>NC_059177.1:28495312-28802312 GCF_019923935.1 Bubalus bubalis | reverse complement strand
AGAATAAATTATTTTCAAGTTTTAAAATGCCATGAGTTCAATGGGCATTCACTGAGTGCCCTCTCTGTGTGGCATAAGACAGAAGACCAGTAAGACTCTTACCCTGTCCTTCAGGGCACCACAATTCAATGGGAACAATAGAAAAAAAAAAAAAAAACACAGAATGTTACAAAACAATGCGGTAAAAACAAGATGAGCTATAACACATGAGCACTTCCTATGCCAAGCAGGAAGCGAGGGTGCCAGGGGGTGACAATTGAGCCCAGCCTTACAGGATAAGTCAAAGTTATTCAGGGAAAGCAGGAAAGGGGGAAAAATCAGCTGGCAAAGGGAAATTAGGAGTAAAAAATGTGTGAGAAGCGGTGTGGTACAGGTGGGGAGATGCAAACATTCATTACTGTCATCATATGAAATGCGGGCAGGGGGTGGCAAAATAGACGCCACAGAGGCAGGTAGCATCCAGATAACAGAAACCTTTCTATACATGCTAAGGAGTTAGGAGTTTATGCTTTAGGCAAAGGAGAGCCCAGATCAGATCAGATCAGATCAGTCGCTCAGTCGTGTCCAACTCTTTGCGACCCCATGAATCACAGCACGCCAGGCCTCCCTGTCCATCACCAACTCCCAGAGTTCACTCAGACTCACTCCATCGAGTCGGTGATGCCATCCAGCCATCTCATCCTCTGTCGTCCCCTTCTCCTTCTGCCCTCAATCCCTCCCAGCATCAGAGTCTTTTCCAATGAGTCAACTCTTCGCATGAGGTGGCCAAGGTACTGGAGTTTCAGCTTTAGCATCCTTCCTTCCAAAGAAATCCCAGGGCTGATCTCCTTTAGAATGGACTGGTTGGATCTCCTTGCAGTCCAAGGGACCCTCAAGAGTCTTCTCCAACACCACAGTTCAAAAGCATCAATTCTTCGGCGCTCAGCCTTCTTCACAGTCCGACTCTCACATCCATAAGGAGAGCCCAGTAAGGCCTTAAGCAGATTTTCACTCTCAGTAGACACTGCACTGATGCTTTTATGGTTGATGGATCTGCAGAAGAGCAGGGCTGGAATGAGAAACGCCAGCTACGCAGTTAGGGGACAGCTGCAACAAGCCAGACACAGATGAGGGCCAGGAAGAGATGGAGAGAAGCAAAGTAGAAAGACATAAGTGGTACAATTTCAGGATTGACTGGAAACGTGGAATAAAGAACAAAGTCCAAGGTGAATCCCAGGTTTTCAACCTGGGTGACTGGGATGAAATAAAGGGCATCCTATTAAGCAGAAAATTCAGGAAGATTTTACAGGTAAAATGATGCATTTGATTTTAAACATGTGGAAATAGAGGAGTCAGTGAGGTGCCCAGTCGCTCTCTAAACCCTTCGCCTGGCTTTTCTTCATAGCACTTATCACAATAGAAATACTTTTCATTTCCCCACTGGAGTGTAAGCCCCTTGAGGGCAGGTACCATGTATTCACCATTCTCTGCCTGCTGTCTGCAACACTGCCTGACATGGAAGTCATTCAAACAAATATTGGTAGAACAAGTAAGTATATACATGAAAGAATGAATAAGTGACATTTTATTCCAGTGTTTTTTCTGAAGGTTGCTATTTTGCATAAAGAACCACACTGGGAAAGAGGTGAACCTTTCTTTTCAAGCTTCTAATTACTACTTGTCATTTTGCTGCTGCTGCTAAGTCGCTTCAGTCGTGTCCGACTCTGTGCGACCCCATAGACGGCAGCCCACCAGGCTTCCCCGTCCCTGGGATTCTCCAGGCGAGAACACTGGAGTGGGTTGCCATTTCCTTCTCCAAAGCATGAAAGTGAAAAGTGACAGTGAAGTCACTCAGTTGTCTCCGACTCTTCGCGACCCTATGGACTGCAGCCTACCAGGCTCCTCCTTCCATGGGATTTTCCAGGCAAGAGTACTGGAGTGGGGTGCCATTGCCTTCTCCATGTCATTTTGAGATCTCCTCAATAAATCCAGGAGCTTGATCATTCTATCATCTTCTTTACCAAATGTATAATGCTGAACATTACAATTTTACATGACTCCCCAGATTAAGAGGTATAAACTACCATATATAAAATAAATAAGCTACAAGGACATATTGTACAGTACAGGGGATAGAGTCAACACTTTATAATAACTTTTAGTTCAGTTCAGTCGATCAGTCGTGTCCGCCTCTTTGCGACCCCATGAATAGCAAGCAGCACACCAGGCCTCCCTGTCCATCACCCTCTCCCGGAATTCACTCAGACTCACGTCCATCGAGTCAGTGATGCCATGCGGCCATCTCATCCTCTGTCGTCCCCTTCTCCTCCTGCCCCCAATCCCTCCCAGCATCAGAGTCTTTTCCAATGAGTCAACTCTTCGCATGAGGTGGCCAAAGTATTGGAGTTTCAGCTTTAGCATCATTCCTTCCAAAGAAATCCCAGGGCTGATCTCCTTCAGAATGGACTGGTTGGATCTCCTTGCAGTCCAAGGGACTCTCAAGAGTCTTCTCCAACACCACAGTTCAAAAGCATCAATTCTTCGGCGCTCAGCCTTCTTCACAGTCCAACTCTCACATCCATACATGACCACAGGAAAAACCACAGCCTTGACTAGACGGACCTTTGTTGGCAAAGTAATGTCTCTGCTTTTGAATATGCTATCTAGGTTATATAATAACTTTATATATATGGTATATATATATATATATACATATATAAAATAACTTTATATATATATATAGGTTATATAATAACTTTAAATGAAGTATAATCTATAAAAATTGTGAATCACTATGTTGTACACTTGAAACTAATATAATATTGTAAATCAACTATACCTCAATTTTTAAAAATAAATAAATAAACAAAAGGTCTTCTCTCAGTCCCAAAAAAGGCACTTCAAATGCTATACAATCATTGTTGTCCCTTTTCTTATATCGTAGTTATTTTGAATGTTAACTAAAGTCTTTTATTTTCTTTAATAAGAGAATAAGTGAGACTTTATGAACTGGTTAAAGTAAAATATATGCCAACAATTAAAAAAAAAAAAAACTTGCCTGGGAAGGAAAAAAAAAACAAAAACCAGGCTCATCTAGAGAAATATGGAAATTATAATAAGCAAAAAAGGAAGGACTGTTAACGAATGTTTCAAAATTCCTTCAACATACTTTACTGTGAAAATAATACCAAAATAAATTTAAAATGGCAAGAAATGGATAATCAAAAAGTATAATGGATCAACTTTACATGCTCAGCATTCTGCTGGGATGCAAAACTTATGGGGGAAAATATCACACAGTGGTACCCAGATTTTACAAGAAAGGATTTTTAAAACAATAATAACCTGAAGTCATTTACATGTGCCTTTGGAATGTATAAATTTTTGTATATAGTCAATTTACCTCACTGTGTTCTGCCTTAGGGTGAAATTTAAATTAGTTTTCCTTAAGCTACTGAAATGGAGAAGGCAATGGCACCCCACTCCAGTACTCTTGCCTGGAAAGTCCCATGGACAGAGGAGCCTGGTGGGCTGCAGTCCATGGGGTCACTAAGAGTCGGACACGACTGAACGGCTTCACTTTCACTTTTCACTTGCATGCATTGGAGAAGGAAATGGCAACCCACTCCAGTGTTCTTGCCTGGAGAATCCCAGGGACGGGGGAGCCTGGTGGGCTGCCGTCTATGGGGTCGCACAGAATCGGACACGACTGAAGCAACTTAGCAGCACCAATAGCAGCAGCAAGCTACTGAAAAACCTGACAACATGAAGAGACATCATGACTTGTGAGGGCAAGTCAAACAACTTGAAAACACCATGTATTATGCTAATGTATTACACATGTATTACACATGCATATCACATTATATACATATAAATTTTAATACAATACATGCAGTGTATTGTCTTCATAGTAGGGAAGAATTTAAAATAAACCTTTTCTTCCACTGTATTAACCATTAAGAATGACAAAAAAAAGCAGTGATTTTTAACTGAAAATTTAAAAGAATTTTACTTGCACTTCATTTAATTCAACACATTTGGGCAAGTCAGTCAGCTAATATAAATAAAGAGTAAAACAAAAATGACAAATAACTGGTCTTATTCCTACCAGCTCCCATTATAGCTCAGTCAGTGAAGAGTCTGCCTGCAATGCAAGAGATGTTGGTTTGATTCCTGGGTCAGGAAGATCCCCTGGAGAAGGAAATGGCAACCCACTCCAGTATTCTTGCCTGGAGAATCTCATGGACAGAGGAGCCTGGCCAGCTATAGTCCAAGGGGTCACAAAGAGTCAGACACGACTTAGTGACTATACCACCACCACCATTCCTACCAGAAAAGTCACAAAGAATCTTTACTTCCTGACTCTCAGCCTCCAACTTGCCTGAAACTGAATTTAAACCGCTCATGTAAAAAGAACCCTTCCTGGAGTAATACAAAAAACATTTCATGCATACTATTAAAGAAAATGTGCTTCTGGATAAAGACATAGAAGATAGAGAAAAATAAGGGCTGCTTCTAATATCATACTGCTAACTATAAATTCCAATTTCCTAACTCTCTCAGGCCATATCACTATTCTTCAAGTTTTAGAAGAGAAGAGATAGGCAGTTCTGCTAATTAAGCTCCCTCCCACTCAAAATTTCTGTCTTGTAAAGCTCAATCTGTTTTCATGCTTGCCCAGGAAATTTGCTGACAATGAAATTTCCAATTTAAATATTCAGCATGATTTTAAATGGGTTTCTTCAAATTATTCTTCAGTGGACATTTAAAATCACAATTGGAGAGATAAAGGTAATTAGAAATGGCAATGTAAATGGAGTTGAATCTCTCAGATGTCCTCCAAAATATAACCCACCCTACTCTTACACAGCTTCCCTGAGGATGTCGAAGGGTTCCACCATTCATCGTCACATATCACTCAACCCATTTGCACATCACAAGATATATTTCTGCCATTCCAATTAGTCTCCCACTGAGTCACAGGAGATAGAATGTTAATCACAAGAGCAACAGCAGTTAAACTGAAATAGTGTACATGAAAAGGAAATACAAAATGATAAATGGAAAGACTTTTCAAGTCCCACATGAGTCACTTAGCAGTGGTGTGACCTTGGGTGAGTCCCTTAACCCCCACTTCCTCACTGCTGTGAAAACTGAAATAATCACACAAGAGAACTCGATAAGCTGAGAGCACTGTACAAGGGAATAGCTGCATATGTGACAGTTTAGAAACTGCCAGCCCAGAGTATGGGGAGAATATTACCTGAGGTCTATATCAAAACACTGCTGCTGCTGCTGCTAAGTCACTTCAGTCGTATCCGACTCTGTGCGACCCCATAGACGGCAGCCCACCAGGCTCCCCATCCCAGGGATTCTCCAGGCAAGAACACTGGAGTGGGTTGCCATTTCCTTCTCCAATGCATGAAAGTAAAAAGTGAAAGTGAAGTCGCTCAGTCGTGTCCGACTCCTAGCGACCCCATGGACTGCAGCCTACCAGGCTCTTCCGTCCATGGGATTTTCCAGGCAAGAGTACTGGAGTGGGGTGCCATTGCCTTCTCCAAAACACTACTGATATCCTAAGAAAGCTGTCAAATACTCACAGACTCCTGGGGACAATCACTTCCTTGCAAGAAGTGCTGCTATTCGTGATCAATGAGACACATCACAATCTTTCCAAGGCAAGTGATTATTTACCTACCCCTTAGTTTTGTTCCTTCAACAAATATAAGCCCGACAGAGACACATGATAGCTCAAGACACAACTGGTGCAGATGGGAAATAAAGCAAAACTTAAAATTAGACTGTATTTATATCCTATCCCAATAAACAGTTATTTGTTAATTTGAAATGGATCCTCGATTACAGGTGCTAGTGGATAAAAGTGTTGGGAAAACCCACCCCTAGATCAGCCAAGAAATGCAGTACATGTAGATTCAAATTCTTAAAGAAACTGAAATGTGTTTTTATTCATATATACCATTAATCACAACAGAGTCTTCTCAAAAGAATGGTATGTATTCTCAGGAATGCAGTGTTCTATTTTAAAGCCTGGAGAGCAAAAAACTCAAAGAAGTACCTTAAAATATTTCTGTGGTGTGCTGAAATGAGGTAATGAAAAGTAGCACCTTACAAAGATCACCGAGGTATAACAGCTGTAGGTTAATTTAAATGTCAATTAAGGTTGTGAGCTATCAGTCATTTCTGGAGTCCAAAAAGCACATGTCCAACATGGTCAAGAACGCACTCAAAATTTTTTTAAATACTCAATTTCAAGTAAATTATTTAAACCTTAAAAAATAAAACTCAATACTTACAGATAATGATCAGGATCAAACTTGGCCAGCTCAGCAGCCAGGCGTTTCTGCCTTCGTTCAGCAGCAGAGGTGAAATCTGGATCCTTAATATCGATAACATCACTCAATTCATCCTAAGAACACCCAAGAAAGAAAGAATAATTGCTGTCTCCTATTTGAGCCATGAGATATCTAATTTTGTACAAAATGCCCAAACACAAGAAGAATCTAATAGATCGATAAGTCATTATACCACCTGTGACATTTAAATTCAAATCCAGCAAATGTTTGCTAAACATCTACTATTTGCCAGGCCCTGTTAGAAGCTTTCACATCAATTATTTCATTTAATCCTTACAACAAACAAACTGATTAACATGGATTAAAGCTATAAAAGTTTAACATGAAAACCAGAACAGAATAAACCTCTCCAAGCAAACAGGAACATCTAATTCTCCATTTATTCCCCCATTTACTCCCAGAGATTTAAAAATTATAAAAGGGCAAGTTGAAATAAATTTCTAGACCCAAGATGGAGCTGCTGCTGCCAGGGGTGCCATGTCAGCAAACCAAAACTTAGATAATTTTCATGTCCCTGTAAATACTCCCCTTGAAGAGAAATGCAGTCTTTTTAGTCAATCCCCCAAGACCAAGCCAACTTTGGGATCTGTCCTTATTTCCTTGCCCCTTTTCATCCCTAACAAGAATTTTTAAGGATAATTTTAATAGACAAAATTTCCACTTGAAAATTTAAAAATTTAATCCAAAGTAATATTCAACATTACCACGTTTCCTAAGTCCAACTCTACAAAAAACACCTGTATTAGTAAAACCACCTACAATCCATAGTCTTTTTTCTTTTGAATAGAATTATGAAGGGAAGAAAACTTGTACAATACAAAATATTTCTTTTTTTTTTTTAATTTTTAAATTTTATTTTATTTTTAAACTTTACATAATTTCTAAAGCTCTTTTTTCTTTCTTCAATCTCCCAATTCCCACCACCAACTGCAAGGGATAAGTAAGCAAACTGGAAGCAGCTTGAAGACTATTAGTTGAAAAGAAATCAAGGGAAATAACTTGGTAGAGGGTTGAAAGCAAACTGTTAAAACAGACTTGTAAATAGAATGACTGGTTGGTGACTGATGCCCAGGCTTAAAGTCAACAGCTGTGGCACAGCAAAATCACTACAATGAAACCAGCTATATAGAATCTTCCAGGGAGAGACTAAGATATAGAACTCTCCACACCATCAGAATTCCTGCAATAAAAAAAAAAAAAAACCTCAAAAAAAGCCTCTCAGCCCTACTACAATCCATTGAGCTAAAGTAACATCAGCTATGGTTTTTCCAGTAGTCATGTACAGATGTGAGAGCTGGACCATAAAGAAGGCTGAGCGCCTGGCCACCTGATGTGAAGAGTCAACTCATTGGAAAAACCCCTGAAGCTGGGCAAGACTGAAGGCAAAAGGAGAAAAGGGTGGCAGAGGATGAGATGGTTAGATAGTATCACTGACTCAACAGACGTGAAATCTGAGCACACTCCGGAAGACAGTAAAGGACGGGGAAGTCTGGCTTGCTGCAGTCCATGGGGTCACAGAGTCATACACAACTCAGCGACTGAACAACGAAACATCACCAACATTTAATGTAAGCACATACTAGTGAAATGAAGGGGCCCAGGGGCTCTTTCATTTTTGGAGGTCACATCCAGAATATCTGAATACTTCAGAGCACAAACATTCTGGGGAAAAAACAGATCCCCAAACTTGGAAAAATCTACATTCCAAGAGTTCTTTTACAATTTACTTTTAGGAGGCTCAGAATGAATTTTCCTAAAGATACATGATTATAAATCATAGATTCTCTGGGCAGCCCACAAATTTACTCAATTCAAAATAAACTGGAAATACAGCACTCGCAATACAGAGTTTACAACCGTGCAGCAAGGCTTCCAGGGGAAAACACTTTCAGAGTTCTGGTTTAATTTGTCAGACATATCTCTTCCCTAAGCAGGACAACCTGGACTCTTTCTCTCTCCTCTGCTTCCTCACCTGCCTGACATCACCTCCTCAACCACAGAGACAGGAGGGGCAGCGAGGCAGGCCTTGGGCAGCATGGTGGGGGGTGGGGAGTGTGAAACTGGAACAAACTGAAAAGTGAAGTTAGCTTGGAGCAGTGAAATCTAAGGCATCTGTCAAACAAGAGAAAGGAAGAGAAGAGGATAAGAAATGACACGCTACAACAGGGCGAAAATGATTCTTGTTTTTCTTTTGTTTTGAAAGTACTGCTAAGGTCAGCACTGGGAGAGCTATTTAAAGATGGGCAGCGCCAAGAAAAGGTCATGTGGGATCTAAACAAGGCTAATGTGAGTTTCAGCAGAGTGAAGGCAGAGACTCTCCAGAGAGAAAATGAAGAACTGTGTGCCCATCAGGCTAGTAGGTCTCCTGGAAAGAACAGCTTCAGGTCCCCAGTGTAGCTGAGAGAAGGAAAGGGCCGGCAGGCCACCATCCTGCGGCTGCGGGCAGCAGTGGTCCCGGGAGCCTGCTGGGTGGGAGTCCAGAGACTCTAGGATTGTTGCTGCTGGCAGCCACTGACGCCAGAAGCCTGGTTAGAAGCTCTGACTTGGAACTGCCAGGGCAGTTTTCCAAAGGCTCCCTGTGGCTGGCAGAAATTTCAGAAAGGAAAGCGTGTGTGTGTGTGTGTGTGTGTGTGTTGGGGCCGGGGGAGGGCGTGGGGTGTGGGTGAGTGTGCACACATGTGTATGGGGGCAGGCTGGTGACAGAGAATTTGTTTCAGCAAAAATAATTTTATTTCCTTCTCAGTATTAGTATAAAATACAGAAGTCACAAGCAAACCCTGTGTAAATGGCTGGTGGGAAATAAACATGAAAGACTATACACTGTCCCCCAATAAAGGGTTAAATAATTCAATTCAGAGAAGATACCTGGGTACTGGAAATATGGATGATGTTTTACTTTCTTTCTTATATTGTATCTCTATAATGAATATATATTGCTTTCATCATCAGAGATAAATGAAGCTGTATTTCATTTAATGGAGGGTGGGTGGGAAGAGACTGTAAAAATGTTAATAAAATATGAGTCAACAAAACTTTATGGATATTTTCTCATCCAAAGGCAGAACCAGAGGAACTGTAAATGGTGGTTTCTTAAACACATCATTTAAAATAGAAAATATGTTCTCAAAGTTCTTATTTATGCAATAATGGTCTCAGTTTCCTCTAGCTCGTTTACTAGTAGAAAAAGGTCTTGGGGATGACGTGGGATGGAGATAAACTAAGAGTTTGGCACTGACATATACACACTACCACATGTAAAATATAGATAATCAACAAGGACCTACTGTATAGCATAGGGAATTATAGTCAACATTTTCTAATAACCTATAAGGGGAAAGTATCTGAAATATACATATATATACACACATATATGTATGTATGTATGTATAATTGAATCACTTTGCTATACACCTGAAACTAACACAATATCATAAATCAACTATACTGCAATTTAAAAAATTTAAAAATAATAAAATGTCTAAAAATAAAAAGAATTTTTTTACAATCCATAAAAAAAGGTCTTACACGCTAATCTTACATGATTGCTCAGTTTTTAATCGCATGACATGAATGTCACAAACAGAACAGTTATAAACGCAACTGAACTCTGCAAGTAATACCAGTTATGGAAGATTTCTGTGGCACGATCACATAAAACACATATACCTTAATATCCCGAAGACAGCATCCTTTAATTACTGGCATCTTGATTCACACATGATTTTCAAAAGTTCTGACATTTCCAAACTGTCATGAAGGACACCACAAACCTCACATTTAATCCATATGAGAAAACACAATATTCTTTAAAGACTACACATTGGTTTGTCCAGTGGTAGAATATGCATGTACAATAGTGATGAGGCCACAACAGAATGGTGACGTGGAGCCCAGCCCAGTGCCTCTCAGGGACACACATACCAGCTGCGAGCTGTCACCAGAGGTCCAGATACTGTCCACTAGCTGTCACTGAGGTCCAAGGTCTACCCAAGTTCCCCAGGGAGGGCTGAGCTTCAGGATTCACTCTTAAAAGAGTTTAGAAAAGTAATGGTGCACATACAATCCATGTGTTACTTAATCCCCTCTAAGAAGTCTGGGGCAGCACACCCTATTTAAATTCATTGCTATTTCTACTGCAAAATCTTTGAATACGTACACTAAGTGGGATTTTTTTTTTTAATTATTGAAAAACTCACATATCAGCTCTGATCAGGTCATGTCATCAAACTCAATATAAAAAACTTTTAGTTTCAGAACTTTTTGTGATCCCTACATTGTACATGTGGGGTTATATACCTACACTGTTAATAGTATTGCTATTTACATTATCCTTTAGAATTTTCTCAAATGCATTTTGTTTTTCCATCTGTTGAAGACAACAGGCATTCAAATTGTTTATAATAACAAGGTTCAGAGGGATGCAGTCAGGAAGAGCTACAGGAGGGCTCCAAAAATGTGAGGATGATTCGCTTATGTTTTTTTTAAGCTGGGAGACAGGAATCTAGAGATTCAGGGCATTGGACAAGACATTCAAAGATAAAAAGAATATTGATTAATAACTTTTCTCTTAACTCAACCTAAACTACTAACTTAGTGAATATTTTCAACACATACAGAATTTCTGACCTCCCAGGGACTTGGCCTGGGCTCACATCATGGCAGTCCTGCATCTTCTCAGCAACGTGGCAGAAACCCCTTGAGAGGATCTTCCCTCCACAGCGGCAGTAATGAAGAAACCAAGTTCCTTGGCATCAACAAGCACTTTCAGACTGAATGTACAATCTGTCCTTAGCCTGCAGGAGTCTTCTCTCGTTCATTTATAGCTTTAGACAGGCAATCTCCAAAAGATTAACCACAGACTACTCTCTGCCAAACAACTGAGGTCCATTTACTGTAGTTTCTGCTGTAGAAAAAAACTGATTCTATTCTTACTACCTGAGAGATAACCAGGAAATTCGGTTAGGGAGAGAGAATATGGAGAAACCATGACTTGGCAGAAAAACATACAAGGCATTTGAATGAAGTATCTCATCAGTATTATTTGCTCTTAAGTAAATCCCAATTTTGTTTCTTTTAAGAAGTTTTGAGAGCATTTTAAATTTCTTAAGGGCAGAAGTCTTTCTAGCATGCTAATCTTTTTTTTCTCAAGAGTTTTCAAATGTAGCATCTCTGTAAATTTTCTAAACAGCCTTATAAAGTAGGTGAGCAAATTTATCGCTATTTTACAAAGAGGAGACAAAATTTATTTGTGGTCAAATAACTGGCCTGAATTCCAAATTTTAACAGAGGTACAAGTAGGACCAAAACACAGATCCTTTACCTTTCCTTAGCAGACTCAAATATGTCTTACTATAATAAACCACATACCAAGCAGGTTTAACATCCTCTACCCAGAAGGAATGAAGTTAAAAAACTGTTCATCACATGTTTCTTTCATTTGAAAAAAATTAAGGGGACTCCCTGGCAGTCCAGTGGTTAGGGCTCTGCACTTTTACTGCTAAGGGCTGTGGCTGTATTCCAGTCAGAGGAAACAGAAAAGAAAAAAAAAAGAAATGAGCTATCAAGTCATGAAAAGACATGAAGGAAATTTAAACACATATTACTAAAAAAGAAGCCAATCTGAAAAGGCTACATGTTTACATGTTGCATGGTTCCAATTATATGACATTCTATTTAAAAAAAAAGTAAAACTAGACCAAAAAGTTCAATAAGTAAATAAATAAAAAAATTTTAAAGTAAGACATCAACTATATTGCTTTCTATAATACAACTAAAGTAGAAAATAATCCAAAATCTCCATTTCATTCATGAAATAGAATTTCCTACATTGTCTGAGGAAGAGAGTGATGTCATTCCTTTTTTAGCCTAACTGACCAAAGAGCAGATTTTAACAAAAGATTCCATTCAAACCCCACAAAGAGTAAATACAGAAAAGTGCCTACAGTACACTAAACACTAAACAATTTGATCAAAAGACGGAAACCCCTTCTCATCAGGAATATTCTGCTTCATTTACATATAACACAGAAGAGACATCATGCCACAAGTAAAGAATTTTCATTTTTTAGAAGTATAAAACATAAAGCTTCTCAGGAAATATGAGGAGAGAGGGGTTCTGTTCTGTATTTTGGAAACTTCATGTCTAAAATAACAATTGAAGTGGAGAAAAAAGAAAGCACCAGGACATCTTCCATGTGTAAGCACAAGGAAACCGGGCAACACAGGCAGTGACATGGAAGGGAGTGACTGTGTGACGATCACATGCGAGCAGTTGTGGTTTGCGCTCTAAATACAACATCTCCTACTATCTTCCTAAGAAAACCTCCAGGTATGAGCAGAACTGAAATTAAACTATGCAAATGGTCAAACCCTTGGTATATACCAAGGTCTTTTAGAAAAACATACCTGCAACCGCTGAAACACTCCTGAGCGCAAGTTTCCAAACCCGTAGCGGCAGTTCGGGTTCAAGGCACTTTCTGGTACCTCTTCATAGGGGGACTGTTCAATTTCCCAATCAAACTCATCATCGTCATCTTCCACTCCTCCCTCAGAAACCTCAGAAGCACCTAAATATGTAAAGTACTAGTTCATTCAAGCACTAGATTTCCTTGGGGAAGAAAAAGTATAGGGAAAAAGTGTCTGCCCATGTACCCCAAAAGAATACTCCTGCTATTCTCTTTTTTTTTTTGAAATATGTTAATGTATCATACTAGGTCCATTCTGGGTATACTACATAATAATCTGATACTGGCAAACATTACAAAATGATCACCATCTGTCCCCATATAAAGTAATTACAATACTATTGGCCTGATTCCTTATGCTGTATATTACATCCCCGTGGTTTCCTTATTATAAAACTGGAAGTTTGTATGTCTTAATCCCATTCACCTATTTTGCCCAGCCCTCACCTCACTATTCTTATTAGACAAAAAAAAAAAAATGGAACCAAGCCAAAGTTCCATCAATGGTAGGATATATAAACAATAACATGATAAAAACAAACAGACCTCAGCTATACATGGATAAATCTCACAAAAATGTTAGGTGAAAGAAGCTAGACAACAAAGATCATTTAGTAATGGATTATATATGCTGCTGCTGCTGCTGCTAAGTCACTTCAGTCGTGTCCGACTCTGTGTGACCCCAGAGACGGCAGCCCACCAGGCTCCCCCGTCCCTGGGATTCTCCAGGCAAGAACACTGGAGTGGGTTGCCATTTCCTTCTCCAAAGCAGGAAAGTGAAAGTGAAGTCGCTCAGTCGTGTCCAACTCCTAGCGACCCCATGGACTGCAGCCTACCAGGCTCCTTCGTCCGTGGGATTTTCCAGGCAAGAGTACTGGAGTGGGTTGCCATTGCCTTCTCCGAATGGATTATATATATATTGATCCAATTCAAAAACAGGGAACACTGAAGGTGGTGGTTACCTTGGAGAGTCGGGAGTGAGAAATAACCAGGGTAAGATTCCAGGACATGGGAGATGTTCCACTTCTTTGACCTGGGTGGTGTTTGCTTTCTGCTTACACTGAATTGTAGGCTTCTGGTTTTAGCTCAAGAGGCCAATATTTTGCCAAACACAGAGACGCTGCCTCAATTGGTCCCCAAAAATGACTGACCTACTGGTTTAACAGAGTTCTTTATGTCTTAAATTAAATGTCAACAAATGAACTATTTTCATATGGTGTGACATGATCTCCTCATCTTGTCGTCTGAAGTATTTTCTCCTATTTCCTATGTGCTATATCCCTTTTCCCCGAGAAACACACAGCATTCCAAATATTCACTTACCTGCATTTCCTCCCAACTGCAATAAACATACCTATCTCTTCCACAAGTGGTTTTGCAGTCCTGGATTTTCTTGGTGCCAGCAGAGCAGTTAACATGTCCAGCCCTTCAAAATGTTGGCCAGGAGTTTCTTTGGGCAACCGAATGGTAAAAATTCCTTAAAGATAAATGGGTTCTATGCTTAGCTAAATTAAAATACTCAAACACTTCACAAACATACCTAAGAAACAGACATCTCAGAATTATCATTTTATTTCATAGAGCTCCAAAATTATGCCCTTATTACATAGTTAGTAAATAAAAATCAAGATAGGAAAAGGTTCAAACGAGGTTTTTCAGAACCACTGATTCAGCTGTCCCCTCTAGGAGAAATTAATCTGTTAAAGCTGTAAATGCTTAAATCTTACCCAATATCACATTAACCTACTGATAACATTAAAAGTTCAGGTCAAAAATACAATGGCCTGAGAAGGGAATAGCTTAGATTCAACTGTAGCTACCCATAAGATTTATTTCTAGCCTGGGGGAGTGGGGCAGGCGGTGAAATCAAGATATCTAGTCCAATGAAGAACAACAAACTATGGAAAATTCTTAAAGAGATAGGAATACCAGACCACCTGACCTGCCTCTTGTATGCAGGTCAGGAAGCAACAGTTAGAACTGGACATGGAACAACAGACTGGTTCCAAATAGGGAAAGGAGTATCTCAAGGCTGTATACTGTCATCCTGCTTATTTAACTTATATGCAGAGTACATCATGAGAAACGCTGGGCTGAAAGAAGCACAAGCTGGAATCAAGATTGCCAGGAGAAATATCAATAACCTCAGATATGCAGATGACACCACCCTTATGGCAGAAAGCAAAGAACAGCTAAAGAGCCTCTTGATGAAAGTGAAAGAGGAGAGTGAAAAAGTTGGCTTAAAGCTCAACATTCAGAAAACTAAGATCATGGCATCTGGTCCCATCACTTTATGGGAAATAGATGGGGAAACAATGAAAACAGTGACAGACTTTATTTTTTTGGGCTCCAAAATCACTGCAGATGGTGACTGCAGCCATGAAATTAAAAGGCGCTTACTCCTTGGAAGAAAAGTTATGACCAACCTAGACAGCATATTAAAAAGCAGAGACATTACTTTGCTGACAAAGGTCCATCTAGTCACAGCTATGGTTTTTCCAGTAGTCATGTATGGATGTGAGAGTTGGACTATAAAGAAAGCTGAGTACTGAAGTGCTGATGCTTTTGAACTGGGGTGTTGGAGAAGACTCTTGAGAGTCCCTTGGACTGCAAGGAGATCCAACCAGTCCATCCTAAAGGAAATCGGTCCTGAATATTCATTGGAAGGACTGATACTGAAGCTGAAACTCCAATACTTTGGCCACTTGATTCAAAGAAATGACTCATTTGAAAAACTGTCTTAGAAAAGACCCTGATGCTGGGAAAGATTGAAGGCGGGAGGAGAAGGGGACAGAGGATGAGATGGTTGGATGGCATCACTGAATCAACGGACATGGGTTTGAGTAAACTCCAGGAGTTGGTGATGGACAGGGAGGCCTGGTGTGCTGCAGTCCATGGGGTCACAGAGAGTCGGACATGACTGAGCAACTGAACTGAACTGAATCCAATGAAGAATAGCAGCCATTTCAAATATACACAAAATCTTAAATAAGGCAATGATGGCTTGATAAAGTTCTTTGATATCTCAAGAGATATATCCCTAAAGCCTGTCTAATGCAAGCCCAAATTCCATCTATGTACTTCTTTTTTTCCCTTGACAGGGTTTATCACCTTCATCTAGGTTCCTCTATGAATAGATTACATTATTCACTACTCTTACATTTTAAAATGGACGTGAGTCTGAGTGAACTCCAGGAGTTGGTGATGGACAGGGAGGCCTGGCGTGCTGCAATTCATGGGGTTGCAAAGAGCTGGACACGACTGAGCGACTGAACTGAACTGAACTGAACTACCTCTTTCAGTGCACTTAGCCATATTCTAATATATCAAACACAACTAAATCCAAATATTTCCACATATTTAACCTTCCTAAACCCCCATTTACTTTCAAGATTTAATAACTATGCTTCAGTATGCACCTTATCTGCAATTAAAACCGGATTTACTACCTAGAAAGGCAATTTCATTGTACTTCATCACATCAGTTATACTGTGTTATGGGTTAGAACTTTGTCATTTAACTCTTTCATTCCATCTTTCCTCCATTACCCTAGTTCACTGAGGTCAATATTCACTGAATAAATCACACAACAGTACACAAGGTATTCTTATTCCAGATTCACTGATAAAGGAAAATCCAGTGACTTCTACAGAAGGAAAATAAATGGTTTCAAGATGAGCTGAAATGAAGGGCTTATCAATGAAGAGAAGAAAATTCAATCAGTCTTTAAAAGTCCCATATGGACAGTTTCTCTCTCACCTACACGTAATTATATTTTAAGATTGAAAATAGTAATGGAAAAAAAGAATATATATATATCTGAATCACTTTGCTGTATACCTGAAACTAACAACACTGTAAATCAATTATACTTAAACAAAAAATAAATTTTTAAAATTCTAAAAAAAACTGTCTTAGAAACATTTGACTCACAGCTTACAAAAATCATCCACTTCTTTTCTAATCAGTCACCTCCCACAATCTAACTTTAACTTTTAAACACTTACTAAATGTAGGGAGAAGTAGGAAATAAAACTTTCAGAAAACAGAGCCAGAGTATTTAACTAATTAAACTTTAAAGAACAATGTGAAGTATAATTTAAAGGACTGGGGAAACTGTAACTGTTGCGAAATCCATGAATAACAGGCACTGGACATTAAGAAACAATAAAGAGGGACAGGGACAGATTGCACTCGCCATTCACCTAAAGGTCACCATAAGATGAGATTATTACGGAGCTACACCAACATGAAGAATTCAAAGAAAAAAAACTAACAGAAAATTCTAAGGGCAATACCTTTATCTGCATCATAGGATCCCTGCTCATTTCCATTTTCTACAATTCTTCCAGGAAGGGTTAACCTGCAGATGTAACAAAAGGTCTCATGAAGTCCTTAAATTACAAAGCATCATAAAGCATGATAGTAAGCATCAAGCACTGAAATCTAGCAACCATTTAAAAAGATATTTCTCAGCATTTAAATTTTATAAACTAAATAACATATTTCTTCCCTAGCTAAGAAAAGAGGAATCAGAGATGACTCATTTTTCTGTTTGAATAGGCACTAGTCACTGATAAAACACTTAAAAAAGAAAAGCCACAATAAATACTAGCAATCACTACTCATAGTACTTTGCCTTCCTAATATGAGTTATTTATATACCTGATGACTGACACAGGATGGGCTCAATAAAAGTATACTAATTGGCTTCCAAAAAGAAAAGAAACAAAAAAAATGAGAAAGCATAAAGAACCAAAAAAACCAATTGTTTATATTGGGTAAATTACTACTTTTTTAAAAAGAAGGCAGAAAGCAAAAGTGTTTTTTTTTTAATCTCATTATTACTGTATAGGGATTTCCCCCTCTTTCCTGCTAAAGGACATGAACTGATTTCCCTGTTCCCAGTTTTACTCTGGGTCAATCAATGCTCTAACTGAGGCCCCAAAAGAATTTTTCTAAAACAGAAATCTGTCACTTTTCTACAATGAAAGCTTCCATGACTGCTTGATATTGGGTAGACAATTTAAATTCACCCATACTATATATGAGGCCAGATCCATTCCACTCCAAACTTAAAATATGAACCTACTTTCCTCCCACACCCCCCTCCTTCTTGTTCCCTATTCTAACACCATCATCATGATCATCATCATCCATCTTAGCAGACCCCAAAAGGTACAGGGCTTTATCCCTACTTACCTTTGATCTTAATGTTTCCTGAAGCTATAACACATTTTTGCAACAAAAATCCCTTCTAAACCTAGCATAAAATTCAGTTATGAATAAATTTGTTATACAATGGATACAAATATGAACTTTACCTTCAGAGTCTAAATTAAGTCCATTTGTGGACTTAATTCCAAGTTGTGCCATTTACTAGCTCTGTAACTTTCTTTGTACCACAAGTTAATTAACTTCAAAGTTCATATTCATCATTTATAAAATGTGAAAAATAATAGAATCTATCTGAGGGTTACTGTGAGAAAGAAAGGATAACACAAAAAGCTTAGTGGCTAGTACAATAGGCAAGCGTTCGAAAAATGTAAACTATTATTATCATCTCCCTTCTAAACTCTTTGTAAATACAGAGTTAAATTCTTAATGCATGATGGCAAAACAGTATTTGCTAACAGACCTGCCTTCCCTGCTATACACTCAGTTTCTCAAGGAGAGGGGTGAGGTTTTATTCATCTCTGGTATACTGTAGCAAACTGCATTTCCAAAGATGACCAATCTCACATCATTCCTCCCAATAATGCAATCTATGTCCCCTCCCCTTAAAACTGAGTGGGCTTCTAGAATTGTTTTACCTGAAACAAAGCATTACAGCAGAAGTGACACTGTGATTTCTGAGGTTAGGTTATAAAAGATGATATGGATTCTGCCTTGCTCCTGGAAATATTTACTCAAAAATTTCAGCTGTCATGGTAGGGATGCAACTCCCTGCAGGAATCACAAGTGAGACCACACAGGGAGGTCCTGAGACCACATGAAAAGAGATTCTCTCCTTCACCTACCCTGTAAGTCCCCAGCTGCTCTAGCCCTTTCTGTCCCAGGTCCAGCCACGCATGACTAAAGACCTTAAGCCAGAACAGTTCAGCCAAGCTCTTACCAAACTCCTAAGGCACAAAAATCAACAGAGGGAGTTAAAGGATTGTTATTTTACACAGGTTTGATTGGTTATTGGCAGCAGATAATTGCAACAATATGCTACCTTAATAAATAATAATGCCTACCATTTATTAAATATGTAGTTAATTATCAGGCACAGTAATAAGGATTATACATGCATTATCTCAAACCTCACATCAGCTCTTTAAAATCACTAATATTAGTCCCACTTAACAGACTAGAAAACTTACTGAGACTGAATAACTTGCCAAAAGTCACAGAACTATAAATGTGCTGACACCCGTATGTGCCCAACACCCAAGCCTCTGCTACTCAAGGATGGATAAATTTGTATAAAAAGTACTCTATAAACTCCTTCACATTACTTAATTTTATCATCCTAACTCATTTAAGATCTTTTCTCTGAGCCCTTATCTGCAACATGAGTATATAACAAAACCTACTTTGTAAGACTGTCCTAAAATCAAGTGAGTCACATAAAGCACTAACGAGGAGTAAAATGTCAATAAATGTTTGCTAACATCATCATCTTCTTCCCATTCTTCATGTTTTGGCTTTAATATCACCTCTTCAAACAGGCTTTCCCTGGTCACTTTGTATAAATCCAGACACTCTTTTATACAACATATTCAAGTAGGTAGATTAAGTTAAGGCCAAAGGAATACCTGAGCAGAACAGGTTCAGGCCAAGTACTTAATAGCTTAACTCAAGAAGAATGTCTACACTTGAAATGTACTTGGGCAGGAAGGGTAGGCTGGAACTACACTTGAATGAGAAAGATGAGGAGATTGGATTTTCACTCGGTAGAAAGGAGAAAAGAAAGTATTGACAATGTTGAGAAAGAATAATATGGCAGTGTCTTCTAAAATGTTTTCTAAATAATGATGCCTATTTCTGAGGATTCTTAACCACTGGACCACCAGGGAAGTCAAAAACTAAGATCATGGCATCTGGTCCCATCACTTCATGGGGAAACAGTGGAAAGAAACAATGGCAGACTTTATTTTTTGGGGCTCCAAAATCACTGCAGATGGTGATTGCAGCCATGAAATTAAAAGACGCTTACTCCTTGGAAGGAAGTTATGACCAACCTAGATAGCATATTCAAAAGCAGAGACATTACTTTGCCAACAAAGGTCCGTCTAGTCAAAGGCTATGGTCTTGTATGGTCAGTGGTCATGTATGGATGTGAGAGTTGGACTGTGAAGAAAGCTGAGCGCCGAACAATTGATGCTTTTGAACTGTGGTGTTGGAGAAGACTCTTGAGAGTCCCTTGAACTGCAAGATCCAACCAGTCCATTCTAAAGGAGATCAGTCCTGGGTGTTCATTGGAAGGACTGATGCTAAAGTTGAAACTCCAATACTTTGGCCACCTCATGTGAAGAGTTGACTCATTGGAAAAAACTCTGATGCTGGGAGGGATTGAGGGCAGGAGGAGAAGGGGACGACAGAGGATGAGATGGCTGGATGGCATCACCGACTCGATGGACATGAGTTTGAGTGAACTCCGGGAGCTGGTGATGGACAGAGGCCTAGCGTGCTGCGATTCAATGGGATCGCAGAGTCGGACACGACTGAGCGACTGAACTGAACTGAATTGATCTCCAAGAATCGCTATCCAGGTTAAATGAGATAATGCACACAAGCACTTAATCCTTTACTTAAACGCACTGCTTGCCCCACCACACGAGGGGGAGAAGAGGTCAGCTGTTACCACTGACGTTAAGGTTCTGCAGAGAGAAAAATGCAAACAAACAAGAGCTGAAGGTCCCTCCATGAGGCTTGCGGGATGACAACGACAATGAAGGGGTAAAATCAGAGAAGAATCAAACAACGAAGAGGTGAAGGAGACTTTGGCATCAGCCGGACCAAGAAAGGCGAAAATTTCAGGGAAGAGAAAGCGTCAGCCAGGAGGTCGGGGAACAGGACGTGGACTGAAAAAGTCAAACCGACAGGTTAGTAGGGAAGGCAGCGTAAGCTGTCTCGGGACAAGGAGGACTAACGCAGAGCGAAAAGAAAACAGGAAAAGGGACAAGAACTAGGGCGACACGACAAAAACAGGAAAGGCGATTATGGTCCCAAACTCTGCGTTCTAAAGTGGCTCCGGAATCTCTTCCAGGCGGGGATGTAAGAAGATATAAGAAACAATAAGCTTCTGCAGCATTCAGAGCGCAAGCCTGAAAGAGTTCGCTTCCTCGGCACCTGCTTCTGGTACCTCGGAAAAAGGCAGTCGAGATGCCTTAAAGTCCTCCCTCGTTCTTTCATCCTCCCTCGATAAGCAGTTATCTAATGAATGAATAAATGAATCCCCAAAATATGCTCTTCCCAGAGCCAAACACCCGGAACTCGCCTGAGAAAGTACGGCTTGGCGTAGAATTTGAAATCGACCCCCTCGAAATAGACATCGAACTCAGAGACCCGGGCGTAAGGCACGCGGATGGCAACAGTCAGGAAGTCGGGGTCCTGGCTAAGATCGAACGCCGGAGTCAGCATCACCACCTCGAACTCGGGCGCCCAAGTCGACCACTCTCGCAGCCGCCGCGGGCCTGCCACTGAAACTCTCCAAAAAGTACCCACGCGCTGGTACCCGCTGTTAGACACGGTGCTTCCGGCTCTAGGCGGAAGTGAAAGTGCGTGCAAGAGGAAATCCCGCCTCGCGCCGGTTTCCATGGAGACGGGACGCTGTGCGCTAGGAGAGAAAGAAGGGACCGGAGGAGTGACGCTATGTGCGCAGAAATTGAACCCAGGGCATAACTTGCAAGAACCCGGGCAAGAATCCACCTCAGAGCCACTAAGCTTCTTTGAGGGTTATGAGTCGGACACGACTGAAGCGACTTAGCAGCAGCAGCAGCAGAAATGATTTTAACAGCATTGGCTTTGCAGGCAGTGAAACCTGCATTTAAATTGTTTCTTTCCAATACCCAGAATTACGACTTTGAGAAAGTTACAGAACCTCTCTATGCTTCAGATATCTCTTCTATAAAATAAGGTTAGAAACCTAGCCTCGTAGAGACGGTGTGAGGATAGCATGCATTTGTGCATGTTAAGCTCTAACAAGGTTCCCGGCAAGTTGTCGAGGCTCGGTGTGTTGGAACAGACACCGCAGAAACCGCAGAAACCACAGAAACACCGTTACTGTGGTTTTCCTTAGTTCTCACTTGCCTTGTCGATAACTCCCCTTTCTCCCTCTCCATTCTCTACCAATTTCTATCTCCTCCTCTTTCCCTCCATGCCTCTTTCCCTCTGTCCGTTTCTGCCACTTTCTCTCCTTTTCCTAACTCCTTAATTGAACAGAATTTGCTCGTTTAGTGAACGTCCATTCCACTCATCTCTTTTACTCTACACCACGAACGCCGAAGAACACGACTCACAAAGGTTAAGCAATATGTCTTACAATCATGCATTTTACAATTACCAAAACCCGTAACATCTAACTCTTAAACCGTGTTAGTGTCTGCAATGACGAATAGCAAAGCCTCTGTACTTTCTCCTCTTTCCTTTTCTCACTTTTCTCCTTACACTTATTCGAGGTCCTCTTTTCTGTCTTTTTTATTTCTCTTCCTTGTATTTCTCATTTTTATTCTGGCCATACTCTCTCAATGCCCCTCCCACTAGGCTCTCTCCTCCCCTGCATATTCCCTTGGCCTTCCTTCCCTCTCATTTTATTTCCGGTTATTCCACCAGTTACTAAAATAGTCCAAGAAATGTTTTTATTTCCTGATTTTAAATATCAGTGAAAGGCAAGTGAAAGTCATCTCCGGAGACAGTGGATCAGATAACCTAAAAAACCTTTTCAACCTCCAACTTTTTATGAGTCTTGAAAATTAATTAGGACTCAGCATATCAATAGGAGTAAATAAAATTTAAAATTCAAAATAAAAATCAATCTGCTTAAATCTGAGAGTTTTTTGTTTGTTTGTTTATTTTAATTGGAGGCTAATTACTTTACAGTGTTGTGGTGGGTTTTGCCATACACTGACATGAATCAGCCCTGGGTGTACATGTGTCCCACCATCCTGAAGCCCCCTCCCACTTCTCTCCCCACCCTATCCCTCTGGGTTGTCCCAGAGGACCAGCATTGGGTGCCCTGCTTCATACATCCAATTTGCACTGGTCATCTATTTTACATATGGTAGTATACATGTTTCAATACTATTCAATGCCATCATCTCACCCTCACCTTCTGCCACATAGTCCAAAAGTCTGTTCTTTACGTCAGTGTCTCTTTTGCTGTCTTGCATATAGGGTCATTGTTACCATCTTTCTAAACTGCATATATATATATGCGTTAATATACTGTATTGATGTTTCTCTTTCTGGCTTACTTCACTCTGATAATAGGCTCCAGTTTCATCCACCTCATTAGAACTGACTCAAATGCATTCTTAAATCTGAGAGTTTTGATACAGACAAGAGGTTTATGTTAAACAATTTAAAAAGTACTCTGCCCATTCATCCATTCCTTGGGGAGCAGAGGGATTAATTGAATTGACTGAATACTCACTATGTGCCAGCACTGCACCGTATCCTTTACAATGATCTCATTTTTCCATTCTGACAGCTCTGTGAACTAGGGATTACATATCCCCATAGTGTGCACAAGATTACAGTTAGTGAGTGGTGCAATGAGAATTGAAACCCAAGTGAGTCTGATTCCTGAGCTCAAGCTCTAAAATACTATAGAGTTGGCTCCCAGTATACTACCTCCTACCCAGCTTGTTTCACATTGTGAGCACAAGTCTTCCTGCTTTAGACCATATTTAGCCCTACAAATAACAGGTGCTCTATAATGAAAATGAAGTGATGCAAACATGGAATTAGTGTAGCCCTCAAAAAATCCCTTGAGAAAGGCCTTTGGCTGGCTCATTCCAAATTAGCTTCTCTAAAAAGAATCTTTACATCTGCCATGGGACCTCATTCCTGGAGATCACAAGGATTAATATTTTTAAATTATTAATGCCAAAGAATTAACTGAGGCTGAAGCTACACCTGAGGAAAGTCTATTTGAAAGCACTTTACACAGTAGAGCTATGCACTTCCTGGATGTTTTACTCTTTGTTTGGCAACAAACACAGACAAATTGTTGCAATACAGATAAACAGACCATAAGGTACATTGCTGCTGTTATGTATTTATTCAAAATATATATTGCATTCGCTATATCACAAAATACTGATTGATATATATATATACATAAAACAGGGATTTATGACTTTATTTGCAATTCATAGTTCACTCTATTGGGATTTCTAATTAATGGTTAATTACACAAGTGAAAAGTTCATTCTCTTTTTTAAAAAACAGAATATTACAGAAAAATTCCCTTGACTGCTGTCTGACTTTGGTTATTTCTCCTGCTTCATCAAGAATAACCCCTCTAGCCACTCTTGCAGAGATTTTTAGATTTCTATATACATTTCTAAGTACCCTGTTACTTTATGTCTCTAATGCTTGGGGAGCATTATCACACTATAAATGAATATCTGCAACACTAGTTTATTGTTTTTCTTGGGTACTTTTTTAGGCACATCAATATTGGTTCAAAGATCCAGTTGAATTCTTATTTCTAGATATAGACAATGCTTGAAAATAAAGACATCATTTCAACATTTCACGTTAACTCTGCTTTGGAGAGAAGAAAACAAGAATGAAAATTTTCGTCTTTTTTGAGCATTCAAAGTTGCCAGGGGTTGGTTTGTTTTTCCATTGTTTTAAGCCTTATTTTTGGATGGCCTTTCACTATTTTAAAAATAGCTTTTTTCCTGTGATCAGTTTGGTGGTCTTCCCAGGTAGCTCAGCGGGTAAAGAATCTGCCTGCAATGCAGGAGATGCTAGTTCGATTCCTGGGTCAGGAAGTTCCCCTGGAGAATGGATAGGCTACCCATTCCAGTATTCTTGGGCTTCCCTGATGGTTCAGATGGTAAAGAATCTGCCTGCAATGCAGGAGACCTGGGTTTGACCCCTGGGTCGGGAAGATCCCTTGGAGGAGGGCATGGCAACCCACTCTAGTATTCTTGCCTGGAGAATCCCTTGAACAGAGGAACCTTGCGGGCTACAATCCATAGGGTTACAAAGAGTTGGACAAGACCTAAGCAACTTAGCATGCACAAGCATGCATATAACCTGCCATCTCTGATTGAATTAAATTAGCCCCTCTTCTAGTCTAATAACTTGATTGTGATCCACATGATTCAACATTAAATGTTAATTTAAAAATATTTTCTAAGAACAATCCCAGTTCCAGCTGTATTACAAAATTCTATTAGAAATCTTTTAATGGTGAAGTCCCCCTTGCTTCCAGAAGGTGGCAGGCGCTTAGGCAAGTAAGACAAAGTTAATGAAGAACAGAGGTCTAATCTATGTTGGAAATAGCTTCCTGTATAAGCTGTTTATAACTCTAGTTCATTCTCTGAGCCATTTTTGGGAGATGGTAGGATCTTATACAGAACTTGCAAACTACACTTTAACCACTGTTATTATTTTGGGATACATCTTTTATGACTTTCAGTGTATTCATAAAATTCATTAAAAGTATCTCCCTACTCATAAAAAGTACAGAGAGAATTTAAACAAAAATGGTATCATACCTTATTTTGTCATTGTTTCCACTCAACATGGCATTATATCTAGTATTTCATTTGACTGTTTTTTGGCAAGAATATTTTACCATAACTGTACCTTCCTTATTTATCACTGTTATTGTTAATTCTTAAGAAGTGAACAAAGTGATGATTTGTTTCAAGAGGGGAAAAAAAGTGAGACCAATAGAATCATAAGCAAAGATCAGAAAACTAGAATAAAAATACAAAAGTTAGAATACAAACTAGATAACTCATTTTGAAGTTTGAAAAACAACTATCCTTCTATATACAGTGGGACTAGATAATCTGAAGTTTTGCAATTTTGAGCTATAAACTATTTCTAAGAGGGCTTGGATGAATTCCTGGATAGCAAGCAAGCAAGTGTTAGCAGCTCAATCATGTCCAACTCTTTGCAAAGCTATGAACTGTAACCCACCAGGCTCCTCTGTCCATGAAATTCTCTAGGCAATAACACTAAAGTAGGTAGCCATTCCTTTCTCTAGGGGATCTTCCCAACCCAGGAATTGAACCTGGGTCTCCCTGCATTGCAGGTGGATTCTTTACAATCTGAGCCACTACGGAAGCCCTGAAACTTGGATTGTAAAAGAGGATTAAGGGATGGGGGCTTAACAGGGTACATGAGCATGAGTTGGACACTGGTGATGTGCCCAGTGTTTTTTAAACCCCTTCATTGTTAAGCACAACTATTTTTTATCTTTGCACCAATCTTTCAGCCTATTCAAGTTACAGCTGTTAAAAGACCACAGTGTTAGCAATAAAAGAGCACAGTCATGGGTATTTCAGTTAAGACTTAGTCCAATTCCAATTGTATACAAGCTCAATAAAGTTCTGGAAAAAACCTAAAACAGTTACAGCTAATCCTAGGGTGTTTTTTGTTTTGTTTTGACATTTTTTTGTGCAGGGTTTGGCTAAGGGCTTAGCAACATACATTCCAAGATGCTAGTCCCATTCCATTTGATGAAATACAGACCACGGGGAAAATGCTAACCAAATTGCACTTTGAGCTTCCTTTATTGTTTTCTGTCATATATATAAAAGACATCTACAGAAGGTACTGTTTTGATGCCCTGCCCAGGTGTTCTTTATGGACCCAGGAGGCCCATCTGTAACTGGCCACAAACATTTGGGATGACCTCTTCTCCAAAGACTTTCCTTAGTTCAGGGTTTCTCCACCTCAGGTATTTGGGGCCAACTAATTCTTTGTTGTGGGGAGCCCGCCTGCATATTGTGAGATGTTTAGCAGCATCCCTGACCTCTTATTTCTCAATTCCAATACCAACCCTGCTATTGTGACAACCACAAATATCTCCAGACTTTGCCAAATGTCTCTTCGGAGACCAAATAGGCCATAGTTGAGAATGACTGCCCTAGATTGATGGAAGACTCCCAGAAGTAACTATCGCCGCCGCCACCACCTACCCCAGATCCACAACCATGAGGATTATTATGGAGTACAGAAGACTGCCTTAAAGGGCAGATGACTCCAGTGTGGCTTACACCCCAGAATTCTTAAGGGCAAATTTTCCCTGAGCCCACATCTTTGCTCAGCTTCTCCCCTTTCCCTTTCCTTCACTTCCTTCCTTACAGATTTCTCCTGAGTAATACCCTCACAGTAAGTCACATGCATCAGAATCTCTGTCTCAGGCTCTACTTCTAGGGAATAGGTTGAGGGTACCTGACCTATGTATACAGCTTGAGGAACCTCTTACCATTCCTTACAGTCCTTCAAAACTGCTGGAGAAAAGTTATCTACAATATCTACAGAGAATACATGATACAAGTTTTTATGTTACTCTTTTTAAAGTTCTTATAATCCAACTATCTTTAACAGAACTGATCTTTTCCTTGATTCACAGAGAACGTGTTTTTAGTCCTTCATGCAGAAATCATTTAAATGTACCTCTTTTGGCAGCAAAGACTGTGATGGGATTGTAAATTGGTACAACTACCTTGGACAAGAGTCCCTTGAACAGCAAGGAGATCCAACCAGTTCATTCTAAAGGAAATCAGTCCTGAATATTCATTGGAAGGACTGATGCTGAAGCTGAAACTCCAATACTTTGGCCACCTGATGCAAAGAGCTGACTCATTTGAAAAGACCCTGATGCTGGAAAAGATTGAAGGCAGGAGGAGAAGGGGACGACAGAGGATGAGGTGGTTGGATGGCATCACCAGCTCTATGGACATGAGTTTGAGTAAACTCCAGGAGTTGTTAATGGACAGGGAGACCTGGCATGCTGCAGTCCATGGGGTCGCAAAGAGTCGGACACGACTGAGCAACTGAACTGAACTGAAGTGAACCTTAAAAAATTGTTTGGCAGTATTACTAGAACTAAACATATGTATGCCCTAGCACCCTACAATTCCTCTCTTTGATACATAACAGAAATGAGTGGTAATTGTCCATTAAGAGACAGGCACAGGAAAGTTCAGAGATGTATTATCCATTACAGGCTACACTAGATACAATTCAAGTGCCCATCAAGAGTAGACAAATTGTGGTATACTTACTCAATATTGCTAAGCAGAAATAAGAAATAATGGACTATAGCTATACACAACATGTAGAATCACATAGGCATGTTAAGCTAAAAAGACCAGATCCAAAAGAAGATGGAGTATTGTTATTTAGTCACAAAGTTGTGTCTAACTCTTTTGAGATCCCATGGACTGTAACCTGCCAGGCTTCTCTGCCCATGGGATTTCCCAGGCAAGAATACCGGAGTGGGTTTCCATTTCCTTTTCCAAGGGATCACCTCCACCCAGGGATCAAACCTGTACCTCCTACATTGGCAGGTGGATTCTTTACCACTGACCCACAGCAAAAGAATAAAATAATGCCATTTGCAACAACATGAATGGACCTAGGGATTTTCGTACTAAGTAAGATAAAGACAAATATGTGGCATTACTTATATGTGGAAACTAAAAAATAATGACATAAATGAACTTATTCACAAAACAGAAGTAGACTCACAGACGTAGAAAACAAACAGAGTTACTGAAAAGTAAAAGAAGGGAGATAAATTAGGAACCATTTGAAACTAATGGATACACACTTGTATGTATAAAATAGATAAACAACAAGGATCTACTGTATAGCAACTATATTCAATATCTTGTAATAATCTAAAATGGAAACAAATCTGAAAAAAGAACAAATATATACGAACCACTTTGCTATACACCTGAAACTAACACAGTACTATAAATCAACAAAATTTCAATTTTTAAAAAAGGTGAAAAGTTTAAAAAAATCCAAAAAACAGATACCCTCTGCCTTTTTAAGTAATAAAATCAAGCAGATAAGAGAGTTATTAAAGAACATTTATATGTCAGGGGAAAAAAGACTAGAATCAAAAGAGTTCATACTAGATATTTCCATTTATATGAAGTTCAAAACAGGCAAAACTTAATCCATGATCATAGATGTGAGAACAGTATTACTTTTGAGGGGATGGTTACTGACTGGGAGGAGGTGTGAGAAAGCCTGCTGGGTGCTGAATATTTAATCTATAGCTTGATTTGGCTGAGAATTATGTGGATATATATACATATGGAAAATTCAGAGAGCCATACACATATATAAGATTAAGCAACTTACTGTAGAAATTTATCAATATATAATAAAATAAATCCTGTGCATGACTAGAAAATGATCAGAAGTGATGACTCATGCCTGGATGCTGGGAATATAGACTGCTGATGGCTCGCAGTTGTGTCCTTCAGAGGGCATTGTCCTTGACTGCGGAGTAGTGCCTCGTCCAAAGTTACCCACTTCCATGAGGCTAATGCAGGATATAAAGGTCCTGGGTTCCCTACCTCAGATGGGAGAAGTAACTGAAAGCCATCCCTGCTCCAGGGCTCCCTGCAGAATTGGCAGAGGCCTTGGTTGAGTAACTGTGGGCCTCTGTCCTGTGCCTCTTTCTCTTTGCAGGTGGGTCTCCAAAGAGCACCCCCTCCAAAACCATCTGCACTCAGTGGTCCTTCTTAGAGTCTGTTCCCAGGAGCCCTAGTATAAGATGCTGTTCATGCCACAGGTCTACTCTTCCAAATAGACTGGAGTGCCCACTTTACTTTCAATATCAACATTCTTAAAATTAACTCAACAGCCTCCTTGATTTTTCTGCAGTGTCATTTCCTGGTGTTCCTTCACCAAGGGGTCTGGAAGCCATGAATTTGCCAATATTTTTTAAAAACTGTTGCCAAGACTCTCTTTCTTCCTGAATGCCTTTTGATTATTGCAGTCACTCAGAAGAAAACTAACCTTCTGAAGACAACACTAAGCTAAACTATGAGCTCTAAGGAGGAGGAAAATAAGTCCCCTGCAATTTGAAACAATTTCTGTTGATTATGTCTATTGTAAATTCATTATAAGTACTTCTCTATGAAGTTGGTATAAGTATTTCTCTGTAAAGTTGAAGTAGCATAACTGGATAATTTTATGTTATTTTCCCAGGGGAGTTCATGTTAATTATCTTTTTCCTAAATAAAAGTACATCCTTTTCAACCAGAGGCCATGGCATTTGGAATGTAGGTAGTAATTATGTTATTGTCAATGGTGCATAATCAAGACATAGCCTTGAAACCTTCTCCCAATCTTCTCCCTTGGCTTTTCTCCATTCTGCACTCCGGTTTTTGCAACATTTCTAAGTGTTCATTCATCCCTTAATTTCTACTTACACTTCTTTTTCCTACATTGACATTTTCTCTGCTTCAAATCAATATTTTTCCTTAGGGGTTTTGTTTATTTACACTCATCTTGCTTCGTCACTTCAGTAGTTAACAACATTTTTATGGTGATTTTTGAAAATCATAATTTGTAGCCAGTTAACTGCCTTCTCTCTTTATGTAAAACATGAAGAAATAAGAAAATTTAAATTTCTGTCTTCCTGGCATCAGAGGTCTCCAGCCAGTGAGAACAGAACCTGTTGCCTTCATTATCACAGCTTATGGAATCTTTTTTTTCATCCTGGAAAATAATGCTTATGCTCTTTTCTTTGCCTCTAGGTAATACTGCCCCCAAGTTATCATAAACTTATGGTATAAATTTAATCAACAATAAATTTATTGGTTGCTTATATGAGCCATTTTTCTAAGTGTTTTGCAAACAATGTCATTATTTCAGCTCTGGGAGGAAACAGACTTTATATTACCAGTGCCTTCATTTTATTCATGAGAAAACTTGGACTTAAAGAGGTTGAGTGACTTTCTGGGTCTCATGGCTTATGAGTAACACAGTCAGGATTGGGACCTCTGAGTTTATCCCACCTTTAGTCCACCATCTATAAAACACATGTTTCTGTTCTTGGTGATCTAGGAGGAAGAGAGAGAAGAGATAATACAAGATGAAAGAAATGATCTCTAACTTCAAATAATTTAGACTATAGTTGTGAAAATGAAACACAGAAGAATTAGCAATTGCAGTAGCCAGTTTCCAAAGCTGCATCTTCCCAGCCCTGAGTGTGAAGCTGGGTTGGCCCTGTGGTACCAGTGGTAACACTGCCAGGTGTCACCTTGGAAAGCCAGGTCATAAAAAAACCTTGCCACTTCCAACCGGACTATTGAAACACATGCTCTAAAGGAAGCCAGCCACCGTGCAAGAAATCTAGCTACCCCTGAGATCACCATGCTGTGGGGAAGCCCAACCTGCCACTTGGAGAGGCTGTGTGGCCAGCAGTGACTGCCTCTGCCATCCCAGCCCAGGTACCATTTTCAAGAGTGAAGAAGCCGTCTTGGACATCTAAGCCTCAGCAGATACCACATGAAGAATAACAGAGAAATCTTGCTGTTAACCAGAAACACAGCTCGAAGCTTACAGTCCCATCCCAGCCCCCTCCAGGATTTGAGCCACCCTAGCTGAGGCCCCAGTTACATCAGAAGAGAGACAAGCCATCCCCACTGTGCCTGCCCTAATTTCTGACTCACAAAATTTTCAGCCTAAGAAAATGATTGTTTGTTTCAAATTGTTATGTTTGAGGGAGGTTTTGCAATGCAGCAGGGGATAAACAGAATGGCAATGAAAGACAATCAAGTGTAGAAATCCAGTCAGAGAGATCCAGAGATAGAGAAATGTGTAGGGGGTTGAACCATTAGAAAAATCTCGTTTCTGATAAGTCTGGGGCCTGAGCAAAGGCTCCCAGGGGAAAAAATACAGATAAATGGGGTGGAACCAGGTCACTTTATCTGATGTGGAGGATACAGAAACTGAAGCAACAAGCATTAGAACTAGATAAGAGTCTAGGGCAATCCTTGGGAGGGGTGAATGCCCAGGAAAAGAATTCTGCAGCTGAACAGGGCTACAAGAACCATTTAGTACAACTCACACTTCTGTAAGATAAAGAAACTGAAATTCAGAAAAATGAAGTGATTGGGAGAAGGTCACATAGCAGATTGGTGGCAAAAGTTAATACTCAAGGCTAGGACTTAGTTTCTTTTCTCCAGGAACCCACAGTTGGTTAAGGAAATAGAATCATGATTTTTTTGTATCTAAATCTAGATAAGCTTTCTTCCCTGGCATCAAAACAAAAAACCATATCCATCCTAAATATCTGGACAGATAACCATGGTGTATAAAGCCAGATTCTCTCCTTTGCAGTTGTGAAGTCTCTAATCACTTTTTCTTCATCCTCTTCTTTCACGTTAACACCAGAATACAACAAAACCTCTAAATCTTTTAGTTTCTGAACTTTCACCAAATTTTCCATTAAAGTTTTTTTAAAAAACTTTTTTGAGGCATAAATTACATTTCATGAAATTCACTCTGTTTTAAGTGTACCAGTCAGCGTTTTTTATTACTGAGTTGAGCAATCATCACCTTAATCCACTTCCGGAATATTTCTGTTCCCTGCAACAAAATCTCTCTGTGCATTTACAGTTAACCCTTCTTCCTGCCTGGAGCTGCAGATCAGAAATAATTTACTTTTGTCTCTATAGATTTGCCTTTCTGGATATTTCAGGTAAATAGGACCATACAATAAGTGGCCCTTTGTGTCTGGCTTCCTTCACATAGCATTTTTTTGAAGTTTATCCATCCCGTAATGTGAATCAGTAGCTAATTCCTTTTTATTGCTGAATAGTATTCCATCGTATGGATATACTGTTTTAGTTTATCTATTATAGTGGACATTTGGCTTGGATCCACTTTTTGACTACTGTGAATAATTCTGCTTCCACTAATTTTAAACTTAAAAGTAGTAAAGACTGGTTAGTAGAGAGAAGTCTCACAGAAGTTTTGGGAGTTTTGTGGAGATTGCTTATTTAAATAAGAAAATACAGAAAAACAGGAAAAATATAAATTCACCATTGAGAGATAACCAGAGTATTAATGTTTTACACTTTTTAGCTAAGTATTATGTAGAGTTTTTTCTTATAATAAGTTAAACAGTACATACTTTTCTGATAGCTCATTTTAAAATTAATTATGTCATGAAAAACCTTTCTATGTGACTACATTATATTGAATCAATGTATCATTATTTATTTATCTGATTTGATAAAAATTTTATTTCAGTGATTATATAATTCAGTTACATCCAATTTCTTGGCCATTATAAACAAGAATGACTTTGGCTATGCTCACAAAATCTGTCTTCAAACTAAATTCATGAAACTATTTACTTCTGTTTTCTTTCAGCTGTTTATGGTTGATTGTTAATATTCAACTTTGTAGTCCATTCTGAAAGTATTTTGGCACTTGTTTACCCCAAAGCCATCCTTCCACACTGACTTAAAAAGCATTCTTTAATTCACAGTACAGATGAACACTGTCAAGAATCATTTCTTAGGTTTCTACTCTATGTCATCACATGACTTCAAGTGCCAGTACCATCTTGCTGTAATCAGAACTGACTGGAGCATGATAATACAGAGCAGCATTCAGATCAGTCGCTCAGTCGTCTCCGACTCTTTGCGACCCCATGAATTGTGGCACACCAGGCCTCCCTGTCCATCACCAACTCCCGGAGTTCACTCAGACTCTTGTCCATTGAGTCAGTGATGGCATCCAGCCATCTTATCCTCTGTCGTCCCCTTCTCCTCTTGCCCTCAATCCCTCCCAGCATCAGAGTCTTTTCCAATGAGTCAACTCTTTGCATGAGGTGGCCAAAGTACTGGAGTTTCAGCTTTAGCATCATTCCTTCCAAAGAAATCCCAGGGCTGATCTCCTTCAGAATGGACTGGTTGGATCTCCTTGCAGTCCAAGGGACTCTCAAGGGTCTTCTCCAACACCACAGTTCAAAAGCATCAATTCTTCGGTGCTCAGCCTTCTTCACAGATCAACTCTCACATCCATACATGACCACAGGAAAAACCATAGCCTTGACTAGCCGGACCTTTGTTGGCAAAGTAATGTCTCTGCTTTTGAATATGCTATCTAGGTTGGTCATAACTTTCCTTCCAAGGAGTAAGCGTCTCTCAATTTCGTGGCTGCAGTCACCATCTGCAGTAATTTTGGAGCCCAGAAAAATAAAGTCTGACACTGTTTCCACTGTTTCCCCATCTATTTCCCATGAAGTGATGGGACCAGATGCCATGATCTTCGTTTTCTGAATGTTGAGCTTTAAGCCAACTTTTTCACTCTCCACTTTCACTTTCATCAAGAGGCTTTTGAGTTCCTCTTCACTTTCTGCCATAAGGGTGGTGTCATCTGCATATCTGAGGTTATTGATATTTCTCCTGGAAATCTTGATTCCAGCTTGTGTTTCTTCAGTCGAGCGTTTCTCATGATGTACCCTGTTAAATAAACAGGGTGACAATATACAGCCTTGACGAACTCCTTTTCCTATTTGGAACCAGTCTGTTGTTCCATGTCCAGTTCTAACTGTTGCTTCCTGACCTGCATACAGGCTTCTCAAGAGGCAGATCAGGTGGTCTGGTATTCCCATCTCTTTCAGAATTTTCCACAGTTTATTGTGATCCACACAGTCAAAGGCTTTGGCATAGTCAATAAAGCAGAAATAGATGTTTTTCTGGAACTCTCTTGCTTTTTCCATGATCCAGCAGATGTTGGCAATTTGATCTCTGGTTCCTCTGCCTTTTCTAAAACCAGCTTGAACATCAGGAAGTTCACGGTTCACATATTGCTGAAGCCTGGCTTGGAGAATTTTAAGCATTACTTTACTAGCGTGTGAGATGAGTGCAATTGTGCAGTAGTTTGAGCATTCTTTGGCATTGCCTTTCTTTGGGATTGGAATGAAAACTGACCTTTTCCAGTTCTGTGGCCACTGCTGAGTTTTCCAAATTGGCTGGCATATTGAGTACAGCACTTTCACAGCATCATCTTTCAGGATTTGGAATAGCTCAACTGGAATTCCATCACCTCCGCTAGCTTTGTTCATAGTGATGCTTTCTAAGGCCCACTTGACTTCACATTCCAGGATGTCTGGCTCGAGGTCAGTGATCACACCATCGTGATTATCTGGGTCGTGAAGATCTTTTTTGTACAGTTCTTCTGTGTATTCTTGCCATCTCTTCTTAATATCTTCTGCTTCTGTTAGGTCCATACCATTTCTGTCCTTTATTGAGCCCATCTTTGCATGAAATGTTCCTTTGGTATCTCTGATTTTTTTGAAGAGATCTCTAGTCTTTCCCATTCTGTTGTTTTCCTCTATTTCTTTGCATTGATCGCTGAAGAAGGCTTTCTTATCTCTTCTTGCTATTCTTTGGAACTCTGCATTCAGATGTTTATATCTTTCCTTTTCTCCTTTGCTTTTCACTTCTCTTCTTTTCACAGCTATTTGTAAGGCCTCCCCAGACAGCCATTTTGCTTTGTTGCATTTTTTTTCCATGGGGATGGTCTTGATCCCTGTCTCCTGTACAATGTCACAAACCTCATTCCATAGCTCATCAGGCACTCTATCTATCAGATCTAGGCCCTTAAATCTATTTCTCACTTCCACTGTATAATCATAAGGGATTTGATTTAGGTCATACCTGAATGGTCTAGTGGTTTTCCCTACTTTCTTCAATTTAAGTCTGAATTTGGCAATCAGGAGTTCATGGTCTGAGCCACAGTAAGCTCCTGGTCTTGTTTTTGGTGACTGTATAGAACTTCTCCATCTTTGGCTGCAAAGAATATAATCAATCTGATTTCAGTGTTGACCATCTGGTGATGTCCATGTATAGAGTCTTCTCTTGTGTTGTTGGAAGAGGGTGTTTGTTATGACCAGTGCATTTTCTTGGCAAAACTCTACTAGTCTTTGCCCTGCTTCATTCTGTATTCCAAAGCCAAATTTGCCTGTTACTCCAGGTGTTTCTTGACCTCCTACTTTTGCATTCCAGTCTCCTATAATGAAAAGGACATCTTTTTTGGGTGTTAGTTCTAAAAGGTCTTGTAGGTCTGTTCAACTTCAGCTTCTTCAGCGTTACTGGTTGGGGCATAGACTTGGATTACTGTGATATTGAATGGTTTGCCTTGGAAATGAACAGAGATCATTCTGTCGTTTTTGAGATTGCATCCAAGTACTGCATTTTGAACTCTTTTGTTGACCATGATGGCTACTCCATTTCTTCTGAGGGATTCCTGCCTGCAGTAGTAGATATAATGGTCATCTGAGTTAAATTCACCCATTCCAGTCCATTTTAGTTCGCTGATTCCTAGAATGTCGACATTCACTCTTGCCATCTCTTGTTTGACCACTTCCAATTTGCCTTGATTCATGGACCTGACATTCCAGGTTCCTAGGCAATATTGCTCTTTACAGCATCAGACCTTGCTTCTATCACCAGTCACATTCACAGCTGGGCATTGTTTTTGCTTTGGCTCCATCCCTTCATTCTTTCTGGAGTTATTTCTCCACTGATCTCCAGTAGCATATTGAGCACCTACTGACCTGGGGAGTTTCTCTTTCAGTATCCTATCATTTTGCCTTTTCATACTGCTCATGGGGTTCTCAAGGCAAGAATACTGAAGTGGTTTGCCATTCCCTTCTCCAGTGGACCACATTCTGTCAGATCTCTCCACCATGACCCGCCCGTCTTGGGTTGCCCCACAGGCATGGCTTAGTTTCTTTGAGTTAGACAAGGCTGTGGTCCTAGTGTGATTAGATTGACTAGTTTTCTGTGAGTATGGTTTCAGTGTGTCTGCCCTCTGATGCCCTCTTGCAACATCTACCATCTTACTTGGGTTTCTCTTACCTTGGGCATGGGGTATCTCTTGTTCCAGCAAAGCGCAGCCAATGCTCCTTACCTTGGACGAGGGGTATCTCCTCACCGCCGCCCTTCCTGACCTTCAACGTGAGATAGCTCCTCTTGGCCCTCCTGTGCCCGTGCAGCCACGGCGTGGGGTTGGTCCTCCCGGCCAACGCCCCTGGCCTCGGGCGGTCTTCCTTCAACGTTATCTTGTTTCATACTGTCCAGTTTCACAGCAAAAATTCTCAGAAGTCTAACTTTATTTAATATGTATACACTGAAAATTTGGATAAAATTCACACACTTAAATAGCAAAATTTTTTTCTGATTTCACCAAGAGAACTACTGGTTGAAGTGACCTTGAAGTGACTTATTTGTAATCCATATATCAATAGTCCCCTCTGGTCCCATGTTGTCAATCATCATGCAATCCCCCACAGGACCACCACGTTCTATTCATACCAGAGTTCTGAGCTTCTTCCCCTGTTCCTGTGATGAGAGGGGCATGAACTGTGAGTCAGGTTGTCCTAAAAAGTAGATGGATCTTGGGTTATTTATAAAGTCATGGACAGACCTAGAGACTATCTATAGAGTGAAGTCAGAGAAAAACAAATATTGTATATTAATGCATATGTGTGGAATCTAGAAAAAAATGGTATCAGTTCAGTTCAGTGGCTCAGTTGTGTCCGAATCTGCAACCCCATGGACTGCAGCATGCCAGGCTTCCCTGTCCATCATGAACTCCCGGAGCTTGCTCAAACTCATATCCATCCAGTCAGTGATGCCAATCAACCATCTCATCCTCTGTCATCCCCTTCTCCTCCTGTCTTCAATCTTTCCCAGCACTGGGATCTTTTCCAATGAGTCAGTTCTTTGCATCAGGTGGCCAGAGTATAAAATGGTATAGATGACCTTATTTGCAAGCAGAAATAGAGACACAGATGTAGAGAACAAATATTTGTATACCAAGGGAGGAAGGGGGAAGTGGGAGGAATTGGGAGATTGGGATTGACATATACACACCACTGATGGGCTTTCCTCGTGGCTCAGCCGGTGTGATCCCTGGGTTGGGAAGATCCCCTGGAGAAAGGAAAAGCTACCCACTCCAGTATTCTGGCCTGGAGAATTCCATGGACTCTATAGTCCATGGCGTTGCAAAGAGTCGGACACAGCTGAGCGACTTTCACTTTCACGTTATTGATAGTATGTATAAAATATAGGTAACTAGTAAGAACATCCTGTATAGCACAGCAAACTCTACTTAATGCACTGCAGTGACCTGAATGGGAAAGAAATCCAAAAGAGAGGGGAATATATGTATATGTATGACTGATTCATTTTGCTGTACAGAAGAAACTAACATAAAATTGTAAAGCAACTATACTGCAATAAAGATTAATTTTAAGTCAGAATGGCTGCGGTCCAAAAGTCTACAAGTAATAAATGCTGGAGAGGGTGTGGAGAAAAGGGAACCCTCTTACACTGTTGGTGGGAATGCAAACTAGTACAGCCACTATGGAGAAGAGTGTGGAGATTCCTTAAAAAACTGGAAATAGAACTGCCTTATGACCCAGCAATCCCACTGCTGGGCATACACACTGAGGAAACCAGAAGGGAAAGAGACACGTGTACCCCAATGTTCATCACAGCACTGTTTATAATAGCCAGGACATGGAAGCAACCTAGATGTCCATCAGCAGATGAATGGATAAGAAAGCAGTGGTACATATACACAATGGAGTATTACTCAGCCATTAAAAAGAATACATTTGAATCAGTTCTAATGAGGTGGATGAAACTGGAGCCTATTATACAGAGTGAAGTAAGCCAGAAAGAAAAACACCGATATAGTATACTAACGCAAATATATGGAATTTAGAAAGATGGTAACAATAACCCTGTGTACAAGACAGCAAAAGAGACACTGATGTATAGAACAGTCTTATGGACTCTGTGAGAGAGGGAGAGGGTGGGAAGATTTGGGAGAATGGCATTGAAACATGTAAAATATCATGTATGAAATGAGTTGCCAGTCCAGGTTCGATGCACGATACTGGATGCTTAGGGCTGGTGCACTGGGACGACCCAGAGGGATGGTATGGGGAGGGAGGAGGGAGGAGGGTTCAGGATGGGGAACACATGTATACCTGTGGCGGATTCATTGTGATATTTGGCAAAACTAATACAATTATGTAAAGTTTAAAAATAAATAAAAAAAAAAAAAATGAACAACTAGCCACGTACAATCACTAGGGAAATGCCTTCCGAAACACCCTCCAGGGGGACATATGCACACCCATGGCTGATTCATGTTGATGTTTGACCAAAAACAACAAAATTCTGTAAAGCAATTATCCTTCAATTTAAAAATAAATTAATTAAAAAAAAAGATTAATTTTAAAAAATTAGATGGATCTTAAAACCCTAGTGAACCCAAGAAGCACCAGTACAAGCTGTATTAGGTATGAACTTTCAATGCACACAACTCAGGTGTGAAAAAATGTAACTTTGATTCTTCTTTGTCTGAATTTAATTTCTTTGTCTAGCAGCAGTTTGCCAAATCAATTTGTGGTCAACTCAGTCACTTCAGAGTTTTTCCTCAATCTCTTTGGAGTAGACTCGAGGGGTTCAGGTTTTTCTCTACCTCCCTAGTTCACCCCAAGGTGTCATTTTACCTCTAGGAAGTTTTCCAAGAATCACAGAACTGAGTAGAATGGGGTGAGCCTGAGGAAGCATCTGAACCTTGGAGTTGTGTCTGTTCAGACATACGCAGGTGTCCAGTCCTGAATGGTCCTCAGACACAGTTGTCTCTCCACACCAGCATCTACCGAGGCATCCAAAGTCCTATGTCATAGCTGTACAGTCTGTTACAGTTTCTGCTGAGACATTCCTAGTAGACAGACCTCTACTATCCTCAAACCTTGGATCTAATGGCTCCTGCTAGGCCCCCTGTTTTATTGGGTCCCACTCTGGCCCTTCTCAGGCAGAGCCCATGCAAAGCCCTGGCTCCTCCTCGGCCTGGAATATACCCTGGATATCCAAGACTCTGCAATTCCCAATCTAAAGGGTCCTGAGCCCTATCTTGGTGCGGGCCTCTTTGCTGAGTGATCCTCCTGAAGACAAACTGCCCCTAGCATACATGCCCTTAGGCTGGAGGGTGGCCAAAAGGCAGGTATTTGCAGGAGAGTGGATGAAGCTTGGGTATGTGGGTACAGGTAGAGGGAAGAGGGGATGAGCTCAAGACTGGGGCTAGGGACTTGCACTCCACCACCTCCAAGCATATGTGTAGAAATCTTGAAGTTCCTCCTGGACTTGAAGGTTGCTATCAAAATACATTTGTCATGCAGGAACATAGAACATATGCTATTTGACAGTGGTTAGTTTGACCTGTAAATATTTAAGCAAAGGATAGGTGGGTCTCCATTTTTTTTTTTTTAACTTTTATATTATATTGGAGTGGGGGATTCCCAGGTGACTCAGCAGTAAAGAATCTGCCTGCAATGCAGGAGATGTGGTTTGATCCCTGGGTTGGGAGGATCTCCTTGAGAAGGAAATGGCAACCCACTCCAGTATTCTTGCCTGGAAAATCCCATGGACAGAGGAGCCCAGCAGGCTACAGTCCATGGGGTTGCAAAAGAGTCAGGCACAACTTAGTGACTAAACAGTAATGGTAGTTGATTAACAATATTGTGTTAGTTTCAGGTGTATAGCAAAGTGAATCACTTATACATATACATGCATCTATTCTTTTTCAAATTCTTTCCCCAAATAGGTTATTACAGAATGTTGAGTAGAGTTCCCTGTGCTATAATGGTGGTTCTCTGATTTTAGTCTCACCCCAGACGCTGAGAATTCTAGGGATGGACCTGATAGAACACTATCACTCAGTTGAGTGTTGCCTTATATAGCTTTGACTGTTAGAGTCCCAGAGTCACTCTTTGGGGAACCCAGTTTATTCAAATGTCCCCATTCTAACTTCACAACTTGTTTAAGTTCTAGGTTTTATTTCCCGTCCAAAGAAAAATTTCACTACAATGCTGAATAATCTCTTGAGTTTCTTACCTTCTTACAGTTTCTTGGCTTCAGAGATTTTCCTTGTTTTCCCACCAGGTCAGTGACACATATCAAGAGAAGTCTATGCATCCTCCCAGGATACCAAATAACATTTGAACCAATAAGAAAGTGAAAGTCACTCAGTCATGTCCAACTCTTTTCAACCCCATGGACTATACAGTTCATGGAATTCTCCGGGCCAGAATACTGAAGTGGGTAGCTGTTCCATTCTCCAGGGGAGCAACTGAACCAATAAGGGACATTTAATTATACTCCACTGGGAAAACAATATCGTGGAAATGTTAATTCATTGTAAGTTAATTTATAAATTTTTATTAATACCAATAAAGCTTTTTTTGAATTTTAGAATGAGAAAGCTAGTTCTGAGTTCATATGGAAAAATAAATAAGAATGGCCTGGGAAGCTCTAAAACAATGGAACTCATCCTGCTAAATATGTAAATGTGCCATCATTCTAAGGAAATAAAACTGCATGCTAACATGGGAGACAGAGAAGCAGAATGGGATAGAAAATGCCAAGATATCCAAAAATACACCTAGGGATGCAGCACATGTCCAAGGTGGCATCTAGAATTGATGGGGAAAGATGACTGTGCAGTTTAAGTGTTGAGAAAACCATATGAAGACAAAATAACGTTGGGCCCAAACTCACCCAGAATAAATGCCAAGGGAGCCAAAGATTTACATTTTAAAATGAAACTATATTTATTGATAAGGTTTGTTTATGCAGATTCCCACTCCAGTATTCTTGCCTGGAAAATCCCATGGATGGAGGAGCCTGGTGGGCTGCAGTCCATGGGGTCGCTAAGAGTCGGACACGACTGAGCGACTTCACTTTCACTTTTCACTTTCATGCATTGGAGAAGGAAATGGCAATCCACTCCAGTGTTCTTGCCTGGAGAATCCCAGGGATGGCAGAGCCTCGTGGGCTGCCGTCTATGGGGTCGCACAGAGTTGGACACGACTGAAGTGACTTAGCAGCAGCAGCAGCACAAATCAATCAAAGGCAACTCAACAGAAAAATGAGCAAAAACTGGACCAGAAATTTCATAAAATAAGAGGTATAATTGGCCAGTGCATACATGAAAAGATGCTAACTTCATTAGTGCTCAGGGAAATGCAAATTAAAACCACATTGAAATACCACTACACAGTCTCCAGAGTGGTTAAAATGAAAAAAACAAAACACTTGGAGAGAATGTTTAGCAGAAGGAACTCTCACGTGTTGCAGGTAGGTGTGTGTCAGTTGATACAATCACAAGGAAAAACTGTTGGGTAGCATCCATTAAAGCTAAGCTTATGCCTACCTTGCAACACAGCAATTTACCTCCTAATATATATATCCAACATACACATATTCCCATGCTCACCAGAGGACAAATACAAGAATGTTCACAGCAGGTTTTCAGTGAAAACATTTCCTTCCAACCCTGTCCTCCATCTGTTCTGGGTTTCTTACTCCGTAAGATAAAGACATCTTTATTATTCAAGCCTTTGCTCAAAATGTTGAATCACCACCAGCAGCAGGAGCAATGTTTAACAGCTTATTAGAAATACAGACTCTAGGGTCATGGCTCAGATATACGACATTGATATCTACATTTAACAAGAGCTCCAGATGTGTCCACCCATTAAAGCTTGAAAAGCCATAGTTAGTCAGATTCTCTTCTGCTCCTTCTGACTGAAATAGACATGACCCTAAGCCTCCTCTCCTCTCCACTGAGGTACTTACTGGCTACCATCTTGTACAGATCACTTTACACCCTTCTCTTTGCTCAAGCTACATATATACAGTATCCTCTGCATATATGTATACATATGTATATGTACATATGTATGGGGCAGGGGGTGGAGGGGCATGGTTAACAACACAGACAATAGAGTCAGAGCACTTGCATGAAAAATCCTTTACCTGCTTGTTTTTTAAAAAGAAAAATAGATTTTTTAAAAGAAATATTTTTGGGTTCACGGTAAAATTGAAGGGAAAGTACAGAGAATTCTGACACACTTACTGCTTCCTCAAGTACACAGCCTTCTCTCCACCAACATCTCAGCACCAGAGGGGTACATGCTTTCACCTGATGAATACACACTGGCACACCATTATCACCCAAAGTGACAGATGCACCACCGTTTATTTGTCCATCACCTGCTGAGGGACATTTTGGTTGCCTATAAGTTCTCACAGTTACTAATAAAGCCGCTATTACTAATTACTAATAACCTGCACTCAAGTGCAGGTTATTGTACAGACATAAGTTAAATAAATACCAAGTAGCAAGACTGCTGGATTGTATGGTAAGGGTATGTTTAATTTTGTAACTGTCTTCCAAAGAAGCTGTATCATTTTGCATTCCCACCAGAAGTGCATGAGTGTCCCTCTTGGTCCACATCCCCGTTAGCATTTCGTCGTGTCGGTCGTGCTATACACGTGCATTTGGTCATGTCAGTCATGCCAGACGTGTGCATTTGGTCGTGCCAGATTTTGGCCATTCTAATAGGTGTGTAGTCATATCTCATTGTTTTAATTTGCATTTCCCCAGTGGCAACCCACTCCAGTGTTCTTGCCTGGAGAATCCCAGGGAAGGGGGAGCCTGGTGGGCTGCTGTCTATGGGGTTGCATACAGTTGGACACGACTGACATGACTTAGCAGCAGCAGCAGCAGTGACAGAATAACCCACTCCAGTATTCTTGCCTGGAAAATCCTGTGGACAGAGGAGCCTGCTGGGCTGCTGTCCATGGGGTGGCACAGAGTCAGACACAACTTGATGCGACTTAGCAGCAGCAACAGCAGTGACAGAATGTGGAGCATCTTTTCATTCGTTTACTTGCTATCTGTATATCATCTGTGATGAAGTGTCCATTAAGGTCTTCAGCCCATTTTTAAATCAGGTTGTTTCTTTTCTTATTGCTGAGTTTTAAGAGCTCTTTGCATGTTTTGAATAACAGTCCTTTGTCAGATGTGTCTTTTGCAAATCTTTTCTTTCAGTCTGTAGCTTATCTTCCAATTCTCTTGCATTTGTCTTTCACAGAAGTTTTTCATTATAATAAAATCTAGCTTATCAATAATTTCTTTCATGGATTGTGCCTTTGGCATTATTTCTAATAATTTGTTGCCATCCCTGAAGAGTTATAAGCAGAGGTGAAAGTGAAAGTCACTCAGGCGTGTCTGACTCTTTGCAACTCTGCGGACTATACAGTCCATGGAATTCTCCAGGCCAGAATACTGGAGTGGGTAGTTGTTCCCTTCTCCAGGGTATCTTCCCAACCCAGGGATCGAACCCAGGTCTCCTGCATTGCAGGTGGACTCTTTATCAGCTGAGTCACCAGGAAAGCCCAAGAGGAGAAATAGGACTCAGTACATGTTTTAAAAAAATTATTCTGGTTTAAGGATTGGAAGAAGGCATGGGGAAAAGCCAGGAGGTTTCTAGGCCACAAAAGAGCTACATCATACAATTTAAAGTAGCGAGGGGTGGAGTGGGAATAATTTATATGAAATACAATGAGAACAAGACCATGAGGAACTGGGCAAGGTTTGGTCTTGTCAAATAATCCTTATGGACAACTCAGGAGAAAAGTGGACAGATACCAACTGCAGCTTGGAGACAGAGTTGACAGAACTTGCTGACTCTCATATATGGGAGGTAAGGGAGGCAGCCTTCTAAAACAGTTCCCAGTAATCCTGGTATTCAGGCCCTTGTGTAATCCTCTCCACTTAAGGGTGAAAGTGAAAGTGAAAGTGAAGTCGCTCAGTCGTGTCCGACTCTTTTGAGTCTCTTTGCAACCCCATGGACTGTAGCCTATCAGGCTCCTCCGTCCATGGGATTTTCCAGGCAAGAGTGCTGGAGTGGATTGCCATTTCCTTCTCCAGGGGATCTTCCCAACCCAGGGATCAAACCTGGGTCTCCCGCGTTGTAGGCAGACACTTTACCGTCTAAGCCACCAGGAAAGCCACTTAAGGGTAGAATGGGTTTAATGCCTTGTTTCCAATAAGAAGAACACAGCGTTGCGATGGAATGTCACTTCCTAAAATAGATAATAAGACTATCACTTCTGTGTTCTCTCTCTAGCTCTTCTGATGTCCTTACCCTGATAGAGAGAGCCACCTGGCAAGGCACGGAGGGCAGTCTCTGGCAAAGAGTCATCAAAACAATGACCTGAAAGAAATAATGACCTGAAATTCTCAATACAATGACCTGAAAGAAACCACCCCCTTCAACAACCATGTGAGTTTTAGAAGCTGATCCTTTCCCAGTTGAGCCTTCAGCTGAGACCACCACACCTGGGCCAACACTTTGATTACAGCCTTTTGAGAGCCTGTGAAGCAGAGAACCCAGCTACACTCTGCTGGATTCTTACCCACAGAAAGCATGAGATTGTATGTGTATAATATCTTTTTTAAAATATTTATTTAGCTGTGTCTAGTCTTAGCTGAGGCGTGTGGGCTTAGTTGCACCATGGGAGCTTAGTTGTATGTGGAATCTTAGTTTCCTGACCAGAGATCAAACCCACATCCCCTGCATTGGAAGGTGGAGTCTTAACCACTGGACCACCAGGGAAGTCCCTGTATGTGTTTTAAGCCACCAAATTTGGGGGTTTGTTATGCAACAATAGATAACTAATACAAGTGTGAGGTAAGCAGAGAAACCAAGGATGTTTCCTACCTAATTTCTAGCTTGAGCAAATGGGTATCTAGACATGTCAAAATTCCCAGTGGAAGAACAGATTTCTGGGATAGAGATACAAAATTAAAAAAGCATTTGGTATATTAGACATCCAAGTGAAAAATTGGGTAAATCCTAGATAATGTATCTGGAACCCTTTTTCCATGACATTAGATGTCAGAGCAGTAACCAAAACATGAATTTGAACTCAGGGAAAGGAAGTAAATCAGGCCTTTCCTTTGTTCCAGCAAGGCTGAATAAATCAGGGTCCTCTGTTTGTTCAGACCTAGCTTGCCCAAGTTCTATTTTGGTATTTGAGACCAAAACCTTAACTGCTAGTCAAGTGTGATTTGGCCTCATTTTATTATTGTTGCACGTGTCTCCTTGAGGAAGAGAGGAGGCAAGACAGAGTTTGGAAATTGTTGCTTTGCTTGGCCACATACCAACATAATAATGGTCATTTCTGAATTTGGAAAGCCTGAACATCAAGCCTTAGCCTAACCCAGTGTTTTTCCACAGCATCGTCATGTTGGCAGTTGGTCCAAGACATTTCTTTTTCTTAAAAAATATTTTTTTTTATTTATTTGGCTGCACCAGGTCTTGGCTGTAGCATGTAGGATCTAGTTCCCTGACCAGGGATCAAATCCGTGCCCCCTGCAGTGGAAGCACAGAGTCTTAACCACTGGGCCACCAAAGAAGTCCCAACCCAGAATGATTTTTTGTTACTGGAGTGTCCTAGCATTGTAGGAGGTTTAGCATGTGTCAGTAGAATCTGCCAGTTATTGAGACACAAAACATCCTTTCCACGGTTCCAAAATGCATCTTACTGAGACAGCACCTCACTCTCGGTGAGAATCAATGAATTTTTTGTGCTCTCAGCTGCAACATCTGCCATACACACCCTGAGCCTGCATCCTGCCATCTCCCAAGTGCCTGCTTGACCAGAGGTTCCAGGTGTTTATATGTTCTCATTCCTAGAACTTTCAATACAACAGAATCTCTCAAAGAATTAAAATGTAATGCTAATATGAGAACCATTTGGAATATAATTGAATTTTAGGTGATTTAGAAGGCAACATGGAATCCTGTAGAATCTCAGAGACATTGCCATAACTAGCGTTCTTTGTTCCATGGCCAAGCTGAAAAGAAAGTTAATAGAACACTGGCTAGCAGTTCACGATAAATAGTAAGAGGAGGAGTCCTCATGGTACAGGTTTATGATGGAATGCCCTGGAAGAAGAGTTAGAAACTTCCAGAAACTTGGTCTGATAATTCTGGCTGTTAAAGTCTCAGAAGAATGCATTTCTACACTAGGTTGTGAACTAATTACTCTATCTCAAATCTATGTCAGAAAGCTTGCATTTATGTATACATGAAAAGCTGTTTTATTGTACTAATTATCACATAAGTTTTATTGAGCACCGGTTGTGAGCTAAGCACTGTGTGAGTTTCTTCGAATGCTTTGTTTAAGAAAAGCCCACTCAACACTCCTGTGGAGAAGAGCAATATAATCCCAGTTTGCATGAAGGGAAATAAAGGCTCAAGATAGCTGCCCAAGTTCCCCAAGATCACCTAGTCAGTGAGGTGTAGAGTCAGATTTTAAACCCAGACTCTAAAATTCGCTCTGTAACTTGTTTAGGCTATATGGAGCTGGAGTCACGTTATCGTACAGCTATCTACCAAGTGCCAGGCCCTACAAGGCCAAGGGGGACAGGGATGTCCCGGCCTGAGTGGACGTGTGGATAGCTGCTCGAGTGAGCGGTTAGATGGATAAAAATAAATGACGGGGGAAATGCATGGGATAATGAGGGAATATAATGAACAGGGGATGGAATGGAAGAGTACGTGAATGAGTGAAATAAGGAAGTAAACGAGGGGATGGAACGGAGTGGGAGAGAATGGGTGAATGGATGGATGGATGGATGGAGGAGTAAGGGGTTTTGAGGCGGCCCTACCAGAAGACCGAGCGCCTCGCTGCCGGCGGGTGGGCAAACGGGCAGCTACTCCACACAGTACGGTAGGCGCGGGCTGCCCCTCCTCGGGCCGGCTCACGCCTCCCCCTCTTTCCCTCCCTCCTCTTCCTCCTCCGTCGCGCGCCCGCCCGCCCGCCCGTCGGCCGCCGGGACCCCAGTCCCCGGCGGGCGGGCGGAGGAGGCGGCCGCCGCGCGCCGCTGCCCTCTCCCCGCCGCCCGGGGTGGCGCGATGCTCAGAGGGGCCCGGTCGCCCGGGGGCCGCCGCCGCCGCGCCGCACCATGAAGCTCCGCAACAAGGCGGCGGCGCTGCTCCTGCTCGCGCTGGCCGCGCTCCTGCTGGCGCTTCTGTCCCTGCGCGCCGGCCGCGCCGCACCCCCAGCGCCCCTCGCGCGCCCCGCATCCACCCCGCCGCGCCGCGCCGCGCCGGCCCCCGCGCGCCTCCCGGGCTGGAGCGCCTTCCCGGGGGCCGGCCTGAGCGCTCGTCGGCGCCGGCCTCCGCGTCTGCGCCCCCGAGCCGGCCGTCGGGGCGCCGTGAGCCTGAAGAAGTCGGCGAGGTGAGTCGTGGCAGCCCCAGAATCCCATCTGTGGACCCGTGTCTCCCTCCCTCCACCCGTGTCAAGTCCAAGGGAGGCTGTGGGCTGGAGGGACAAACTCCAAGTTCACCCACGGGCTGCCCACTTTTATGTCTTACCCTGCTAGAAATGAAAAATCGTCTTCCAGCGCAGTGCTAGTCATCACGTACCTTTTGGAAAGGGAAGTGTCAGGGGAAATGATTGGCATGTTACATTCTTAACTTCCCCGGGCAAAAGCATATATTTTCATTTTTCCAAACTTGCGCCCTTTGTTTAATTTCTCAAAAGCCATCGCGATGCAAGAATGCTTCATCTCTCATATTTCACTGGAGATTTTTTTTTTTAAACCAAAAACTTAGATCTGATTGAGTTGGAAAAGGTAGATTTTTGCTAAGTACTGGCTGTTTCTTATTGAACCTCGAATTGCCCTGTGCTTAGAACAGAAGAGGCACTCTACCTGAGGGTGTTAAAAAGAAGTGTTCTCCTAGGAAGGAGTGATGCGTGGCACGGGAAAGACAGTGGGGGTTCCTTGTAATTCCTTCTTTTTCAGACTCCTGTATGGTCAGAGTCCTGCAAGGAAAACGTCTTAGCCATCAACATTCTGTTTGATATCCTCTTTCTTTACACAGAGCTTAACCCGCCACAGCTTTTCATCAGAGAGTTTTATCTTGGCCTTAGGGTCGCTGGAACGCCTGCAGGTTAGGGATTTGCGTTCATTTCCTTTGTTGTGGAGAGAGCTTTTTAACAATCCCCCTGTCTTGTAACCGTCTGTTTCCTCTACCCTTTTGAGGCTGTTGATGTTTCTAACTGCCAGTTGCAACGTCCACGTTTGCTGGGCTCCCTAATGGCTTGAAACGACTGGAAGACTTCTTTTTGACCATAGTGACTAAATCTGGTTTGACGTTTTTACTATGAGAGAAAAGTCAGGAGACCTCAGTAAGTAGCTGTGTCAGCGTTCTCTTCTGCCTGGTAAGAGATGTACAAATGAGTAGGGATGAGTTTTAGGAGCAAAACACCCAATGACCTATAGAATTGTTTTTGAGTACTTGGAACCATTTATAACCTCTTATGAATGTATTTGCTCTGTAAGGATATTTCTGTTAGGAACTAAATAGGGTTTTCCCTTCTAGGTACTAAGGTTTTTTATAATGGGTTCTAATACAGTTTAACTACAAGGTTGCTGTGATTTGTAAGTTGATGGGACAACTTGGAAGGTAATAAGATTGGAAACCATTTGTCATGGCTAACTTTTTACGAGGCATAGTGTTAACCTCAGTATGTTAAAAGTCATTGTTAATGCAGGTTATGATTCTTAATTATACCATCAGTACCATAACCCTATGATAGTGGTTCTCCCAAAGGGCTCTTTGAACCAGCAGCACCAGCTTTACCTGGGGCTTTGTTAGAAATGCAGTCTTACCCCTCCCCTCTTCCACCCCACCCCTAGACCCTCTGAGTAAGAAATCAGGAGGATGAGGTCAGTAATCTGTGTTTTAATACGCCCTCCTCTTGTTTCTGATGCATACCAAACTTTGAGAGCCTGCTCTAAGTAAGCACTAATCAAGCACTAATATTATCCCCATTTTACAGATGAGGAAAATATTACACAAGGTTTAGCAATTTGTCTCCGTTTCCAAGGTGAGGTTAAATATCCCAGCAGTCTGGGTCCAGGTTGAGCCATTTAGTACTAGTGCACATGTCATACATGAGACTTGCCTGCATTCATCATTTTCCTGAGATTTTTTTCTAAAGAAATGTGACCAATTTTTGGAACTGTCTTCATCCTTCAAGGTGTTGGGAACACTGGGGCAGTATCTTCTTGTCTCTATCTGAACAAATTGGCTCTGACTCAGAAGAGATCACGAGCAGAATCCAAATGGATGGTTTCAGGAAGGACTATTTCCATGAGCAACAGCACCTCCTGAAGTCATTTTTCTTCTGAACATATCTGGTAGATTATCGTGGAAATCATGGCCAACACCATAAGAATAAAGAACAAAATTTTTAAAGTCAGGAAAGAGTAAAAAACAAAAAAGCCACAGGAAGTCTCAGGCTCAAACGCATAAATGTGAAAGCCCTCTGGCAAAGTTGACATTTTTGGGGACTTCTTAAGGTTTCTTTTGCTACCTGGACAGGAATGGTGACAGAAGCAGTAAGGGAGCAGGAGGAAAGATCTTTGCATGGACGCCTTTGTTGCTTTCCTAATCCTGCCTGGGTTAAATTTTTGTGGTTTAGGAGGAATTTCATTTTGGGGAGGGAAAAGTAAGCCTCATATTTTCAGAAAATGAGTGCTTTAATCTCTTGATGTGGCCAGAATCCAGAAGAGATGAAGGCTACATGCGTGATCTGGTATCTCGGGCCTGGGGAGTATTCAGCAGAAATGGTGGGGCTGGATGAGACCCAGTCCACCACCTGCTGACCATCCTTCCAGGGCTATACTGCTCCCTGCAGGGTCGTGGTGTAAATGAACTCCTGCCACGTCAGCACAGCAAGCATGGCATTCTCCTTCCACATCTTGTTTTCATTTCAGAGATGTTTCCAGGGATTTGCCTAGTTAGCAGGCAGACCCTACAATTTTATAAGTAGTCATTTGTATGCAATCTGTCCTGTGGTGGGCTCCCCTTTCCATAAATATAAAGCCAGGAGGTGAGGTCTGAGCTTTTAGGTCAAGGGTGGAATCTGAAAACGGACACCACACTCTTTAAGTAGCGGTTCCAGGGCGCAAGAGAAATGAAATCTTCCTTCTTTTTTTTTTTTTTTGGTGATTTAGACCTGGCTGACTTCCAAAACAAATTTGAGATGACTAACAGTAACTGACACATATACAATAAGGCCATTGAAATACTTACGAAACATGAAAAGTCATAAAGAGGAGGTGGGAAATAAGTACTGTTTGTCTAAAACTAAGGCCACTATTGTTGTGAGGATTAAGTGTTCAATTTAGCTCTAAGCTTCCTGGCAGCCATGTCAAAAAGGGAACCATAATGGGCTGTGTTATTTTCTTTGAATGATAAGAGGAAAAGTTTATCAAGAGGGATCATTTTTTTTTTCATGCAACTGAATCCTAAAATGAGAACTTTACATTAGATTTGATTTCAGAAGACTGTCTCTCCAGCTTGCTTCTGAATACCCTTTGAGCCTGCCTACAGAAGAGGAAGTTTAATATAACTGCCCATCAGTGTGATAGGAAAAAGAATTTGTCATCTGGAGTCCAGAGGATTGGGTTCTATTCTGGAACCATTTCACCCTAATTTCTATATCTGTCAAATGAGAGTCGATCCACAAATTTTCTAAGATCTTTTTCAGCTCTGCCATTTGACCGTCCTGTGATGAGATCATCAAGTTCAGCTGCAAAATCCCAGTAAGGACTGTTGCTTAGCCCTTTGTGTTGTGTCTTGCAAAATCACTCTGTTTCTCATTTATTGGCCGTAACCTAGAACTCCTGCTGATTAGTCAGCCTTCACCCTCTCCTGAACTTCTATTTTTGTCTTTTGATTTAGCTTGGATAGTGCTGTTTTCTCTAGAAGCCATAAAAATATGGCTTCTAAGGGAGACTTGGGCTATGTCTAAGCCCCTCTGTGATTTTGTACCACAGTCATTCAGCAGATGTTTATTACACATGTGTCCTGAGCCAGGTACTCATTGTGCAATGGTAGGTGGAGTTTGGAAGAGGGATGACAACACAAAAACACACTACATATTTGGCAGCCTTCACAGCTGCCCCAATGAGAGGAGGCGAGTATATTTGCTCATCAAGACACAGCACTTTCTGCAGTTCCCTTTGGTCTCTGAGAGAAGTCTCTCAGAGGTTCAAGCCTGAATAAAGATCTCACTAAAGAGGGATTATGTTATACAGCAAAATGCCAGGTCTGTGGCCAACCTATAATTAACCGGTCACCCCAGAGCACATTACAGATCTCCAGATCTTGAGGACCATCTATGATACTTGGTCACTGTGAGTGCAGATTCTAGTTTCACATTCATTTTTGTTGATTGCTCCGTAAGTCCCCTCTTTCACCCTCTCCGTGTATTCATTTAGTAAGTCGTCTTGGTTTTATCTCAAAGTATAACCCCAGTCCCACCATTTCTACTATTTTCATGGTTGCCACCCAGCTCCTGAACACCATGGTTTGGCATGGACCACTGCAGTAGCTTTCTTATCTCTTCTTGCTATTCTTTGGAACTCTGCATTCAGATGCTTATATCTTTCCTTTTCTCCTTTGCTTTTCGCTTAGTGAAGAGGAACTAAAAAGCCTCTTGATGAAAGTGAAAGAGAGTGAAAAGTTGGCTTAAAGCTCAACATTCAGAAAACGAAGATCATGGCATCTGGTCCCATCACTTCATGGGAAATAGATGGGGAAACAGTGGAAACAGTGTCAGACTTTATTTTGGGGGGCTCCAAAATCACTGCAGATGGTGATTGCAGCCAGGAAATTAAAAGACGCTTACTCCTTGGAAGGAAAGTTATGACCAACCTAGATAGCATATTCAAAAGCAGAGACATTACTTTGCCAACAAAGGTCCATCTTGTCAAGGCTATGGTTTTTCCAGTGGTCATGTATGGATGTCAGAGTTGGACTGTGAAGAAGGCTGAGTGCCAAAGAATTGATGCTTTTGAACTGTGGTGTTAGAGAAGACTCTTGAGAGTCCCTTGGACTGCAGGGAGATCCAACCAGTCCATTCTAAAGGAGATCAGTCCTGGGTGTTCTTTGGAAGGAATGATGCTGAGGCTGAAACTCCAGTACTTTGGCCACCTCATGCGAAGAGTTGACTCATTGGAAAAGACTCTGAGGCTGGGAGGGATTGGGGGCAGGAGGAGAAGGGGACGACAGAGGATGAGATGGCTGGATGGCATCACCGACTCAGTGGACGTGAGTTTGAGTGAACTCTGGGAGTTGGTGATGGACAGGGAGGCCTGGTGTGCTGCGATTCATGGGGTCGCAAAGAGTTGGACACAACAGAGCGACTGAACTGAACTGAACTGAACTACAGTAGCTTCTCTTTGACTTGGGGTGTGCACTCTAGCGCCCTCTACAGTCCATTTTCTATACAGCTGCTGAAATAATCTTAAATAATATGACAAAGTTTGCTGGTTCCAGTCACTAACTTCACATCCTACACAGTAAAATTCAGTTTCTTAGTGTGGCCTTTGAACCGTATTTCAGGCCCATTTAGCTCTCTGACCTCATCTCCTATCCCTCCCCACTTCACTCACTCTGCTTCAACCACTCTGGCCAGCACTGCCTACTTTTTCCTATGCTGAAATGTTCTTTGCTGCTGTCCTTGTGTGGCTAGCTTCCTCATTTCTCTCAGGTTTATGCTTTCAGGTTTTTGCCTCGGAGGATTCTTCCCAGCTGGGACCCTGCCCATCATCCTGTACCTCCTTGCTCTTATTTATTTTTTTTTTTTTAGCACTAAATAGCTAATTTTTTAAATAGTACTCATCATTATATGAAAATACTACTTTGCTCCTTCCCCCTTCATGCACGCTTCATGTCTTGTTAATCAATTTACAGCTGGCACCTAGAACAGAGATAAGCTCTCAGTAGGTACTCAGTAAATATTGGCTGAGTGAACTAATGAATGAATGAATGCAGCACCCCCTTTATGCCAGCAATATACTAAGACTTTGCTTCTGTTATAAAATTGCATATTACTTAATAATATTCAAAACAATCTTACACCTTTTAGGGAGGATCTCTAATAGTAACATCCTTTCAAGAAAGGGAATATTTTTCTTTTAATAGGTTTTAATTTTTTTAGAGGGCTTCCCTCGTAGCTCAGTTGGTAAATCATCTGCCTGCAATGCAGGAGAAAGTGAAAGTGAAGTCGCTCAGTCGTGTCCGACTCTTTGCGGCCCCATGGACTGTAGCCCACCAGGCTCCTCCATCCATGGATTTCTCCAGGCAAGAGTACTGGAGTGGGTTGCCATTTCCTTCTCCAGGGGATCTTCCCAACCCAGGGATCGAACCCGGGTCTCCCGCATTGTAGGCAGACGCTTTACCGTCTGAGCCATTTTCTTCTGTCCTGCAATGCAGGAAACTCAGGTTCAATTCCTGGGTTGGGAGGATCCCCTGGAGAAGGAAATGGCAACCCACTCCAGTATTCTTGCCTGGAGAATTCCATGGACAGAGGAGCCTGTTGGGCCATAGTCCATGGAGGTCCAAGAGTTGGACACGACTTAGTGACATTTGTGGAAAAATTGGGGAGTATGTACTCCAGAGGTTTCCCTTATATCTTGTACCCAGTTTCCTCTCTGATTAAAATCTTATACTGGTATGATACATTTGTTGTAATTTACCAAATAATAGCAATACATTATTACTAATGTTTGGTATTTTTAGATTACCTTAGTTTTTACTTTGGAGAAGGCAATGGCACCCCACTCCAGTACTCCTGCCTGGAAAGTCCCATGGATGGAGGAGCCTCGTGGGCTGCAGTCCATGGGGTCGCAAAGAGTCGGACACAACCGAGCGACTTCACTTTCACTTTTCACTTTCATGCATTGGAGAAGGAAAGGAAAACCCACTCCAGTGTTTTTGCCTGGAGAATCCCAGGGACGGGGGAGCCTGGTGGGCTGCCGTCTATGGGGTCGGACAGAGTCGGACACGACTGAAGTGACTTAGCAGCAGCAGCAGCAGCAGTTTTTACTTCGTGCTCTTTTTCAGTTCCAGGATTTTATCCATGACATCATGTTACATTTGGTTGTCACATCTCTTTGAGCTCCTCTGGGCTGTGGCAGTTTCTCAGACTTTCCTTCTTTGTTGATGACCTTGAGAGTTCTGAAGAGCACTAGTGAGGTATTTTGTAAGATGCTTCACGATTGGAATGTATCTGATATTTTACTCAGGGTGACTCTGGGGTTATGAATTACCAGGAGAAAAACTATAGAGATATAGCACCATTTCATCACATCATATCAAGTGTATATACTATCAACGTGAATTAATGTTGGCCTTGGTCACCTGGCTGAGATAGTGTTTCTAGACTTACTCTTTCCCTGTCTCCATACCGTACTCTTTAGAAGGAAGACACTGCACAGCTGCCATGTAAGGAGTGTGGAGTTATGTTGCCCCTCCTTGAGGATGGAGCGTGCTTAATCACTCAGCCATGTTCAAATCTTTGTGACCCCATGGACTGTAGCCCACCAGGCTCCTCTGTATGGGATTCCCCAGGCAAGAATACTGGAGTGGATTGCCATTTCCTTCTCCAGGGAGTATGGAATATCTGTATATAATTTATTTGAAATTCTTTTGTGTGGGAGATATTGTGTTTCTTCTCCCCCATTTGTTAATTTATTCAGTCATAAATCAGTATAGAATCATAGATATTTTATACTTTGAGTTACAATGCAACATGACTTTATTTTGTTGTTGAAATTGTTTCAGTTCAAGTCATTAGTAGCTCTTACAGTTGGCTGCTATGCCCTTTAGACATACTCCCATCCCTGTGCTTTGGTTTTTTGTTTTCAGTCTTGTCTTTCTGGGCACTTTCTTACTCTCTGGCACTATAAGAGGCTGCAGGCTCACCTCCTGTGTTTCCTGCTTCAGACATAAAATCGGTCATTTCTTCCAGGAGACCTGATTTCGCTCATTGGAAAATGGTGTTAAAAGCCAAGATTTGGATACTCAATATGTTTGTTGCTATTGGGGTGTCATTTAATTTGGCCCTCACAGCCCAGAGAGCAAAACACATATATGTGTACTAACCTATGTATGTACATGTACTTATAAATTTTTCCATGTATGACCATCTCTGTGTAAGTTAAACATGGATTTATACTTAATGTCTCCAACTGTAATCTGCTACCACATGGATCATTCTAACCTCTTTTCCTTGATTCTCTGGGAGAGGGAGTGTTTTTATTTCCTAGAAGCCCCAGCGAAAGTTTTCTCCCATCTTATTGGCTTTGTTTGGTTTGAATGCCTACAGTGTGGATGAGGAAATGGAAAGGAATAGAGGGGTGAGATGGTATCCGCTAATTGATGTAAACCAAGCAAGGTTCACCACTTAAGTTAGGGATGAGGCCAAATATGCCTGAACCACGGGGTGGAGATAAAGTAATAGACGTTGTGGTTGGCTCCTGACCTCTATTTTCCCATCCCACCCCCAGTTTGGCAGTGAGGCGTACCTCCAGGCAATGGTCTAAACCTACCGTGACATCCCCATCCATGCCATAGTGTAATCTTTGTACATCCAGGACCAAGATATAATTTCATTTCTCTGGCAATAGTTACTGGTTTTACAGGTGTTACATGACCCAAGCTGACCTAATCAGCCAGAAGAGGACTTATTTTATGTTAGTGGACGAAAGACTTTATCGTCTAGACACAAACAAGAAAATAAACAATTGCAATTTTAAAAAATTGCAATCAGAGAGACAGGATAAGGGAAAAGTATTTCTAGTGGCTGGAACTGTATGATAGGAAACTCAGGGACTGGCAGGTCTGTCTCTGGCATGGAGAAAGCTGGGGAGTTCATTTTTCCCAGGTGTCACTGCCATCCTCAGAAAACCAGCCTTGACTGAAGTCACCACTCTGGGCAGTAGAGAAAGATGGAGACTGTGGATCCTTGTGGACAGTGCTGAACCCTGAGAACCACAGCTTTGGAGGCCTGACCCATCTTGAACCCTCCTGTTCCATGCTGCAGTTGAGATTTCCGTTATTTGCCACCAAAATCCTCTCCCGCCCTGCCGTGATGTGCCATATGTGGTATCCTGCTTCCCTGACCGGGGATCAAACCTGCATACCCTGCACTGGAAGTGCAGAGTCTTAACCACTGGACTGCCAGGGAAGCCCCTAAACTCCTTTTAATGGAACTAGATGGTTCTTTCAGAGAAGGCAATGGCAACCCACTTCAGTACTCTTGCCTGGAAAATCCCATGGATGGAGGAGCCTGGTAGGCTGCAGTCCATGGGGTCGCTAAGAGTTGGACAAGACTGAGCAACTTCACTTTCACTTTTCACTTTCCTGCACTGGAGAAGGAAATGGCAACCCATTCCACTGTTCTTGCCTGGAGAATCCCAGGGACGGGGGAGCCTAGTGGGCCGCCGTTTCTGGGGTCGCACAGAGTCGGACACGACTGAAGGGACATAGCAGCAGAAGCAGTAGCAGCAGCAGATGGTTCTTTACATCAAAACCTAAGTGCTATTGATGATGAAAAAAGGCAACAGCTATAGGGCCACCCAAGAAATGAAGGTCCGTTACACCCTGGAGCTGCCATCCTGTGTCCTTGACCTTGTCCAGGTGATTCTGGAATATGTTCCTAAGCCAAATTAGAGCCTTTGGGGGGTGGAGGATTTAAAAAATTGCAATCAGAGAGACAGGATAAGGGAAAAGTATTTCTAGTGGCTGGAACTGTATGATAGGAAACTCAGGGACTGGCAGGTCTGTCTCTGGCATGGAGAAAGCTGGGGAGTTCATGGACCCAGGATGACAAGGAGGGTTGAGAAGCAATGCCAAGCAACTGGGGTGGGGTTGGGTGGGTGCTGACATATTTCCCAAGGCCAGCTTCTGCCCTCTGCTGGCTGTTCTGGCCCATCATGTCTGACTCTTTGTGACCCCATGGACTGTAGCCCGTGGGCTCCTCTGTCCATGGAATTCTCCAGGCAAGAATACTGGAGTGGGTTGCCATTTCCTATTCCAGGGGATCTTCCAAACCCAGGGATCGAGCTCGCATCTCTTTCATCTCCTGCATTGGCAGACAGATTCTTTACCACCAGCACCACCTCTTATCACCATTTAAAATGCTTTTTCAAAAAAGAAAATAACAGGCAGACTTGAAGATGGAATTCATGTTCCTCCCCAGAACTTGCCCAGCACTTGATATATTTTATATCATGAAATTTTGACAACTGCCCCAGAAAAAAGAGTTTCTTGATTTGATGCCTTTATTTGGATTCCATGCTATTTTGGTAGCCAAGAGTGGCTGTGGTGTGTTTGAGGGTGATCTTTAGATGCCCGCTTCCCCCCGACCTCTTTTAGCAACACAGAAGACTGTCATCTTCCGATAAATATTCAAAGCCGTACAGTTTAGAGTCCAAGCTTTCCATAAGTAGGAGGCAATAGAGAACATGTAATTTAAAATGCAATTTCCTTTTATATGAGAGAAAACTGAGGTCCAAACAGCTAAAATAATAGTAATGCACTAAAGCACCAAGCACAGGCCTAGCTCATGGTGATCCCTCAGCGTGTGACATGCTGTTCTGGGTACTGTTCTCATCTTGGTTGCTTTATTATTTAGAAACTGAATCCTAACTAGATCCAGCTGACTGGCTGTGTGGCTTTGAATGAGTCAATGCTCCTCAGCAAATCTAGGCTTTCTCCTAAGTTCAAGGAGGAAATGAAACAATGTGAGTCAAATGCTGGCACGGAACGTGCAACCCGAGAGGCTCTCAGCAAATGTTAACCAGAGCTAAGATGTAGACTCAGGCAGGCTTTTCGCTGGGCTGTGTCTTGAGGAAATGCAGACAGCCTCTGTGTATAGCGAATGCTATCCTAACCCAGTGACCTGGTCCTTAGTAAAAGCTGGGGAAATAGATGGGACAGGACCCTTTTCACTGTCTCTGGTAGAGTTGGGCAATTTTTCTGGAGAGTTTGAGAACCCAAAAGTCTGGCCATCTATAGCTTTGACTTCTGCTCAAGGACAGAAAAACTATTGTTTCTGATCTTAGAAAAGCTGAGGGTAAGTGAAGAGTTTGCAGGAATTAAGCAGTGTCTTTAGGAACCAAAATGCAGGATTTTGTCCACAGACACTGCTCTTCAGGAGCCTGTGTCTCTGCTTGGACTTGAACCCTTGCTCTGCTTTCTTCTCCTCTCAATTTTGTGGGAATTACAAGGAGCCAATTGTTTGACCGCTGCTCCAAAGTAACAGGCCTTAGTGTTCAAGTATCAAATATCATCCCTCAGGAGAAATGGGGTAATGGACTTTGCTGTTAAAGTCTGAGAAGTTTAGAAAGTGTGCAAACACTACAAACCTTATTTGCAATAACTGAGTATTGACACTTAAGTTTTTTGCTGCTCTGCCTTGCCCATTTTGGGCATGGGTATAAAGGAGTTGGAGAAAAATGAAGGCTTCTGATGCATCTAAGTTAATATTTAATAATAATGATGATGATAACTAATATTTATTGATGACTTAAAACACTCCAGGTACTATAGAAAGCATTTTGCCACATTATTTCATTTAATCTTAGTAACAATCTAAGAGATGGGTACTGATATTGGATAGGCAATATTCTTTTTAGTTAGAAGTGATGGAATTTCAGCTCCTCAGCTTAATCATAAGCATATCACTTAATCATAAAAAGGGATTTACTAGCTCATAAAACTGTGAGATCAATTAAAACTGCAAAGGAGATCAAGCTTCAGTCACAAATGTATCCAGGATGTCTGTCTTGTCTTGCTTGTTTAGTCACTCAGTCATGTCTGACTCTTGGTGGCCCTTTGGAGTGTAGCCCAGGCTCCTCTGTCCATGGGATTTTTCAGGCAAGAATATTGGAGTGGGTTGCCATTTCCTGCTCCAGGGTATCTTCCCAACCCAGGGATGGAACCCATATTTCCTGGTCTCCTGCATGGCAGGCAGATTCTTTATCCACTGAGCCATCCAGGAAGCCCATGTGATCATCTTGCCTCTATTTTTTTAGCTCTGCTTCCTTCTGTGTGGGCCACACTTGTAGGTCAGTTTTTTTTCTGTGTGATAGTTCCAACAGATCTGGACTTGTGTCCTCCTCCTTTAGTAACCTTGAAGGAAAAGATTTCATCCAGCAAGAGTCCCAGGGCTGCCTCCGCTGCTCTGGCTTGGATCCCATGTGCATCCAATCCCCGATGGCCTCACCTGGTGGGGAGGATATTTCAGCCCATCCCAACCTCATGGACTGAGAACTGAGATTCCCCCCAAAGAAAACTGAGGTGTCTTTAGCAAAAACACCTGGAAATGGATGCTAGTAAGAAACACCAAAACCAAAAGCAGAGAACCACTGGAATCAATAAGCCCATTTTACAGATGGAAAACCTGAGGGTTAGAGATGGTGAAAGTGTTGGCCCAAGAAATGGAACAGCCAAGTCACAGACCTAGAATTTGAAGCCAGGTCTATGTGAAACTAGATCTATATTGCTTTTTTAAAAAAAAACTTTATCAAGGAAGGGTATTTATTGGTTCACATAACTTAAAAGTCCAGTGGATATACTAGCTTCAGACATGATTTGATCTTTACTTACAACCACACTGTATTTGAGAACATATCTTAAAATTTGAACTGTTTGCTTGCTTTCCAGAATCCCTTTGAAGAAGATACCTTTAATGAAATCTCTCTTTTTTTTTAACTTCGAAAATTGTTTATATTTATAAGGGAAAAAACAGATTATAAAAGTTATCTCATTTTTAATGCTTTCTATATATTTATGTATTTATAAACACATACCCACATATATTGGTTATATCTCTGGAAGGTGGTATCTGCCTGTGTGCTCAGTCATGTCCAACTCTTTGCAACCCCATGGACTGTAGCCTGCAAGGCGCCTATGTCCATGGAATTTTCTAGGCAAGAATACTAGGGCGGGTCACCATTTCCTCTTCCAGGGGATTTTCCTGACCCAGGAATTGGACCCGTGTCTCTTGCGTGTCCTGCATTGGCAGGCGGATTCTTTATTACTGCACCACCCGGAAAGTGGTATACCAGAATGTTAACAGAAGTTATCAAATTGGGTACCCCTTCTTTTGCTTGTCTATATTTTGCATTTTTCTATGCTAAATATATGGATTACTTGCATATTGATAAAACAATTTAAAGTATATTAATTATCATAAAAATAAAAAATCCCTTATTGGCCTGAGGCATAAGAAGATGGAAATTAGTTGGGGAAACTACTTTTCCTCCCTTTAGGTTGGTAGGTCCTTCATGCTCTGTTTTGGGGAATGAAATAGAGGTGTCCATTCATGGAATATATAATCCACACTCTTCCCCCTCATGTCACCAGACATTTATTTCAAACCAGTGCTGCTGGTTCATATTTTTAAAATCTCAATAACATCTTAATTTGAAAAGAAAAGGGAGATGGAGAAATAGAATTCCCTGTGTGTCAGGAACAATCATAAGGGGGAAAACTGAAACGAGAATTAGTCCAGGCAGCGTCCTAAAATTTTGGAAGAAGAATTATGAACTCAGTTGTGTACAACCTCAGCTAAGGACGAGTGGCAAATGTAGACAGCATATTAAAAAGCAGAGACATTCCTTTGCCAACAAAGGTCTGTATGGTCAAAGTTATGGTTTTTCCAGTAGTCATATATGGATGTGAGAGTTGGACCACAAAGAAGGCTGAGCACCAAAGGATTGATGCTTTTGAACTGTGGTGTTGGAGAAGACTCTTGAAAGTTCCTTGAACTGCAAGGAGATCCAACCAGTCAAACCTAAAGGAAATCAGTCCTCAATATTCATTGGAAGGACTGATTCTGAAGCTGAAGCTCCAATACTTTGGCCACCTGATGTGAAGAGCTGACTCATTAGAATGGATCCTGATGCTGTGAAAGACTGAAGGTAGGAGGAAAAGGGGATGACAGAGGGCGATATGGTCGGATGGCATCACCGACTCAATGGACATGAGTTTGAGCAAGCTCTGGGAGATGGTGAAGGACAGGGAAGCCTGGTGTGCTGCAGTCCTTGGGGTTGCAAAGAATTGGACGTGACTGAGCAACAACAAAGGGCGAGTGGATAGATTGCGGAGGAAGAGATGGTGCAGGTATGCTATGGGAGTCACACCTGGTGGGGCTCTAGTGGGCGCTGAAATCCAGTTCACCTTCAGATCACTGAATCAGGAGCCCAAAGTAAAGATAAAGGCTTTATGTGCCTAGAGGGGGCTTCTTTTCTGACTCACGTGTATGTGGTCCCATATACAGCATCATAACGAAAAGCAAGGCTTCTTAAGTCTTGAGTTTGAATCCTGACTCTGCTTCCTAATCATAAGCCATGTATATGTGTACAATGATGGCTAAAACCAGATACACACACATACAAAATCACCAACTTTGGGCATTGACACCTATTGTTCTTTAGAGCTAGACTTTGTTTAGGAACACAGCCATGTTTCAAATGTTGTGATCCAAGCAAAATATGAATTATTAATCACTGGATTCACTTATCGAATGATTTTATTAAGTCTCCCCCTCATAGCAGATATTTTTGCATTGTTTCAACACTGCTCATGTAATCCAGGGACTTCAAGGCAAATGTCAGCTTTTCTGTCTGTCTTGGAAGATTAAAGACTGTTGATTTAACTCCAAACCATGGGTCATTAAAAGTGATTTAACTGTTAGCACAGTCCTGGGCGTCATGTCTGGGTTGCTAAGTAAAGGCTCTACTCACAGCTCCAGTGTGGAAATTTTTTGTCAGGAGTTTTATGTGTTCCCAGACCTGTAGTTTGCAAGGAACTTCATTATGTCTCTGGCTGCCAACACTTAACATGGATATAATCACCCATCACCAGACTCTTTTGCTAGGAGCTAAATCAAGGTATTTCCACTTTTTTCAACTGCCACTGTGACCTCATTTGCAAATCTCCATGTTCAAATAGCCATGGCTTCATCTTAAAAGAGATTCCACTGGGACAGGGGTTGGGGGGAAGAGCATTCTACAAGTCAGGTCTTCCCTAGGGTGAGCATATTCAAGTCAAATCTTAAAATTTGTCTGTTTCCCTTCCTTCCCACCTCCCCCCTCAAATTTCTGGGTTTCCTTCCCTATTAAAACTAGACACCAACAGTGCCGGTTCAGGCTGTGATTTTCTGTCCAGCTCACACTGCCAGCCCATATCATAGCATCAGGCTTACCTGAGTTAATTTAGCCTGTCAGTTAAGAAGCCCTGATAACAGGGGTAGCAGGAGACAGCAGAAAAGAGGGTCTGAGTAGAAGCAATTACTTGCATTAATAATTCAGTGTGTTTTGCAGTAATAGGCTCCAAAGTAAATAGCACTACACATAAATGCTGTATTTCATTATTTATACACTCCAGAAATTGAAGTTTAATTAAGTCACACGCTTGAGACTTTTAAGCAATTAAGGAGACGCTCGTCTCCAGCAGTGCAGAGGTGGTGGTTGAGCCTTCTCTGTTGTTCTGAGCATCATTTTTCATTGGATCACAGAGCGGGCATAAACCAGGACAAGGAGGGTGGCGTTTTCCAAACCTCAGTCATTCCTACATCATCATCATGATTTTTAAGACTATACTACTGTATGCTAACTTGAAAAGAAAAAAACTTAAATCTATCCTTGTTATAAATGTGTGCCTTTGTGTATTTATTTAATAGCAGCTTTATTGCAATATAATTCAAATACCCTTAAAAGGTGTACAATGTGGAGATTTTTAGTTTACTCACAGAGTTGTGCAACCATCCCTGCTATCCAGTTTCAGAACAGTTTCATCACTTGGAAAAGAAACCCTATACCCATGAAACAGTCACTCCCCCTTCGCCCCTTCTGTGAGTCCCTGGTAACCACTAACCTGCCTTATGTCTCTATGGATTTTCCTGTCCTGGACTTTTTGTACATTTGGAATCATGCAACATGTAGTCTTTTGTATTTTCACAAACTATTTTAAAGGTTCTAATATGTTGACAGGTGCATCAGTGCTCCATTCCTTTTTAGTGCCACGTAATATTCCTTTATATGGGTATACCACATTTTGTTTATTCATTCATCAGTTGATGGACACTTGGGTTGGACTTTTTGGCTATTGTAAATAATGCTACTAGGAGCATTTACAAATGTACATGTTTTTGTGAGGACAATTGTTTTCATTTCTCTTGGGTGGATACCTAGCAGTAGAATTACTGGGTCATATGGTAGTTCTATACTACCACCTGATATACCAAGACTTTGGCCACTTGATGCGAAGAACTGACTCATTGGAAAAGACCCTGATGCTGGGAAAGATTGAAGGCAGGAGGAGAAGGGGATGACAGAGGATGAGATGGTTGGATGGCATCACTGACTCAATGGACATGAGTTTGAGCAAGCTCTGGGAGTTGGTGATGGACAGAGAAGCTTGGCGTGCTGCAGTCCATGGGGTCACAAAGAGTTGGACATGACTGAGCAGCTGAACTGAACTGACCGATGGTAGTTCTATAGTTAAAATTTTGAGGAACTGTTTTCCAAAGCAGTTGCACTATTTTGCAGTCTCACCAGTCCTGCTTGAGGGTGCTGATTTCTCCACATTCTTAGTGTATTTGTTTGTAAAGAAAACTTTATAGCACTGACATAAATTGTTAGCAATAACATAAATAGAAGGGGATTGTCAAATCAAACACTAAGAAAACAAGACAGCTTTTCATTTCTAACTTGGTACTCGTGCCTGCTGAAGGCTCTCTAGCTGAGGCCTGCTGTCTTCTCAGTTGAAAAGGAGAATTAGGCAATGTTAGAAAGACATATTAGCACTGTTGAAAAAGACGTTGTTAAAAAAGAACTGAAAATGGAATAACTTCTTACTGTGAGACTCAATGTTATTTGATGCAGTGTCTAAACGATAACTACAATCTATGCATCACCTCTTCAGAACACAAGGAATTTGGAGGCACTGATGTCATGGGCAAGCGTGTTCCATCTTGTTTCAGCTGTCAGCTCCACGGTTACCTCATACAAGGAGCTCAGAGGTGGATGGTCTAATGTTTGTTATGTTTTTTGTTTTCCTTCTCATAGTCTGGATGTTTTCTAAGAACTCTTGGGTAAATTTGAGAAACTCAAAATTACTACATCCTTGATAGGATAATAGCTGTTAACCCAGTAAATCCCTTCCCGGGAATGTAGTGTAAGGAAATAATGCAAAAAAGGGGAAAAAAAATCTATTGACCTATACATGTTTAGTGCAAGATTTTATATGTACATATATATACATATATATGTATATTTGAGAAAAATTGAGAACAACCACCATGAAAGAAATGGTAAGCCATGGTGTTTTAGTCAGATAACCAGTTAAAATGATGGTCATGAAGACTTAAAAAGTAACAGGAAAAGTAAAAGAATCAGATGAAAAAAGTAGAATATAAAATTATATGTACACCATTAGTATGTATTTTATTTGGTGGAGTAAAGACCAGACTGTAACATGCAAAAAAAATTTTATGGGGCAAGGATTTTTTTTCATGTACCAACTTTACTATTTCAACACATAATGTTTTATATTTTAAAAATTGAAACTATACATTGTGTGTTTTATTCCAACCTTTTTTCTAAGGATTTTTAAAATTTACATTGCCTTATGTTGACTGTAAATAATATTGTGTGCTTGCTGTAAATTACAATGAAAGAGTAAGTAATCACCAAACAAGGTAGGTTTTTGGAATGAAATAAAAGACCCCGATAGAAAAGAAGAGGGAAGGTGCTCCTTCAATGAGGTGGTCAGGGAAGCGTGATTCTACTGTCGAAGGAGAAGGAGGTGGTTTTGCAAAGAGCTGTGCTGTGCTGTGCTGTGCTATCGCTTCAGTTGTGTCCGACTCTTTGCAACCCCATAGACTGCAGCCTGCCAGGCTCCTCTGTCCATGGGATTTCCCAGGCAAGAATACTGGAGTGGGTTGCCATTTCCTTCTCCAGGGGATCTTCCTGACCCAGGAACTGAACTCGAGTCTCTGCATTGGCAGGTAGATTCTTTACCACTGAGCCACCAGGGAAGCCCTAGGGAAGAACATTCCAGAAGCAACAGTGTATGTGAAGGTCCAGGATGTAAGCACAGCACCAGGTGTCTCAGGACATGAGAAGGAAAAGGTGGACAGTATCCAGCTCACAAAATTGAAGGATCAGGATGCAGAAACCATCTTTTAAAGAGCCGTTGAAGTCCCTAAGAGCGTATGGGGGTCAAAATGAGTAGGACACGACTTAGCAACTAGACAACAACAAGAATGTTGACAAGGACTGTGGTGAGGATATGTACTGTGGGCAAGAAGCTCAACTGTTCAGGGAATGAAGAGGAGTGACCAGACAGCTGAGAGATGACACCAACAAGGAAGATGGAATAGTTGCATCCACAGACTTCACCGTGGAGACACAGTGTCTCGACGTGTTAGGGAGGAGCAGGGAGGAAACCAGCCTCTGAGGCTCCTGGGACAGGACAGGAAGAAGAGCTGCACTTGTGGGGTCGGCTGGGGAGGTGGCATCCTCGCAAGGCGGCATGTTTTCATTAAGGCAAGAGGTGAAGAGAAGACCCAGAGAAAAGGCAGAGGAAAGAGCTTCATTCCTGAAGGTGAGGGGAAGAGTTAGGGAGAGAGAGGAGAGGTGAGAGGTCAACTCAGGTGATGAGTTCCTGTGTGGAGATGGACTCCGGATGCTTATAGTCCAAGTGTGTTAATATGCAAACTCTGGGGTCTCACCCCAGAACCACGGAATCAGAATCTCTCTGGGGTGGAAGTTATAATATTAACAGACACCTCCTGTGATGATGATATGCAGTCAGGCTGGGAATCCCCTACTCGAGATGGTATCTGGTATCTCTTCCACCTATGAAACTGGTAGAACAATGAAAATTTGGATGAAGGGCCTCAGTTCAGTCGCTCAGTCATATCCGACTCTTTGCAACCCTACGGACTGCAGCACGCCAGGCTTCCCTGTCCATCACCAACTCCTGGAGCCTGCTCAAACTAATGTCCATTGAGTTGATGTCATCCAACCAGTGAGCCTCAGAGAGGGGATGGATCCATAGAGCATTTAAAGGATGACTCAAGGTTGAGAAGAGAAGCAGAGTGAGTCTAAGGCAATCTGAAACCTATTTCTAAGACCTATGTAAAGACTCATTTGATTGCTAAGTTGTAAGTTCATTTCAAACTGACTTAAAGGGAAGAAAATTTGTTGGCTTGATCAATGACCTTCCAGGGTTAAAGCCATACACCTGGATTCAGGTGCCCAAGTTATGCCATTTGAGATCTGACCTGCCTCCTTTTGGCTCTGCTTTCCACCCTGTTGACTCCCATCCAGGCTCTACCAGTGCAGTAGCTGAGTTGATTGCCATCAGCTGCAGCCTCAGCAGCAGGCCTGTAAAACTCCTGGACAGCCAATGTCTACTCCAGTCTTTTATAAAGTGTAAAGAAGAACATAGGTAACCATCAGTCAGAGCAGTTCAAGTACGATTCCCATCTCCCATTCCCCACCAACACCTGGCAACTCTAGGGGTTTAGAAGTCTGAGGTCTGTAGCCTGGACATCCCTTGACCCTTGCAGGGTCTTCAGGTGACATTTGAGAGGGGCTTGTGTCCCACTGGTAAGATTTGGTGGAAGGCACACCATTTCAGCACTCTTAAACTTGATTATTCCTTGTGGCCACAGAACACAAACGCTTATTACCTGAAGCCTGCAATTTTTAACGTAACATGAGAGGTAACAGAGTAGGGGGCAGCAAAGGTCTCATTAAATCCCAGCCTCCGATACTTGAACTGCCACCAGGAGAAGCTTTATTTGTCTTTTTTAGTACCTGTCACCAGACACCAAAAAGGACTGCAGGCCCCAGCTCCTGCTCTGTGTACCATGCAGGCCCAAATCACTGAAGCCTGCAAAGAAAAGTGGCCTGCTGTGCTGCAGGGAAGTGCAAGCTTTTTTTTAATCAAGAAGAAAATAAAGTATTTGTCACATAGTTTGGGCACATGAATAATACAGACAATTACATCATGCATTTCTGTGTACCCTGCTCTCATCTTCAAAAATAAAAACTTAAGTGCCCGGAAGTAACCACTGCCTTGTCTTTGATGTTTCTCATCCTCATAACATGATGACTTTTACTCCATATGTCTGTGAACAACACGCAGTGTTGTTTGCTGGTTTTTCAGCTTCATCCAAACTGTCTCATTCTACCGTTATCCTGCTACCTAATTGCTCTTATTCCTCTTTGTCCTTATGTTTGTACATGACCTTTTGAGTTGTTTATTTTCGTTGCTGTGCAGTATTCCATTCACACTTGTCAAATATATTCATGATTCTCCTGTGCATGGACACGAAAGTTATTTCCAACTTTTCAATATTATAAATAGGACTGCTGTGAGCATTCTTGCATGGGTCCTATGCAAATGTGCAAGAGTTTCTTCAGGTCTCATATGCAGGTGTAGAACCAGAAGAGTGAGGGTGTATATATATCTTCACTCCTGACAGATGTGACCAAAAGGCTTTCCAAGGTGTTTTCTGCTGCTGCTGCTGCTGCTAAGTTGCTTCAGTCGTGTCCGACTCTGTGCGACCCCATAGACGGCAGCCCACCAGGCTCCCCTGTCCCTGGGATTCTCCAGGCAAGAACACTGGAGTGGGTTGCCATTTCCTTCTGCAGTGCATGAAAGTGAAAAGTGAAAGTGAAGTCGCTCAGTCATGTCTGACTCCTAGAGACCCCATGGACTGCAGCCTACCAGGCTCCTCCATCCATGGGATTTTCCAGGCAAGAGTACTGGAGTGGGTTGCCATTGCCTTCTCCTTCCAAGGTGTTTAGGTCAACTTAAATTGCCCCAGCAGCATCTGAGCTGTCCCCCACCTCTGTATCCACTCTGAAACATGTATAGTCCAACTTTTATTTTTTAAGTTTCACCAGTCCAAAACAACATAGACTCTCCTTATTGTTTGAATTAGTATTTTCCTGATTACTGAGGTTAAGACATTCATGTAGAAGTCCAAAGTGTAAAGCTAAACTAGGTGGAGTTGTTCTCTTTGGAGGAGGGGTAATGGCTCATATTTAAGACAGCTAAGGTGTTGCATTTACTATTCTAGTACCTGTGGATACTTGTGTTTTTAAATATTGAGCATAATTTTAAGCAAATGAGTATGCATTAAATGTTTTTGTAGCATATTTTGGCTGGTATTTTGACTTTTTCTTAATTGACTGTAATTTTGGCATTATCTGTGACATATCCTTCCCATCCCTTTACATAAATTAGTTGGGAGTTGGCTTTAATAGCAGGTATGAAAGTCCATCCATGAAGCTGAGGGAGAGAAGACATCTGAGTCCTGAAGGCAAGGATTCTTGGTTTCACCAGGCATGCTTCTGATTTAGTACCTTTGCTCTGACTGTCCCCTTTGCCTGGAATCCTCCTCACCCACAAAAGCATGTGACTCCTTCCCTCCCCACCATCAGATTGTCATCGGATCTTGCCTTTTCAGTGAGGACTTACTTCCCAATGTATAGTATGTTCCAAACCATCAGACACTCCTGTATCCCTCATGGTTCCACCGTGTATTTCCTGCTTGCTGGATAACTTTCTTTGTGAGTTACTTATTATTATTTGTTTTGACTGTTATTCTTTCTTTGTCTTTCGCCTACCACCTGTAGAATGTAACTTCAGCAAGGGCGGGCATTTTGATCTGTATTGTTCACTGCTGTCTTCCTGGTACCCAGAAAGGTGTCTGGCACATAGTAGGCACTTCATATAGATTTATGGAGTAATGGGATGGAGTGAGCAAAGAAAAGAGAGCAGAAAAGAGCATTTCTGAGAGACAGCACATGTGCTAGGATGTGAAGATGACTAGAAATGAGATGGAGAGCTGCAGCCTAAGTGTGGCTGTGATTATGAATGGCTGCCCACCCAGGCTCCAGGTGCTGGAGGCAGATACAAGAGACCTAAGTAGAAGCCACAATCAGCAGTTTGAACTTGATCTTCAAGGCAGTAGGGAGCCTTTACGTGGCTTTTATCAAGGGAATAACACAATCCTATTTGCATTTTAGAAGAACGTGACTCTGACACCAACAAGGAGAAATCATAGATGGGGTTAAGGATCAGATTGGAGGCGGGTGGACCATCTAGGGGGAGTCACAGTGATCTTGGTGAGGGAAGATGATGCCTCCTCAGGTAGCAGCAGGGAGCTGAAGAGACGTGAACAGTCTCAGAAGATACATCTCTACTGTCCTCTCCTCTGATCCCCGAAATCAGTGGAATCTGAGTAAGTCTATGCATCTGGACCTCACTAAGCCGGGAGGCCATGCTTTTACTCAGCATGCTCTTAAGTAATCAAACTGGAAAGTCTTCCAAAGTGTTCCACCCACATCTTCAACTTTCCTCTTGGTGAAAGAAATCTGGAGCACGGCCGCCTTTATTTGAGCGAGCAGTGAATAATGGAGTAGCACGCTGATTGAACTCGAAGTTTTTGGAAGGAAGGTAGCATTCCACATCCAAGCTCCCCTGGTCTCCAGATCTTTTGTGCAAGTAAATTAGTTTCATTTGTCTCAGGGCACCTTTTTCCAGGCCAACTTCTTCCAGCTTGCCTGCAAATGTTTCTCAGTGGTGTGTTTGAGGCTTGGCTGTGTCTCCGTGTCTGGAACAAATCTTTTATTACGAGGAAATAGCTGGAAGATGATTCTGGACTCTTGGACTCTGTTCCCTTCTCAGCTGTTGACTGGGTATTTGATACCTTGGTAATTTTCAGCTTAACCTGTCCTCTCTCCTGCCTGCTTCTCATTACTAAGCATTTCACGCTGGAAGCTGAATTTCATACCTACCAGCTCAGCAGTCTTAAGCGAGACGATTAAGATTAACACCTGTTTCTGTAAGACTCTCCCAAGATGTCATGAGGCTCCATGCGTTGTTTTCTTTGCTTACCTCCTGGGTTTGCATGATTTTCCTTTGGTCCAGTGGTCATGCCTTCCACTTCAGCCTAAAACCCTCCAGATGATAGGGGTATCATGTTGCTCGTTTCACATGGGAAAGCCACTGTCCACCCTCGTCTTGTTCAAATTGCATTCAAATCTAATTTCCATGGCCCATGTGAGTGCGAGCACCACAGCCCTGTGTCAGCTGTCAGAGTTTAGCAATACCATTTCCAAACATGGGCCAGTAGGCAGCCAGCAGGCACTAGACAGCTGAATGCTGGCGGAAAAAAGCCTCAGACACCTACAGCAGTCCAAACAGTGACTCATCCTGCTATTGCCAGGATAAATATGGGAATAAAGGGTATTTTTCTCTAAGCAGGAAGAATTGTCAAAATGCTTATCACTTTATAAAGTATAACAGATTGTGCCTGTTCATGTTTTGAAATGTTCTAACCCTCCACTAGCTTTTGTTTTTCTTTGATGAGCTTAATAATGGCTTTCGCCTATTTTTCTTCTTTCTAGGAGGCCTGGAGAACTCAGGAGTTTCCAAGCTGTGCTGCCGCCTGAGCTCTGGATCCACTTGGCGGTGGTGGCCTGTGGCAATCGGCTGGAGGAGACGCTTGTCATGCTCAAATCTGCCGTGCTGTTTAGCCACAGGAAGATGCAATTTCACATCTTCACTGAGGAATCTCTGAAGCCTGAGTTTGATAAGCAGGTGATTGTGCAGAAATTGTGGCCCGGTATTTACTGAGTGTAGACAGAGTGCACTGTGGGACATGCATATCCTGTTTCCTAATGTATTTTACTGAATACTCAGCTGTGTGCCCACGAACACTTGACTCTGAGCCTTAAAGTTGTCATCTATAATATAGGGATAATTACACCCCCTTAGAGAGAGATGGGGAGGATTAAATGAGGATCAACTGAGATGATGCACTTGAAGCACTTGACCCAGAGCTCCACCCCTCCTGGTGTTACTGACACTGTTCTCAGTGGGAGTCACGCAGCTTATTTTTATCTGTGTGTATATATACATTTTGAATGACAAATATATGTGCTCATCAGAATAAATTCAAACAGGATGTTATAAATGTAAAAGGTAGAAGTCCTTGCTACCCTTGTTCCCCACACAAGAAGCTATCAGAGTCAACACTTTTGAGTAATTCTTCGGTATTTTTTTCACATCCAGGTGTGTGTATGTGTATTTATGTATCTGAGAGATTGCGTATGTATATGTGTATACATGTATATGTGCGTACTGTTCCTGTATTGAGGAACAAGTAACAGTTTCCTCCCAGTACGGGAGCGCTTTGGAAATACCTATTTTCTCTGGGCTTGTCGCATGTGTAACTATAAACCAAGCTTTGTTTTCCTGGCGAGGCTTCTCTTGCAGTGAGTTCTTGAGTGCTGGCAGAGAGAACAGCTGTTTTGTTTTGTATCTACCAACTTGTGTCACCAGGGCTACCTCCTGCCATCCGGGTAGCCACACTGATGAGAAAGGCCAAAGCAGAATGTTGAGTAACTAAAGACTAATAACTGAAAGCTAGAGAATGTATTATGATTTCTAAAGAAAAAAAAATCACTTTGACATCCTCTCCTAGAGAAGCCAGGGAAGAAACTACCTTGGGACTTGAAACTGATTGACAAATACCTTAAGAAAGATCTGCATCAGGGGAAGGGGCAAGCAAAAACATTGAAACACATGTAGGAAGCTTCTCTGAAGCTGTGGTATAACAGGAATTATAATTAATAATAATAATAGTAATCATAATTTCAAAAATAGAATAGCCTTTATCAAGGGCTTATGATTTATGATTTACTGTTATTTAATCCTCATAGCAACCCTTTGAAAAAGTTAATAACCATATCCATAGTTTTTACTAACTAATAAAATATCCGTATTTTACTAACTGAGATCATTGAGGCTTAGAGAGTCTCAGTGATTAACTCATCTGATGTCAGTTCAAGGTTTCTGACCCAAATATCCATAAACTTAACTCGACTAGTTCTCAAACTTGTAGACAGAAAACTCAGATTCAAAACTCAGCTCCACTATTCACCTGCTACCTGATCTTGGGCAAGTCTTGGGGGCTTTTTTTGGGCTTCACTAGTCCATTCTAAAGGAGATCAGTCCTGGGTGTTCTTTGGAAGGAATGATGCTAAAGCTGAAACTCCAGTACTTTGGCCACCTCATGAGAAGAGCTGACTCATTGGAAAAGACTCTGATGCTGGGAGGGATTGGGGGCAGGAGGAGAAGGGGACGACAGAGGATGAGATGGCTGGATGGCATCACTGACTCGATGGACGTGAGTCTGAGTGAACTCCGGGAGTTGGTGATGGCAGGGAGGCCTGGCGTGCTGCAATTCATGGTGTTGCAAGGAGTCGGACACGACTGAGCGACTGAACTGAACTGAACTTCCCCCTCTGCAACTTGGGACCAGTAGGAGTGATAAAAAGAGATGCTTATCTGTACCCAAGATAGGCTAGGTCAGGCTGCGCTAACAACTTCTGGAAAGCTCAGAGACTTTCCACACGCCCGCTACATGTCTCAGAGGGCCTCTCCACACGGCCCTGTCAGCCTGGGACCAGAGTTAACAGAGACCATTCTTGCATGTAGCTGGCACCTGTTGGAACATTTGGCCTCTGCAGTTCTTAAGATGCCACTAAAGGAAAGACAGATCCCCATGGTGCCTTTCACTCCCTCCACTTGACACTGACATTTCTGTTCCTGTTTAACTGTCCAGCAGCAGCTGGTCACAAGACCCACCCAACTCCAAAGGGGCTGAGAAGTATGCTCTGTGCAGGAATGGAGCAAAAGTGGCTATGGGCCAACACTAGTTGGGTCACGTACAGTATCCACTGAACAAGTATTTATTGAGTACCTACTACATGCTAGAAGGGGCATGAGAATGGAACAGAACAGAATGCAGACTTAAATTTTAAAAAGAGAAGGAAGATGTATATATATAATTACAGGTGTGTAACAGGTTATGTTTTCTGAAGGGCCCCCTGATCCTGCCTCCTACTATTCACATCTGTGTGTATTTTCCTCCTGCACTGTCCCAGGGCTGGCCTGCATGATCAGTAGCATAGGGAAGAAGTGATGCTATGTCACTTCTGAGATTAGATCTAAAAAGGCAGTACACCTTCCATCCTGGTTGTGTTCTTTCTCTCTTGGAGGCCAGCTTTTGTATCAGAGCAGCCCTTGCAGGAGACCATGCATTAAAGCATGAAGACTTCTTGCTGACATTCATGCACATGAGCTTGGAGACTGGACTTCTAACCCCATCCAGCCTTCAGATGACTCACCCTCAGGAGGGCTCCTCATCCAGAGCAACCCAGCTCACAGATTCCTGACCCTAAGAAATAATATGAGATAATGAATGTTTGTGGTTTTAAGCTACTAAGTTTTAGGGTCATTTGTTATAAGGCAAGAGGTGATACAGATATATCTACATACATAATATGTGTGTGTATGGATGCTTAGTAGCCTACCAGGCTCCTCTGTCCATGGAATTTTCCAGGCAAGAATACTGGAGTGGGTTGTCATTTCCTTTTCCAGGGATCTTCCCAACCCAGGGATTGGACCCGCGTCTCTTGCATCTCATGCACTGGCAGGCAGATTGTTTAGCACTGTGCTACCTGGGAAACAAAAGTCAGAAACGACTGAGCACAAGCACATAATATGTACGTGTACATAATGTAGAGTATGCCAGATGTCCTGCTATGTGACATCTGAGACTGGGTCAGAAAAAGGATACAGCTTCTGCCTAGCTATCTCCTGGGATGCCTGGCCCTGGAACCTCGCCACCATGCAGTGAGAAAGTCCAAATTCACCCATAGGAAGAAGCCCACACAGAGAGAAGTCAGGTCCCCAGCCGGTAACCAACCTCCACCACCAGACATGTGAGAGCAAGCCATTAGATGATTCCAGCCCCCAGCCTCAGTAGTAGTTGAGGCCCCAGACATTGTGAAGCAAAGTCAAGCCATCCTGTCTGTGCCTTGTCTGATTTTTTTGATCTTTGGAATCTATGAGCATAATAAGTGGTTGTTTTGTACTACTAAGTTTTGGAGTAATTTGTTCTGAGCCATAGTACCTGCTGCTGCTGCTGCTAAGTCGCTTCAGTCGTGTCCGACTCTGTGCAACCCCAGAGACGGCAGCCCACAAGGCTCCCCCGTCCCTGGGATTCTCCAGGCAAGATCAGTGGAGTGGGTTGCCATTTCCTTTTCCAATGCGTGAAAGTGAAGTCACTCAGATATGTCCGACTCCTAGCGACCCCATGAACTGCAACCTACCAGGCTCCTCTGTCTATGGGGTTTTCCAGGCAAGAGTACTGGAGTGGGGTGCCATTGCCTTCTCCTGGGACGTTATAAATTAGGCACTATTGTATGGGAAAATTTTGTAGCTACTTGTGCAGTTGTGTTATGTTTTGCATTGCTCAGATGACTTTATCCCTTTGACGGCTTATTTCCTCAGGTCTTTGTTACATCAGTGACGCCCAGTTGCAAAGGAAATTATAATAGGGTGTTAAAAATCACAGCAGGACATATGGCCCCTTTTTTTTCCATGCTAAGATTATGGTGCCAGTTTAGATGTAAAACATTGGCTTTTTCATAAGTTGCGGAATGTGTCTCAGCTTCAATTTCTTCATTTGTATCAAGCAAAAATCTATCATAGATCCACAGAAGGGACAAATGATTCTTGCTTTGCTTGTTGTGGAGTATAAGTGTGAGGCCATATCAGATTCTACAGATTCCTTGGAATGTTTCTGTCTAGTGGGTACTGTATTAGCCCTAAAACTGTAGATCAGCAGCAGTTGGTTTCTGCCCAGCCATGTGAGATGCTGGTGTGGAGGGGCAGGTTATCGCATCCTTCTCAGGGTTGTCAGTTAGTTTCAACACTGAGGCATTGTGGGAATATCCAGAGTGTCTTGTGATAACTTTCTGGGAGGCTCAGGAACACATACCCCAGCGTCAGAACAAAACAAAATGCTAATTGCCATCATGATCCCTCTGGAAACTGCATTGTAGGCCACTGCTGTTTCATTGAAGTAGATTTTTTTTTTAAAGCTGTTTAAGAACTAGAGTTTTTTTTAAGCTGTAGATATTGGTGTTTACCATCTACATTGTTGATATTTAATATTGGAAAGTTTCATTTATTTTTGTCATCTCCTAATATAAAAGTTGAAAATGTCAGCTGGTTGGTTTCTTAACCTCTTCAAGCAGTTCACAATCAAATATGCAATTTACCTTTGCTCCAGACTCAGAACCAGGAAATAGAAGGACACGGAAGTGGGGACAGCCACCAGCCCATTCTGGTGGGGTGCATGAGACATTGCCATTCTGTAATGGTAGATGTAGAGCATCATGCAGTTGTCAAAACCCATAAAATTGGGTGATACAAAGAATGAGTCCTCATGTAGACTATGGGCTTTACTTGATAATGTATTGATACTGGGTCATCACTTGTAACAAATGTGCCACATTCATGCAAGATGTTAATGATGAGGAAACTGTGGGATGGGGAAGGGAAGGAGAGAGAATATATGGGAACTCTGTGTACTTCCTGGTCAATTTTTCTGTAAACATAAAGCTACTCTGAAAAATAAAGTCTACTGATTAAAATAATTTTATTATAAGATTAATATAAGCAGAGAAAGTAATATACACTCCCTATAAAAGTTTTAAAGAATACAGAAATTTAAACATAGAAAATGACACCCCCACTTCCATAGGTACCCACTTTTAACAGTTTGGTGCATGTCTGTTCAGATTTTTCTCTACATGTAAAATACACGCATGTATTTTGCCCTGTGTGATAGAACCATATTATAAATTTCTTTTTGGACTTTGCTTTTTCTAAAACCTAACTATATATTGTAACTATTTTTTCATAACGGCACATATGCATGCATGCTAAGTCATTTCAGTTGTGTCCAACTCTTTGCGACCCCATGGACTGTATGTAGCCTGCCAGGCTACTCTGTCCATGGGATTCTCCAGGCAAGAATACTGCAGTGGGGTGCCACGTCCTCCTCCAGGGAATCTTCCCAATCCAGGGATCAAACCCACGTCTCTTGCATCTCCTGCATTGGCAGGCGAGTTCTTTACCACTGGTGCCACCTGTACTTACCCTTTACAATAGTCCACTGTGTAGTTCCATCATAATGCATTTTCCCAGTTCCTTATTATTGAGTATTTAATTTGTTCCCAAGGGGATTTTGTTTTGTTTTGTTTTTTATTGTTTTCTAAGAACTTTGTTTTGGTGAAAGTCCTTGGACCTCTGTCTTGGGGTTTGTTATTAGCACTTTCTAAATTGCCCTCTTGGAAGTTTTTTTTTATAATTTACCCTTCCAGCATTAAGGTGCGAGTTTCCCATCATCCTTGCCAACTCTGGATGCTGTTTTTTAAAATCTTGACAATGGTCTGTTCAGTGAGCACCAGTTATGGTGATAAAGTTAAACTTTCTATGCATGCTACCTGAATAATTTATATGTTGCCACTCAGAAGTTTTAGGTGTTTTCCATATTTCTGGAGTCTAATCACCCTCCCCTTCCCTGCTATCTTTTTCAGCTTCGACAGTGGCCTGACTCATATACAAAGAAGTTTGAGCACAGAATCTACCCCATCACATTTTCGGCTGGAAACCCTCAGGAATGGAAGAAATTATTCAAACCCTGTGCTGCCCAGAGACTCTTTCTTCCGGTAGGAACACCTGCTTTTTATAACATGCTGCTTGGGAGAGAATTGCATTTGGAAACATCATGGAATAAAGTAGCGTTTGTTTAGAAACATTTTAATTACAGTGGTTACAGGGGAAAATATGTTCCTCTTAGATTTTGTAGTTGATGCTCTTAATGATCAGGGTGTACAGAGACGGTCCCTGTGGTTGAGAAATTGTCTTTCTCAAAGATTGAGGGACTAAGAGTATCCAGAGCATTCTTGATTATGAGTCTTTGTGACTATGGATCCACATTTTCTAGCTCTGTGGACCTCACTAAATCTCTAAACTTCTCTAAGCCTCACTTTCCTCCATAAGCTTGGCACATAGTTGCTGCTCAATAAATGTTATTTTAGATTTTCATTATTTCTCTTACAATAAGAACTACTACTGGATGTCACTCTGTTGTTGTTGTTGCTTTAGTCACTAAGTCATGTCTGACTCTTGCGACCCCATGGACTGGAGCTGCCAGGCTCCTCTGTTCATGGGATTTTCCAGGCAGGAATACTGGAGTGGGTTGCCATTTCCTTCTCCAGAGTATCTTCCTGACTCGGGGATTGAACCCACATCTCTGACATTGGCAGGCAAATTCTTTACCACTGAGCCACCAGGGAAGCCCAGCTGTAACTTTGCTAGGGAATAATTCAGAGAAGGTCCAGAGTTCCAGTTCACCTTTTCCATCTGGAGTGTTCAAGTTGAAAGTCTTTGTTTCCTTTAAAAAAAAAATCCTAAATAGAAAAGCACCAAAGATATACCAAAGCTGACAATATCACTGAACAAAATGGCAGCTTTGACTTGTGAATTGCAGCCTTGACATTTGTGAAGGTCATGCTTTCAGTAAACATTTATTGAGTGCCCATTAGGTGCTAAGCTCTGGCTTAGTGATGGTGATATGGCAGTGAACAAGACACCCATGGTCTTTTTTATTTTTTTTTATTTTTTATTGAAGTATGGTTGATTTACAATGTTGTGTTACTTTCTGCTGTACAGCAAAGTGAGTCAGTTATAACTAACATATATCCAGTCTTTTTTAGATTCTTTTCCCATACAGGTCATTATGGAGTATTTAGTAGAGTTCCCTGTGCTATACAGCAAATCCTTAATAATTATTTATTGGTCTTGCCCCCTTGGAGTTTGAGTCTAGCATGGAAATGAACAAGAACTTAGAAATGTGATCCATGATGAGATGGAGAACAGAGTCTCATGGATGTATGTAACATAGGGTTACACTTTGATCTGGGGGATATCTAGACAGTTCTGTTGAGGAATGGCTTTTATGCTGAAATGTGGAAGAGGGAGTAGTAGAAGGCGGTGGTCACTGGGTGCCTAGAGTCTGAGAAGTAATGAGAAAAAAAGGTTCCAGGTAAATGGAATAGTAGGTATACAGGCCCTACTACAAAAGTAGGAAGGCACATGTTTGAGAAGATAGAAGATTCCGGTAACTGAAAACAGAGTGTGGTGGAATAGAAGGGGTTGACAGGGTCTGGAGCTTGCAGACTCTATAAGCCATGTTGGAATGTCTGATCTTTGTGTTAGGACAGTGAGATGCCACTGAACAATTCTTAGCTTGGAAGTGAGATGATCTGACTTGGGTACTGAAGAGGATTCATGGATTTCCCTGGTGGTTCAGTGGCTAAGACTCCATGCTCTGAAGCTGGGGACTGGGTTCAATCCCTGGTCAGGGAACTAGATTCCACATGCCACAACTAAGATCTGGCACAGCCAAATAAATAAATACATATTTAGGGGGGAAAAAAAGAATTCACTTGTTCATTACAGTATGGATAGTGGAATTGCTGAGACCAATTAATACTGACTTCAGCTCTGGCGGTTGGTTGCCTTAGAGATGAATGCAGACCATGCCTCTATCCCTATGAGTAGCTGGCTATGAGAGTGGGGGTGATCAAGATTTCACCAAGGTTTCTGATCTGAACAGCTTTTAAAGTTGATCTGTTTGAAATTGCCAGTATTCAGCTATTTATGACCTACAAAAAACGCTGTTTCTTTTAGTTCAAACTATACAATGTATGTGTGTGTATGTGTGAGCTCAGTTGTGTCCAACTCTCTGCGACTCCATGGATTAAAGCCTGCTGGGCTCCTCTGTCCATGCAATTTTCCAGGCAAGACTACTGGAGTGGGTTGCCATTTCCTTCTCCAGAGGATCTTCCTGACCCAAGGATCAAACACACATCTCTTGTGTCTCTGCATTGGCAGCAGACTCTTCACCACTTCATCACTTGGGAGTGTATAATAGTAGTGCTATTTAGAGATGGAAAAGGGGACTTGCCTGGCGATCCAGTGGTTAAGACTCTGTGCTTCCACCATAGACGGCATGGGTTCAATCCCTGGTTGGGAACCTAAGAGTCCATATGCTACATGGTGGGGCCAAAAAAAATCAAAAAATGTAAAAACAAAACTTAGAGATGGAAAAGGCTATAAAGAAATACCATTATTTGTAAGGGAGAAGATGAGTTTAATTGGGATCATATTTTGATTTTGAGGTACCTGGGAAACACCCACACAAGGAGGCCTTACCATCTGTTGGTCTGAAACCCCAAATGGCAAATGGCATTTCTAGCGTTTCCTAATTAGAACCCGTGAAAAAGAAATACAAGCTGGATGTACTATTGGTGGAGATTTGCTGCACAAGTTCACTGACTACTAAATGACCTGTCTTTCACGTGGTACAGCCTTTAGTACAGGTTGTGAGATGGGATTCACTTTATGAAACAAAGTAAGAAGTGGCTCAGATGGTAAAGAATCCACCCACAGTGTAGGAGACCCAGATTCGATCCCTGGGTGTGGAAGATCCCCTGGAGAAGGGAATGGCAACCCATTCTGGTATTCTTGCCTGGAGAATCCCATGGACAGAGGAGCCTGGAGGGTTACAGTCCAGGGGTCTCAAAAAGTCAGAGACAACTGAGCGACTAACCTTTTGACTTCAAGAAGCAACTACCCTAAATCAGAACTAAAATCTCTGGGTTGGTGTTATGAAAACTATTTGAGAAGACAAGAAAAAAATCTCAAGCTTCTGCTTAACTGTTTTAGGGGAAAAATATTAGAAATCCCAAGTAATTATTGGAAAATTGTCACCCCAACCTACCAAAAAAATACTAACAACCAAGTAGAAGACATTTGAATTTTCCCTGACCTTGAATTGTGACTTGACTGCCGCTACTAAAAAAACAAACCTACCACACGATGGTTTTCATTCATTCCCCGCTGAACAAGTCTATTCCATTTTGAATGACAAATGAGTGCTGGAATTCCTTATCTGCTTTTGATAATGGAAACTAGCCCTTCTTAAAAATAATAAAGAGAGATTGTGGTTGACAGAACAGTTACTTTCCCTGAGTTGTATATCATAACAGAAGATTATAAACATGGCTTTTCTGGACATCAGTGAGATATATTGATCTTCATGGTAATTTGAAATAAAGTCTGGGTGATGTTTTCCTTGGAATTTGTCTCTATAAAACCAAATCAAGGGTGCTGCTCAGTCAGTGCAGAGGAGATGGAGATTCTAAAATGCAAACATTCTGGCCCTGGTCAGTCAAATACTGAGAAGCAGTCTTACCTTTTTTCTGAGGGAGTGTCGTCTGTAGATGAAACCTTTTCTCAGGTAAGTGAAAGTAAAAGTAGCTCAGTCGTGTCCGGCTTTTTGCAACCCCATGGACTCTACAGTCCATGGAATTCTCCAGGCCAGAATACTGGAGTCGGTAGTTTTTCCCTTCTCCAGGGGATCTTCCCAACCCAGGGATCAAACCCAGTTCTCCCACATTGCAGAAGGCTTCTTTACCAGCTGAGGCACAAGGGAAGCCCAAGAGTACTGGAATGGGTAGCCTATCCCTTCTCCAAGGGATCTTTCCAATCCAGGAATCGAACTAGGGTGTCCTGCATTACAGGAGAATTCTTTACCAACTGAGCTATCAGGGAAGCCCTTTTCTCAGGTAAGATTTTACTAACCAGAGAATGAACCTTTGCAAGTCAAACCTATTAGATTCTCAAGTACAATTACTGGAATTCAGATCCCACCAATTCAAGATTTATGAAGTCCTAAATCAATCAATGGTCGTTAACTTTTCTGTTTCTGTGAACAGTGGATCTAAGGACCATTATTAGTGCGAGCTAACAGGTGACTTGATGAAGCTCCCTAGGCTGCATAAAGCTCAAAGTATTTAAAACAATATGCCAACCACAGATAAGTCAAATCTGTCCTTTCAAATTGATCCTGGAGGACTTTTCCCTTTTTGCTTAGTAAAAGCCAAAAAAAGCCTTTATTTTTCTAAGAACAACTGTTTTGTGAATTCACATCACCTTTTCTTTATTTAATAGGAATTAGTGAGATTTTATACTGAATCTCCACATTTTGTTACACAATGTGCCTGTTTGATTATAAAGACCTATCTCCTCATGTTCCTCTCTGCAGATCCTGGGCTTCCCAAGTAGCACTAATAGTAAGAACCTGCCTGCCAATGCAGGAGACCTGAGACTCAGTTTCAGTCCCTGTTGGTTATCCAGGCTCCTCTGTTCATGGAATTCTCCAGGCAAGAATACTGGGCTGGGTTGCCATTTCTTTCTCCAGGGGATCTTCCCAACCCAGGAATGGAACCGGAGTCTCCCACATTGCAGGCGGATTCTTTACCAGCTAAGCTACCAGAGAAGCCCATAAACTCTCACTAATTCCTATTAAAGAAAGAAAAGGTGATGTGAATTCACAAAACATAAATATGTCCTGAGAATTTTTTAACTGTATTTCCAACGAACTTGTCCCATTCTTTAATATTTCAAAGTAATACCATGCCAAATAAAAATCTTAATTACCTAGATTTTCTATGTAACATCAAGAGCAACAACATATAACCTTCCCTTTTTGCACTTACAGTTTGTTAAAGAGGTCTTTACCTGGTTCCAGTATTTGGAAAACTTTATGCCCACTAGGAGAATGTTCTAATGCGTCTGCCATATGTTGAGGGAAAAGAGAGGTTTACTTGGCTTATTAGAACCTCGTTTTATTAGAACTTTTTATAATTAAGGTAAGGTTTTTGTATTATCAATAATATGTTTCAGAATTAGCAATTAACGTTGAGACTTTCTTGGAAAGAACCTTTTGTATTTCAACAAACATTGACAGGCAAATAGGAATATATTAAAAAGCCTTATTAAGAGGAACATCAGTTCGCATCATCATAAATGATGTCTGTATATTTCATCAAGCCCTAAGAGGCCTTATATTATCAGGATGAAGTTAACTACCTAAAAGATTGCATGAAAATGACCCTAGACACCAATTTTGTTCAACAAGTTTTCCACATTTACTCACACATTATTAAACATTTGACATTTAGGATATTAGTTACAACTCTTGGTTACCTGTGAGAGAAACTCAATTTCAACTATAAATAGCTAAGCAGAGAAAGTCAAAGAGGAGAATTAAAAAATTGGCTTAAAACTCCAGGACATGGAAGCAACCTAGATGTCCATCAGCAGACAAATGGATAAGAAAGCTGTGATACATATACACAATGGAATATTAATCAGCCATTAAAAACAATATATTTGAATCAGTTCTAATGAGGTAGATGAAACTGGAGCCTATTATACAGAGTGAAGTAAGCCAGAAAGAAAAACACCAATACAGTATACTAATGCATATATATGGAATTCAGAAAGATGGTAACAATAACCCTGAATGCAAGACAGCAAAAGAGACACAGATGTATAGAACAGTCTTTTGGACTCTGTGGGAGAGGGTGAGGGTGGGATGATATGGGAGAATGGCATTGAAACATGTAAATTATCACATGTGAAACGAGTCGCCAGTCCAGGTTTGATGCATGATACAGGGTGCTCGGAGCTGGTGCACTGGGATGACCCAGAGGGATGGGATGGGGAGGGAGGTGGGAGGGGGGTTCGGAATGGGGAACACATGTACACCCATGGCGGATTCATGTCAATGCATGGCAAAACAAATACAATATTGAAAAGTAAAATAAATAAACTGGAAAAAGAAAAAAAAGTTGGCTTAAAACTCAACATTCAAAAAACTAAGATCATGGCATCTGGTCCCATAACTTCATGGCAAATAGATGGGAAAACAATGGAAACAGTGACAGACTTTATTTTCTTGGGCTCCAAAATCACTGCAGATGGTGCCTGCAGCCATAAAATTAAAAGGTGTTTGCTCCTTGAAAGAAAATCTATGATGAACCTAGACAGCATATTAAAAAGCAGAGATATTACTTTGCCAGCAAAGGTCCATCTAGTCAGTTCAGTTCAGTTCACTTCAGTTGCTCAGTCGTGTCCGACTCTTTGCAACCCCATGAACTGCAGCACACCAGGCCTCCCTGTCCATCACCAACTCCCGGAGTTTACCCAAACTCATGTCCATTGAGTCGGTGATGCCATCCAGCCATCTCATCCTCTGTCATCCCCTTCTCCTCCTGCCCTCAATCTTTCCCAGGGTCTTTTCCAATGAGTCAGCTCTTCGCATCAGGTGGCCAAAGTATTGGAGTTTCAGCTTCAACATCAGTCCTACCAATGAACACCCAGGACTGATATCCTTTAGGATGGACTGGTTGGATCTCCTTGCAGTCCAAGGGACTCTCAAGAGTCTTCTCCAACACCACAGTTCAAAAGCATCATTCTTTGGGGCTCAGCTTTCTTTATAGTCCAACTCTCACATCCATACATGACTACTGGAAAAACCATAGCCTTCACTAGACAGACCTTTGTTGGTTAAGTAATGTCTCTCCTTTTTAATATGCTGCCTAGATTGGTCATAACTTTCCTTCCAAATTTTTAGTTCAGTTCAGTTGCTCAGTCGTGTCCGACTCTTTGCGACCCCATGAATCGCAGCACGCCAGGCCTCCCTGTCCATCACCAACTCCTGGAGTTCACCCAGACTCACATCCATCAAGTCAGTGATGCCATCCAACCATCTCATCCTCTGTCATCCCCTTCTCCTCCTGCCCCCAATCCCTCCCAGCATCAGAGTCTTTTCCAATGAGTCAACTCTTCGCATGAGGTGGCCAAAGTACTGGAGTTTCAGCTTTAGCATCATTCCTTCCAAAGAAATCCCAGGGCTGATCTCCTTCAGAATGGACTGGTTGGATCTCCTTGCAGTCCAGGGGACTCTTAAGAGTCTTCTCCAACACTACAGTTCAAAAGCATCAATTCTTCACTGCTCAGCCTTCTTCACAGTCCAACTCTCACATCCACAGGAAAAACCATAGCCTTGACTAGATGAACCTTTGTTGGCAAAGTAACGTCTCTGCTTTTCAATATGCTATCTAGGTTGGTCATAACTTTTCTTCCAAGAAGTAAGCGTCTTTTAATTTCATGGCTGCAGGCATCATCTGCAATGATTTTGGAGCCCCCCAAAATAAAGTCGGACACTGTTTCCACTGTTTCCCCATCTATTTCCCATGAAGTGATGGGACCAGATGTCATGATCTTTGTTTTCTGAATGTTGAGCTTTAAGCCAACTTTTTCACTCTCCTCTTTCACTTTCATCAAGAGGCTTTTGAGTTCCTCTTCACTTTCTGCCATAATGGTGGTATCATCTGCATATCTGAGGTTATTGATATTTCTCCTGGCAATCTTGATTCCAGCCTGTGCTTCTTTCAGCCCAGTGTTTCTCATGATGTACTCTGCATATAAGTTAAATAAGCAGGGTGACAATATACAGCCTTGACGTACTCCTTTTCCTATTTGGAACCAGTCTGTTGTTCCATGTCCAGTTCTAACTGTTCTTCCTGACCTGCATACAGGTTTTTCAAGAGGCAGGTCAGGTGTTCTGGTATTCCTACCTCTTCAGAATTTTCCACAGTTTATTGTGATCCACACAGTGAAAGGCTTTGGCATAGTTAATAAAGCAGATAGATGTTTTTCTGGAATGCTCTTGCTTTTTTGATGATCCAGCGGATGTTGGCAATTTGATCTCTGGTTCCTCTGCCTTTTCTAAAACCAGCTTGAACATCTGGAAGTTCACGGTTCTCGTATTGCTGAAGCCTGGCTTGGAGAATTTTGAGCATTACTTTACTAGCATGTGAGATGAGTGCAATTGTGCAGTAGTTTGAGCATTCTTTGTCATTGCCTTTCTTTGCTGTCTAGTCAAGGCTATGGTTTTTCCAGTAGTTATGTATGGAAGTGAGAGTTGGACTATAAAGAAAGCTGAGCGCTGAAGAATTGATGCTTTTGAACTGTGGTGTTGGAGAAGACTCTTGAGAGTCCCTTGGACTGCAAGGAGATCCAACCAGTCCATCCTAAAGGAAATCAATCCTGACTGTTCATTGAAGGGACTGATGCTGAAGCTGAAACTCCAATACTTTGGCCACCTGATGCGAAGAACTGACTCATTTGAAATGACCCTGATGCTGGGAAAGATTGAAGGCAGGAGGAGTAGGGGACGACAGAGGATCAGATGGTTGGACAGCATCACGAACTCAATGGTCATGAGTTTGAGTAAACTCTGGGAGTTGGTGATGGACTGGGGAGCCTCGCATGCTATAGTCCATGAGGTTGCAAAGAGTCAGACATGACTGAGTGACTGAACTGAACTGAAGCAGAAAAGGCAGTTTATTCACTTATCTGACTGTAGAGTCCAGATCAGAGGACTGATCTCAAGCACAACTAGATCCAAAGGCTGCTGTAATGTCACCAGGACTCTGTCTCTCGTAGTCCTTTGCTAGGCTCACATCATGAGAATGATGATTGCTTGAAGCAGCCTGAGAATTATGTTCTAGAAGCTTAGCTGCTGCAGTGGAAAAAGAGCCTGGCAGGGTGGTGACATCTGAAATGTCAGCAGGAGAGTTCTGGAAACTGCTCCCCAGTGAAACAAGCATCAGTCAGTTCACTCGCTCAGTCGTGTCCGACTCTTTGCGACCCCATGAATTGCAGCACGCCAGGCCTCCCTGTCCATCACCAACTCCCGGAGTTCTCTGAGACTCACGTCCATCGAGTCAGTGATGCCATCCAGCCATCTCATCCTCTGTCATCCCCTTCTCCTCCTGCCCCCAATCCCTCCCAGCATCAGAGTCTTTTCCAATGAGTCAACTCTTCGCATGAGGTGGCCAAAGTACTGGAGTTTCAGCTTTAGCATCATTCCTTCCAAAGAAATCCCAGGGCTGATCTCCTTCAGAATGGACTGGTTGGATCTCCAAACATAACTGATTTTATATATATATATATATATATATATATATATATATATATAAAGACTTTTTATGTGGACCATTTTTTAAAAATTTATTGCAATATTGCTTCTTTTGTTTGTGTTCTAGTTTTCTGGCCCTGGGGCTTGTGAGACCTTCCCTTCTTTGGAAGGCAAAGTCTTAAGCATTGGAGCTTGAGGGGAGTCCCAGAACATTATTTTTAAAACAACTATCTAGAATCTTTGGAAACTGTCCTAATGGCCTAAGCAAATGAAAAAAACAGATTTCTTACTCAAGAAAATCTACTAAAACTTAATAAGAAAGAGTGAGAATCTGTGCGAATTGAGCCATGACCCACTCCCTCCCTCTCCCCTTCTACTCAGCATGGTGGAAGCCCAACTCAGTTCAGTCAAGAACATAGGAATCCTTTCCTCCACAGCTCCCAGTTGAGGGATATGGTATTTTCTTGGGTGCAGGGGGTGGGGAGGTCATCAGCATTTCTCATCTCTACCAGCAGTGTCTTACAGAAGCTTAAATCCCAGGCAAAAATGGCCAAGGTTTCAGAGGCTCCCTTCATTAAGAGAAAGCTTCATGAGAGCAAGAAGCTAAATAAACTATAGACCAGTTAGTTTACAAGGGAGAATCAGGGGAAAAAATATAAAAAGTGCCCTTCTGGTCAGAACAAAGTTCGAAGACCAGCTTCTAAAACTGTCCCCTCAGATGTGCCTGAATTTAATGGATCATCCTGCAGAGCAACTCATGCTCAGGCCATTGTCAAAAATACAAGAGCAATCAGCTGCAATTAGTGAAGGCTAACAGCTGTGTCATCGATAAAGCAAGAGAGTTCCAGAAAAACATCTATTTCTGCTTTATTGACTATGCCAAAGTCTTTCACTGTGTGGATCACAATAAACTGTGGAAAATTCTGAAAGAGGTGGGAATACCAGACCACCTGACCTGCCTCTTGAGAAACCTGTATGCAGGTCAGGAAGAACAGTTAGAACTGGACATGGAACAACAGACTGGTTCCAAATATATTGTCACCCTGCTTATTTAACTTATATGCAGAGTACATCATGAGAAACACTGGGCTGAAAAAAGCACAGGCTGGAATCAAGATTGCCGGGAGAAATATCAATAACCTCAGATATGCAGATGACACCACCGTTATGGCAGAAAGTTAAGAGGAACTAAAAAGGCTCTTGATGAAAGTGAAAGAGGAGAGTGAAAAAGTTGGCTTAAAGCTCAACATTCAGAAGACTAAGATCATGGATGGCATCTGGTCCCATCACTTCATGAGAAATAGATGGGGAAACAGTGGAAACAGTGTCAGACTTTATTTTGGGGGGCTCCAAAATCACTGCAGATGGTGATTGCAGCCATGAAATTAAAAGACTCTTACTCCTTGGAAGGAAAGTTATGACCAACCTAGATAGCATATTGAAAAGCAGAGACATTACTTTGCCAACCAAGGTTCGTCTAGTCAAGGCTATGGTTTTTCCAGTGGTCATTTATGGATGTGAAGAAAGCTGAGCAACAAAGAATTGATGCTTTTCAACTGTGGTGTTGGAGAAGACTCTTAAGAGTCCCCTGGACTGCAAGGAGATCCAACCAGTCCATTCTAAAGGAGATCAGTCCTGGGTGTTCATTGGAAGGACTGATGCTGAGGCTGAAACTCCAGTACTTTGGCCACCTCATGCGAAGAGTTGACTCACTGGAAAAGACCCTGATGCTGGGAGGTATTGAGGGCAGGAGGAGAAGGGGATGATAGAGGATGAGATGGCTGGATGGCATCACCGACTCAATGGACATGAGTTTGGGTAAACTCTGGGAGTTGGTGATGGACAGGGAGGCCTGGCGTGCTGCGATTCATGGGGTCGCAAAGAGTCAGACACGACTGAGTGACTGAACTGCACTGAACAGTGGGTATAATACCAACAGTGGTGAGCAACTTATGGGAAAGATTAGAGGAGTAGTCAATCAAAAAGAGCCCTGATAAAAACCACTGTCATCCTGGGTGACCGTGGGTACGTACAGGCTGCATCCTCTGAGGAAAAATGTTATAGATTTCACACACAAGGTGAAGTGGACTGCACTGAAATAGTCCAGTTAAGATACCAAACAAATAAACAATATCAACAAGCCCTGCACTTTTTGGGGTGGGGTGTAGCATGGGCAGGGGAGAGTTATCCAAAGTTGCTAAAACATCCTAAAATGTATTATCATGCTAAAATATATTAACATGCTAAAAATATCATCTAAATTTTTTTCAATGAAATAATATAAGGCAGGCAAATAAACAAGAAAGTGTGACTCATTCACAGGAAAAAAATGCAGGCAACAGAAACTGACTGGTGAGAAGACCCAGCTGTCAGATTTAGTAGAAAAAGACTTCAGAGAAGCCATTATAAATGTATTCAAGCTACAAAAGGAACCTGTGCTTAAAAAAGTAAAATATGATATGATGATGTTTTGTAAAATTGAGACTGTCAATAAAGAAATTTAATTTTTTTTTTAAAGAGCCACCTAGAAGTTTTAGAGTTGAAAAGTTGAAAATAACTGAAGTGAAAAAATCAGCTATTGATTTGAACTTAAAGTAGAAAGAATCGGTAAACTTGAAAATAATCAAATATTAAGATTATACAACCTGAATAACAGGCAAAAATAACAAATAAAATTGAGCAGAGACTTGGAGATGTGAAGTACCATTGGAGCCACCAGGACATGTATGATGGGAGCATCAGAAGGAAAGGAGAGAGAGAAAAGAACAGAAAAAAGTTTTGAAAAAATTATGGTTGTAAACTTGTAAATTTGATGAAAAACTATTTACACATGGAAAATCAACTCCAAGAAAGATAAACTCAAAGAGATCCACACACAAATCATGGTAAAAACCCTGAAAGACCAAAACAAAGTTTTATGAGCCGCAAAAGAAAAATAGTTGTCACATGTAAGGCAACTCCAATAAGATTAACAACTGACTTCTCAGTAGAAATTGTGGGGACTTCCCTGGTAGTGCATCTGAGCCACCAGAGAAGCCCCAAGTATACTGGAATGGGTAGCCTATCCCTCCTGCAGGAGGTCTTCCCAACCCAGAAATCAAACCCAGGTCTCCGGCATTGCAGGGCGATTCTTTACCGGCTGAGTTACCGTCAGTTCTTGGCTTGGGAAGATCCCCTGGAGAAGGGGATACCCACTCCAGTATTCTCGGGCTTCCCTGGTGGCTCAAACGATAAAGAATCTGCCTGCAATGCAGGAGACCTGGGTTTGATCACTGGTTTGGGAAGATTCCCTGGAGAAGGGTATGGCATCCCACTCCAGTATTCTTGCCTGGAGAATCCCGCAGACAGAGGAGCCTGGTGGGCTACAGCCCAAAGGGTCGCACAAAGTCAGACACAACTGAAACGACTTAGCACTCACGCACTGGGAACCAAGATACCACATGCCTCATGGTGCGGCCATAAAGTGAAAAAACAAAAACTGTGGATACCCTGAGACCATGAGATAACATTATTTGAAGTGCCAAAAGATGGGGAGAACTGTCAAGCAAAAACTTTATATCCCGCAAAATAGTTTTTAAGTTGAAGGTGAAATAAAGTCATTCCCAGATAAACAAGATCTGAGATAATTCATTTACAGCAGAACCACAAGAATAAAGGAAGTTCTTCAGTCTGAAAGCAAATGACTCCAGACAGTGATTAAAAAATCATGTTAAAAAAAGAGTATAATAAAGGCATTAATGCAAAGGAAAATATAAATGAGTATTTCTTACCCTTTATTCTCTTGATTGATTTTAAAAATGATTGTGTAAAACATTATGTTTATATTTTGGATTTGTACTGTTAAAATATATTTAATAATAATAGCACAAAGGAGGTTAGATGAAGAAAAATTATACGGAATAAAAAAATGACAGCAGATAGTAACTTGAATCCACAGGAACAAATGAAAAAAATTAAAAATGGCATATGAAAAAGTTAATATAACAAACACCATAAATATATACTTGTTCTTCTTCCTCTCTCAGCTTCTTTAAAACACATAAAATTATATGAAGTAGCAATTATACTGTTGGGCTTATAACAGTATTGATGTAATATGTATAACAATGATGTTATAAAATGAAGAAGAGGAAATAGAGTTATATATGACTGACATTTGTATATCTCACTGGAATGTAGTGTAAATCTGAGGTGTATTCTGATAAGACATATATGATAATCTCTAGAGCAACCACCAAGGAAACATCTCAAAAAGCATGGTGAAAAGAAATGTATTAAAATGCTGCATTCAAAAATACTCAGTGCAAAAGAAAACAGTAAGACTAGAATAATAAAAAAGACATGATACATATTGAAAACAAAAATAGGAGACATAAATTCAGCTCTGTCTATAATCACATTAAATAAAAATGGGTAGAAGTCCAATCAAAAGATAGAAATTGCCAGAGATAGATGATAAAGAATACAATCCAACTATGTTCTGTTTATAGGAGACATACCTCAGGTTCAAAATGCAAATAAGTTGGAAAAGATATGTCAATCAAACAGCAACCACAAGGAAGCTGGACTGGCTATACTAGTATCAGATAAGGTAGAATTTAAAAAGCAACATTAGTAGAGAAAAACAGGCGTATTTTGCCATGATGCACGTGTTAATCCACTAAGAAAATATAACAGTTGTAAACATTTATGCACTGTTTTTGCATTTATGTAAAATGTAAAAGCCCCCAGAGTACTTGAAGCAAAAAATGACAGAATTAGAGGAAGAAATAGGCAATTCACCAATAATATTAGGTGATTTCAATGCCCCACGTTCAATAATGGATTAAGCAGTAGGCAGAACATCAAGGGAATAAAAGACTTGAACAACATTATAAACCCGGTACAGCCAGATAAATAAATATATATTAAAAACAAAAAAGTTGGAGAGATAGCTGTTTCATCTAATGCACAGAAACCAGCACAGAGTCAAAGAAAGTGAAGACACAGAGGCATATGCTCCAAACAAAAGGAAAAGATAAAACTCCAGAAACAGACCTTAATGAAATGGAGATAAGTAATTAACCTGATTTAAGAGTTTAATGTAATAGTCATAAAGATGCTCACTAAGGTTGGAGAGCAATGCATGAACAAAGTGAGACTTTAAACCAAAAGGGAAAATATAAGAAAGTACCAAATGGAACTCACAGAGCTGAAGAATATAATAACTGGGCTGAAAAATTCAATGGAGGGGTTCAACAGCAGACTAGATTGAGTGAAACAAACAACTTGAATTTTCAGAACAGTAGTGAGAAAAAGAAGAATGTATTAGGTGTCAGTAAGGTGGAGGGTGGAGAAGGCAATGGCAGCCCACTCCAGTACTCCTGCCTGGCAAATCCCATTGACCGAGGAGCCTGGTGAGCTGCAGTCCATTGGGGTCGCTAAGAGTCGGACACGACTGAGCGACTTCACTATTACTTTTCACTTTCATGTATTGGAGAAGGAAATGGCAACCCACTCCAGTGTTCTTGCCTGGAGAATCCCAGGGACGGGGGAGCCTGGTGGGCTGCCGTCTATGGGGCTGCACAGAGTCGGATACGACTGAAGCGACTTAGCAGCAAGGTGGAGAGTTGGGGGATGTTCACATCAAAGGATCAGGAATCAGAAAGGCTTCAAACTTGTCAGCAGCAGTGGAGGACGTGCTAAAATATTGGAGCAATGCCTTTAAATTCAGAGGCAGTTTTATGTCTAACCTAGTTTCCCTACCAGACCAGCTACAAATCAAGCATGTGGGTAGAATCAAGACATTTTTAGATGTGCATAGTTTCAAAATATTTACCCCCTTCAGTCTTCTCTCTGAATAATGTGCTCCACCAAAATGAAGGCGTACATTCAGAAGGATAAAGATGCGAGATCCAGGAAGCAGACAATCCCACACAAAGGAGGCATGAGAGGAGTCTCAGGGGAAGGGAGATGCAGAGCATCCTGATCAGAGCAAATCAGGAAGCTGTGGAAGAAACTTTGCCTAAAGTATAGACAACTAAGCAAACTCACAACAGAGAAAAAAAAAAAACACAGTTATTAATTTCAGGGAAAAAAAGTTATTCAGAAAGGGAAAGTCACATGGTTTGCTCCATGGCTTAATTGGAAATCATGTTAAATAATCATCATAAAATAACATTGTGTGTTGATCAAAATTATATTTTGATGTTGCTGAATTGGGAGATGAGGTATGTATGTGAGCGGTGTTATGGAGCTGATAGTTTTTGTGAAAAGGACCTGAATTCTCTTCTAAGGTAGGAAGTCAGTAGATGAGACGTATCTGACATAGTAAGAAATATCTTCCTAGAGCTCCTAAGTCCCTTGGAATTTCCTGGGTAATAGGCATGTCTTTTTGTCTTAATGAAATGACTTGGTGGGCTTCTGGATAGGGGCTGAAGACTAGAAAGGCCAAGCCGTGATTAGAAGCTTAGAAATTCCAACCCTACCCCCTTTCTCTAGGAAAGGAAGAGGGCGATTGGAGATTGAGTTAATCATTGATCATGCCTGTGTGATGAAGCCTTCATAAAAATCTGTAAACAAGGAGGTTCAGGGAGATTTTGGGTTGATGAAGACATCCGTGTTCTGGGACAGTGGGGCAAACTTCATGGAGACAGAAGCTCATGGGCTCAGGACCTTTCTGGACCTCCCCTTATGTACCTTTTCTTCTGGCTGCTCATCTGTATCCTTTTTTATATTCTGTACAACAAGCCATAAAAATAAGTGTTTCACTGAATTCTGTGAGCCATTATACCAAGTCATCAGACTTGAGGAGGGGATCATGGGAACCTCTGATTTGTAGTCAAGTCAGACAGAAGTATAGCAACCTGGGGACCACTACTTATGATTAGTGTCTGAAGGGGGCGGGCAGTCTTGTGGGACTGGGCCCTTAACCTTTGGTAACTAACTGTGGTAGTTCTTACTAATTCAGATAGTATCATAATTGAATTGTAGTACACTCAGTTGGTGTCCAAAGGAAGCACTGGGAAGTTAGTTGGTGTGGAGAAAAGCCCCGTACATTTGGTGTCAGAAGTGCTGTGAATTCAAAGAATTAAGTTTTTTCTTTCAGTGTGTTATTCGGAGACGTGAAGGTACATACTCAAAGAATTGGAATCAGTTGTTTGCTGTGAGAGGGAGGAAATGTGGCAGGAAAATTATTTTTTATTTATTTGTGTATGTCTGTCTGTCTGTATTTACTTGCTTACCAAGCCTTCATTAACTGCTCAACCCCTGTGATTCTAGTAGAAATGTATCCACTACAGAATTCCCTGCTGGTTCAATGGTTAGGACTCTGTGCTTTCACTGCTGAGGGCTCTGGTCAGGGAGCTAAGAAAATTACCCACTGGAAACAGTGTCAGACTTTATTTTGGGGGGCTCCAAAATCACTGCAGATGGTGACTGCAGCCATGAAATTAAAAGACACTTACTCCTTGGAAGGAAAGTTATGACCAACGTAGATAGCATATTCAAAAGCAGAGATATTACTTTGCCACCAAAGGTCCGTCTAGTCAAGGCTATGGTTTTTTCCTGTGGTCATGTATGGATGTGCGAGTTGGACTGTGAAGAAGGCTGAGCGCTGAAGAATTGATGCTTTTGAACTGTGGTATTGGAGAAGACTCTTGCAAGTCCCTTGGACTGCAAGGAGATCCAACCAGTCCATTCTAAAGGAGATCAGCCCTGGGATTTCTTTGGAGGGAATGATGCTAAAGCTGAAACTCCAGTACTTTGGCCACCTCATGCGAAGAGTTGACTCATTGGAAAAGACTCTGATGCTGGGAGGGATTGGGAGCAGGAGCAGAAGGGGAGGACAGAGGATGAGATGGCTGGATGGCATCACTGACTCGATGGACGTGAGTCTGAGTGAACTCCAGGAGTTGGTGATGGACAGGGAGGCCTGGTGTGCTGAGATTCATGGGGTTGCAAAGAGTCAGACACAACTGAGCGACTGAACTGAACTGAACTGAACTCTTTTTGTGTGGGGGGTTTTTGGAGCATGCTGCCTGGTGTATGGGATCTTAGTTCCCTGACCAGGAGGTCAAACCCATGCCCCCTGCAATGGGAGCTTGGAGTTGTAACCACTAGACTGCCAGGAAAGTCCCCCACTAGTAATTCCTGAAATCAATTTTGTAGATAATAATCAGCTCTTTTAAAAATTAAATAAGTAGAGTAGAATTGAATAAGGGACATGCATTACTATAGTAAGACAAATAATATTTTTGAAAATGTTTCTGTTTTACGTATTTATGTGTGCACATTCTAGTATTGGGATATAGATGCCTTTCTTACTGTGGGGTACAACTGAAAATACTTTGAGAAATGAGGCTTTAAGATAGGTCTTCAGGATGTGCCACTGAAAGGAGGGGACTCTATAGTTGGTCCACAAAGACCACACAGTGACTGTTACACAGACACATGGTAAGATCCTCCGATTGATGATTTTGTCAACTCTTCTCAGCTCTTTGAGGAATGTACTGATTTGTAACATTTTTTTCTAAGGAGGAAACTGAAGTTAAGGGAAGTTTACCTTATTTTTTTCCTGGGGTATATCTTAGAACCTGGATTGAAGCCCAAGTTTATCCCGTAGTGTAGCCATTCTGTCCGACTTCCTGCAATCTCTAAATGCCAAATTTTTCTTCTGTATTTATAGAAAAGATTCCCAGGATATTCCAAACTACCTCCTTTGGAAGATTCCCATGAATCTTCCATCGTCATCTGTTAACTGGGTATAAAAATAGTACACATGTCTTTGTTCAGACTCACTTGTTCAGTGAGGCTATTTTATTTACAATTGCTCCTCTCCCTCACTCTATTTTTCCTTCTCTGCTACTATCTTCAAAGTTTCATCTATACTTTACTTACTTATTTTTTGCTTTCTCTCACTGGCATCTAAGTCCTACCAGGGGAAAAGTCTTTGATCTCCAACAGATAGTGTACTGTACATATTAACAGAAGGCACTCAGTAAAACTGTTTGGAAGGTATGGATGAGAAGGAAGGTAGGTAGGAAAGCAGGAAGGAAGGATAGAGGAAAGGGAGGGAAGGAGGGAAGCTGGATGATTGGATGCATGAATGAGTGGGCAGGGCTTTACCAAGTTCATCAAAGGGTCCTAGAGAGGATTTGAAGATTCAGTGCTTATTAAGTGCCCTGACTTGAACCCCGTAAATATTCAGTAAATGTTAATTGAATTTCATTCTCATATACAAGGAAAAGGAAAACATCCTTTGAAAACCAGTCCAATTCAAGTGGAGACCTATAGTTGCTTGCAACCCTGTTTCTAGCAACTCCCTAGCAGAGGGGACAGTCTCGGAGAAGGCACCATCTGACTCAGAAACTGGACTCTGCTTTAAAGGACAGTTGCCATGGCTAACAGGATGTCTGCAGCCAGCAAGAGAAGATAGTATGTACTTGCTGGCTGGGATTGCAACACCTGATAAGAAGAGGAAGCAAGCCAAAAGGATGATGGGAGCAGATGAAAGAGCTGAGAGAGCCAGTATCTTGGAGCACGCCAGAGAAACCAGACACCTTCAGGAATGCAAGGCCTGTGCAATACGGCCTGCATGCGGTTAGAACAGTTGGCCCCACAGCTGAGATGATGAAATCAAAGACCAAACACAAGCTTGACAAGCCAGAATTTTAAGAGAACCATCCTGAACAAAGCCATCTTTGATTTGCTCAACTCAGAGGCAATCTGAATCTTGTTTGTATGGTGATCAAAGATTAAACTGATTGTAAGAGTCTACTTCATTGATGGAAACGTCAAGTCAGTTTATTTCTCTCCTTCGATTCTTATCTCCTTGTAGCAAAGATGTGAAACAACAGACTAGCTACACCTCAAGCAGGTAGAATTTTGTTAAGCAGACAGCAGATAGTACACCCTTGAGACATGAGAGTGGGCTGACCCCAAAGGAAACAGGCTGATCCCCAAAGAGTGGCCTCCATCTCTGTTTGCTTTCCTCTTTCATACTTTCTGTCACCTCCCCCTGGAGCCTGATTGGTCCAGCCTTATGCTAAATAGGGCTTGTACCGGCCACCAATCAGGGAAGGGAATGCAAATAGACATACACTTCTCACTCTGGTTCTTGACTTCCTCTTTCCTGGACTTTTTCTTTTGTTTGCCTTCTATGTGATTCTTCCAGACACCATCTTGGACTCCTTTTTCTAACTATCTAACAGGAACATGTGTAAATGTAGCAAGGACACGGATACAATCTGCTCTTTGTTAAAACTTCACAAAAATGAATATGCAAGTTATATGTCATTCCACAAGAGGGCACAACAGAAGCAGAAATAAAAATTGCTATACTTTAATTTTCTCCTGTACGCTTTATTTATTTATTTATTGGCATGACACCTTTAAAACATTTTTGTCACTTTCAGACAAGCACAATGACCTCTTTGGTACATAAGTTATTGGGGGTTTTTTTGTTTGTTTTTGTTTTTTTTTTTTTTCAGAATGAGGGCATTATAATGCTTTCTTTTTTTTTCCCCCTTGGAGTACAGTTGCTTTACAATGTTGTGTTAATGTCTCCTGTACAGGGAAGTGTATCCTATACACATATCCCTTCCCTCTTGGACCTACCTTCCACCACCACCACCCCCCCCACCATCACACCCATCTAAGTCATCACAGAGCAGCCAGCTGATCTCCTGTGCATTTTAAGCTAGCAGTTTAGTGATCCTCTTTTAAAATCTCAAAACAGTGTAAGTGGTGAATCACTATTTAATCGAGTGGATATTTATTTTTGTACAGATTTGCAATGAAACAGGACAAAAGAGCACTATAGAGGAATGATACTTTCCAAGTGTTCATAATTCTCTCCCCTATCTTAAACTATTTTAACAGTATAAAGGATATTTGAGAACATATAGCATTAAACAGAAAGTTCTTTGCTCTCTGCACATCTAAAACTAAGGGGAAATATCTCAAAGTAGATAATTACAAAGTATGTGTTGGTGGAAATATAAATTAGTGCAGCCACTGTGAAAAACAGGATAGAGGTTCCTTAAAAAACTAAAAGCAAAGTTGCCATAAGATCCAGCAATCTGACTCCTGGGAATATATATGGAGAAAATTTTAATCTGAAAAAATGCATGCACCCTGATGTTCATAGCAGCACTGTTTACAAGAGCCAAGACATGGAAACAACTTCAGTGTCCATTGACAAATGAGTGGATGAAGATATGGTACATATATATAATGGAATATTACTCAGTCGTAAAAAAGAATGAAACAATGCCATTTACAGCAACATGGATAGACCTAGAGATTATCATACTATATGAAGCAAGTCAGAGAAAGACGAATATCATATGATGTCTCTTATATGTGAAATCTAAAATACGATACAAATGAAATGATTTACAAAACAGACAAGACATAGGAAACAAACATATGGTTAGTTATCAAAAGGGAAAGAGGTGGGAAGGGATAAATTAGGAGGTTGAGATTAGCAGATACAAACTACTGTATGCAAAGTAGATAAGCAACAAGGTCCTACTCTCCAGCACAGGAACTGTGCTCAATGTCTTATAATAAACTATAACGGGAAAGAACGTCAAAAAGACTATGTGTGTATATATGTATTTGAATCACTCTGTGTTGTACACCAGTAAGACACAACATTGTAAATCAACCCTACTTTAATTCTGAAAACTCCAAAACTATGTGCATCATATATAAAAGCATTCATTCAACAATACTTACCAAACCCAAACTCATTTCAGATAGTAATAAGAATAATGAGAAAAAATTAAAGCATTTTAGGAATGTTGGGGAGTGGGGCTGTCTGAGGAGGTCGCAGTTGGGCTGAGATCTGAATTCCTGGCCTTGAAAAGGTCATGTGCACGCGTGCTCAGTTGCTTCAGTCGTGTCTGACTCTTTGCCACCCTATAGACTGTAGCCCACCAGGGTGTTCTGTCCAGAGGATTCTCCAGGCAAGAATACTGGAGTGTGTTGCCATGCCCACCTCCAGGAATCTTCCCGATCCAGGGATCAAACCCAAGTCTTCTGCGTCTCCTGCATTGCTGGTGGATTCTTTATACTGAGCTGCCAGGAAAGCCCTGAAAAGGTTATTTTTTTATATATATTTAAATATGTAGAAACTGCCTGAGGTGGGGTGAAGTTCACTGAACTGTTATGGTTAGTTAATTCTAAAAAAGAAGAAAGGGTATAAGAGCATGGAGTGATGGGATGCTGGGGAGAGGCAGAAAAAGAACTATTTGAATTTCTTATTCTGTGGATTGCTGAATTGTCCATACTTTTATAACATACAAGCATGCATTTGTATAATTTCCCCAGTTTTTAAAATGGCAAACCAGTAAGAAATAGAAAAAAATAATTTTCATAATGTATGGAAACTTTTTATTCACATTTGCAAGGATATACAGACATGCCAGAATTACAGAGGATCACAGAAGTTGCTGGCCTCTTTCTGACCAGGTATTCTGGTTCTGGGTGTATTTACATTAAAACAAACAATAAATGCTACAATTATAATAGAGAAAATGATGATTGTACTGATCTATTTACTTGTCTTCCTGCCGTCAGTGTCCCTTCCCTCCTGCATGCCACTCCTAGATTTTTTAGTTTTTGAATGATATTCTCATGTGGATTCTCAGCCCAGAGTTCCTGTTGTTTTATAGGATCAAGTCGGGACAACCCCTCAGCGTGGTTTTTCAGGGCCCTTTGCATTCTGAACGAGTTCACTTCTTAACTTTTCAGCATTATTCCAAATCATAAATTATTATCTTAGATTGCCACCTCTATGTACTAGAGGATCTCTCAGAGGTTACCCAGCCATCAATGGACATCTTTATCATTACCTGTCTTTCTCTCTTTCACCCAAATTTATTTTCTCTGTAATAGCTTCAAGATAGGTCCATGTAGGTTTTTTTGAAAAAGAATATGATAGAATGGTGGAAGAAAAAGGAATTAATTTTGATCAAGTTGCATATATGTATTGAAATGTAAAATTTTCTTTTTGTTCTGATTTTGATTTAGAAACAGGAATTTGGTTCCAGAGGGAAAAGTCCAAATAGCCCCAGAAATCCTCTTCTATCCAGTTTATCTTTTTGTAGAATGAGAAAGGCTTGGGGACTGCAAACATTTGTCCCAGAATCTAACCCCTTCCCACGTAGCGCTAGTGGTAAAGAATCTGCCTGCCAATGCAGGAGACGTGAGAGACTCCGGTTCGATCCCCAGGTCAGGAAGAACCCTGGAGAAGGAAATGGCAACCTACTCCACTATTCTTGCCTGGAGAATCCCATGGGTAGAGGAGCCTGGCAGGCTACAGTCCATGGGGTCACAAAGAAGCAGACACAACTGGGCAACTAAGCACACAGCAAGGTATATATAATGTAACATGTTTGAACTAACCATTTTTAAGGTACAGGTCTGTGGCATTCAGTACATTGTGCAAACCATCACCATCTCCAGAACTTTTTCATCTTCCCAGAGTTAAACAATGTCTGCTTTTCTTGTGTGTTTCCATGGAGACCATCATTCGTTTAGTCATGATCTAACAGTGTATATGGAGACTGTGACTTGTAGACTGTACAAATGAATTGTTGCTATTTTAATTATATTCAAGTCTCTGTTTTTTATAAATGTTAGAATAAAATATGTGTTTCTTTTCTGCTTCTTGAGATGTCTTTTCCTCTTTTCTGTTTCCATCTTCTCCTTTAACTCTCTTTAACCCTATCCTGATTATCACTAACATCATTTACCGAAGATCCCCTCTTTGGAATTCAGTTCTGCTGAAATCTACATGGCTTTTTTTGCTTTTGCTTCTGTTCTGCCCTTTCCCTTTGTAACCAGCAATGGGGAGTCCCACAGCTGGCCACTCAAAAGCCAATAGGAAAGTTTGCTTTATTTTGGATGCCAGCAATGGTGGGCTGGGGGGAGAGGGAGGCTTTTATAGACAGGGAGAGGGGGATGCAGAAACTGCACAGTCTGGTCTGACGGTCATCATGAAATTGGTGATCAGTGGTCTGACCAGTATCACCTTGATTGTTTTAAGTACAGTTTATCTTTAGTTCTGGGGTCTGTTTGTTCTCATTTCCTTGAGGCCATCTCTAAGAATTGTGGCAGCGGATGTCGTGGCTACAGTCTGGTCATCATGTAGTTAACTTCTCCCACCTGGTGGAGGTTTCAGTGTCTGGAAGACAGCTCACAGGATATAGCTCAAAATATTATCTATAGGCCTTGAGAAGGAACTAAAGATCCTTAATTATGCCTAATGACGAAATGGTTATTTCATCTCATCGGACTGTTTTCCTTTGTTTCTGCATTTTCTCACTTCTCAGACTAAACTTATTCTTTAGCTAAACTCTTTTCACAGACAGAAGGCAGGCAGAGGTCACAGGGGGCAAGAACCATAGGTTCCTGCTCCATTTAGCCTCCTTCAGCTCCCTTTCGATTCCTTCAGTTCTTAGGGTCTTTTTAAAATCCTGGAGAGGTAAGGAAATGGGATATTATACATATTTAGCAACTTAGCTGCCCCATTAACAGAGACTTGGAGCGTGACACACTGGACCACACCAGCAAAAGAATGATATTCAGCACGGTAGGTGTTATGTTGGTTTTCTCTTCAGGAACATGGTTCTTTTATTCTTCAGCTATTCACAGACCTTCTCATTTCTCAGGACCTCTCCTTTCTTCTGCAATCAGCCTTGAAGGATATTTAAAGTTACAATGGTTTTGAGACAGCTCAGTGATTGAAGTCATTACTTTGGGTAAATATTTATTGCTGCCTAATATGTCTACTAGGCATTACACTAGGCCCACAAACTTTAGAAGTTCACTAGACCTAGAAGGTCCCTGCCCTCATGGAACTTCTATTCTAATTGGGGAAGGCAAGCAACAGATGAGAAAATAATTTGGTTGTGGACAGAGGTAATATAGTGGGGTGATGGAGAGGCTGGAAGGCAAGAGGAAGGAGGCTCTTGGGTAAGCATTTCTGAGGAGACCACACCTGAGCTTATACCTGCAGGCTGAGTTAGAGCTGGGCGTTCAAAAATGGTAAGTGGAAAGCTCTGCCTCACATGCGGCAATCTGTTGGTAGCACTTTGCTCACAGGCTTGGGATGACGTTTATCCTAAATCACAGGTGCTCCCTAGAGCTTAATCTCGAGAGCCAAGGAAAGGGGGAGAAATGTGAAGTTACTGTTAACTGATTTATATCAACAGATATGATTTGGGGGCATCATTAATTTCACACTAATCACAGTTTTGATACTTTAGGCAATTGTCTAAAACAAGAGCTCACAAACCTTGACACTAACTAAAGTGTCAGAGCTGCACATGTATTTCATAAACTATAGATGCACTGTTTTTCAGCAGATTTGAGCACCTTATCTTCTTCACCTTGGGTGCTTTGAATTTAGGGAATAAAGTGAGAGAGATCATTCCAAAAGATGATTCCTGGGAATTCCTTGGCTGTCCAGTGGTTAGGGCTCTGTGGCCCAGGTTCAATCCCTGGTCAGGGATCTAAGATCGCACAAGCCATGCTGCACAGCCAAAAACAAACAAACAAAGCAAACAAACCAAAAAACAAAAAAATCCTTTTCCAAAAGATTGTTTAATGGGGTAGTTTCTACTTTATGTTTTCTTCTTGAAAGTGGGGGACTTATGTGTTAGTTTCTAACTAAGCAAAGGTGTAAGTGTGCCTCTGACAGTGGAAACTCTGGCTATATTTAGGCAGGAAGAGAAATGGAAGTTTTTGGCTTCCTATTAAGTCTGTTTTGCTCCCTACCGTTTGTTGACTTTGACAGTAATTGAACCATAATGAAAAGTTGAAGGTCTTAAAGCCAGAGTTGTGCTAGGAGGTGAAAGATCACCACTGATAAGAACTCGGTGCCCCGTAGGGTCAGAGTATGTCTATCTTTTAGGGACCATGGTTCATGTGTAATGAAAGTGCAGTGAAAACTCTTGAAGAGGTTTAAAGATGAAAGTGGTATCGTCTAATATAAGTTTTTAAAAAAGCCCTCTGGATCTTTCATAATGATATGAGGCTCAATCCATCAGGAGCATATTCCACTCTAAATGAGTATGCACCTAAAAGCCTAATAACAGAGCTTCCAGCTGTAGAAAGCAAAACCATGCTTAGAGAAATGGAGAAGTATGCAAATCCACAGTCAGTGTGGGAGACTTCAGCACTCTTCCTTTTTGGTAATTGTTTGTTAGTGTGAAAATTAATGATGGCTCCCAAATCATATCTGTTGACGTAAATGAACTTGCAGTAATTTCATATTTCTCCACTCTTTCTTTGTGTCTGAAGATAGAACTCCTTAGAGCTCCTGTGGTTAAAATAAGTAAACAGAAAATCAGTTAGGACCTAGAAATCCTTGACAACACTATCAACCAGCTGACCTAATCAGTAGCTATAGAATTTATAGAATGCTCCACCCAACAACTGCAGGATAAACATTCAGCATTCACCAAATGCTGGGCCATAAAACAAGTCTCAGTGAAAGGGACAGGATTGAAATCATGCAGAGTATGCTCCCTGAGTATAAGGAAGTTAAATTAGAAACAAACAGTAAAAAGATATCTGGAAAATCCCAAATATTTGGAAATTAAGCAACCCCCCACCTTGTAAATAAGCCATGGGTCCAAGAAAAAATGACACTGGAGTTTAAAAAATTGTTCTGGCTACTCTGTTAGGAATAGATTGGAGGAGGAATGCCAGTGAATGGACCTTTCCAGAATTCTAGGAGAGCTTATAATGGTGCCTTGGACTGAGGGTGAGGCAGCGGAAAGGGAGAGAGATGGGCAAATTCAGGTGTATTTTGGAGGAACAGTGCATGAGACTTGCTGAGGATTGGCTGTGAACGATGAGGGTAGGAGAGGAAGCATCAGATCTCAATTCCTGGTTCAAATTATTTCACATCTCCCCATTGCTCTCAGGGTCAAGTTCTAATTTGTCTGCGTAGGTCCTGATCAGGCCCCTGCCCACTTGACCAGCCTAATCTCTCCCCACCCATGGCTCCTGGCTCTCCTGCTTTAAGCTTCAGGCCCATCAGCCAACTTGCCTATGCGTTGTTCTCTCTTGGTTACTGGGACTTTTCACATGCCGTTCTATTTATCTTTAACACTCTTTGCCCTGTTCTTCACTACTAATCTCTTGGCTTAGATGTCACTTCATCTGGGAAGCCTTCCCTGTTTTCACTCCAAACTGGTTTAGGGGGACCTTCTTTGTGCTTCTGTGCTTCCCCTACCATTAGCATATCTTTCTTTGCTTTATCTGCCTTCCCAACTAAACTTCCTTGAGGACAGATAATACACCTCAGTCTTTTACTACTACTGCTACTTACTGCTGCTACTGCTACCTCTATGGCAGCCAGTTACTGGGCTGTGAGTCAAGGAACTAGCCCTCCTGAGAGTGAGACAGTAAGACTATCACACAGTATTTATCGAGTCCGCATCGTGTGTGTGCCAGGGGCTTCACATGCATTATCTCATTTAATCATCCCAACGGCACTCTAAAGTGAGTGACTGATCCCACCTACAAGATAAGGAAAATAAGGCTTAGAAGGCTCGAAGCAGCTTGCCCAAGACCACAGTTGGTAGTAGAAACAGAATCTGAACACAAGTAATGACATTTCAAAGCCAAAACTTCCAGCCACAGAGTTGTGCTGTCAAAGTCAGAGTAAGGTTGGAGCAAATAATGAACTTGAATGAGAGCCAGTGGCCCCTGATAATCTTGCTGCCCATGGCCAGCCTTTGATCCTTACTTAGCACAGAGAGCCAGCAGGGTTCCCCGAGGCAGCTGCCCAGGTTGCGGTGATGAATGGAACCGGAGCAGCTTTGTATACAGATAGCTATTGTCTGTGCCTATGCCTCCTTTTTGCCCTTCTCTTAGAAACCAAAGGCCTCATTTCTAGTGCTAATTTCCATAAAAGAATTAGAATGGCTGATTTTATACCCTTTCGGTAAGTATCCCTCTGCCCATTAAAACGTGGCCACACTGATCCTCTTCAAATTAATACCACCAATAATTGCTGCAGAATTAGCCTCAAGAGATGCAGTGTTATAGAAGGAGTCGGGTTTTTCTCCTGTTTTGTTTTTGTTTTTTTTCTCAGATAAAGAGTAAAGAGACCTTTGTGCTCTCATTTTCAGTCAAGGTAATAAGTGGATTCTATTATAAAGGTTCAAAAATTTCCATTTTTTCTCTACTGGACTTGGCCTGTATAAGAAACACTTTATGGTCAACACATGCTTTGAAGTACTGTGGCCACTGATGCGAATGGTAACTAAATACATTTGAAGTTTTTGAGAAATGGAGTATTTCCTGCCATATCAGTAAGCAAGGATGTCAGAGTCATCAGCCATTCCAGCCCTCCAAGTGTGAATTTCTGAGCCCTGTGGGCATTCAGGAGGAGAAGGCAATGGCACCCCACTCCAGCACTCTTGCCTGGAAAATCCCATGGATGGAGGAGCCTGGTGGGCTGCAGTCCATGGGGTCGCTAAGAGTCGGACACGACTGAGTGACTTCACTTTCACTTTTCCCTTTCATGCATTGGAGAAGGAAATGGCAACCCACTCCTGTGTTCTTGCCTGGAGAATCCCAGGGACGGGGGAGCCAGGGGACTGCCGTCTATGGGGTCGCACAGAGTTGGACACAACTGAAGCGACTTAGCAGCCCCAGCAGCAGCAGCAGTATTGTTACTAACAGAACTTTTCCTGGGATAAGTGCTGGAATTCCCAGCAATGATTAATGTATTTACAAAGTATTTAACAAGGTTGCATGTATTTTTTTAATTTGGATAATCTGTTGTGACATGGTAGATGATCATTGTTTTTTATTTCATTTTATTGACATGTAAATTCTATTCCTCTACCACATGAGGAAGGAAAGATAAATGTTACAACTAATCATGTAAGTTTTAAAATTATTCAAAACTGAAATCTCCATGATGCCTGTGTCATATGGTGCCCATGTTCATCAATTTTAAATATTAGGATCTCAGTGGAATGTTGTCTTAACTTGCCATAACAAAATACCATAGCTGGGTGACTTGAACCACAGAAATGTATTTTCTTATAGTTCTAGAAGCTGGAAGTCTGAGATTAGGGTGAGAAGCCTCTCTCTGGCATGCAGACTGCTGCCCTTCTCACTATGTTCTCACATGGCAGAAAGAGGGACAGCGAGCGAGAGTGAGATGAGTGCAAGAGCAAGTGAGCAAGAGAGAGACACAAGCTGTCTGATGTCTCTTTTAATGAGGACACAGATCCCGTCTTACTGAAGAAGGAAATGGCAACCCACTCCAGTATTCTTGCCTGGAGAATCCTATAGAGAAGCCTGGTGGGCTACCACCTGTGGGGTCGCAGAGTCAGGCATGACTGAGCATACACACACGCATCCCATCTTGAAGGTTCTACCTTCAGGACCTCAAGTAACCATAATTACCTCCCAAAAACCCCCATCTCTAAATACCATCACATTGAGTGTTAGGGCTTCAACACATGGATTTTAGAAAGACTCTTTCAGGCCATAACAAGTGTTGTTACAGTTTTAGGATGATGATCCTTCTTTGGTTAAGCTACCTTAAATTTGGGGGGACAATAACAAAACAAGGTAAATAACCCTATTACTATAATAACAATGGCTTTGAAGTCTCAGACCCCAGGGCACAATTCTGATAAGTGAATAAGCATTTAGCAAAGGAGAACTTTTTTACTTAAGGTGGCTGACTTGAATGATCTACAACAGAGGTTGACAAACCAGAGTCCTTGAGACAAGAATGTCTTTTATGTTTCAAATGGTTGACAAAAGAAACATAAGAAGGAGGTTTTGTGACATCTAAAGATTATATGTAATTCAAATTTAAGTGTTCCCGAGTAAAGTATTACTGGAATCACCCATGCTCATTTGTTTATGTATTGTCCATGGCTGCTTTTATCCTACAACAGAGTTGAGTAGCTGCAACAGAGCCTAAAATATTATTCCCTAGCCATGTAGAGAAAAGCATTTGCCAATCCCTGCAGACAAAGCTGGCCAATGACTTGCTTTGCCTATTCCCAAGTCTAAACCTTAGTTGAAAATATTATTTCAAAAAGATGCAGAGCCATACCCACCAACAGTGGAAGAAATGGATCCAGAGATTGAGTATTTACCCTAAAGCCTGGCATGAACTAGTCTAGTTGTCCAGCTTCAAGTGTTCTAATGCCTGCCCTAGATTTTCCAGGAAAAAACTAAAAGAGAAAGACAGGTGGCCTTACTGGAGGATGGAAGAAGAAAGCCTGGAAGAAGAAGAAAGTAGTCACTTGCAGATATTTTCACTCCCTGGGAAGTTTAACCCTTACAAATATAGTCAAGGGTCCTTGAACTGCACCAATCTGGGTCAAGATTGATCTTTCTTTAAGCGTCTATGCTCTGATTGATGCTTCTCCCTGAAGTCCAAGGAGAAGAAAGGAATGGGAGCTAAGAGTGATACCCTTTGTAGGATTAGCGTTAATCAATGAAATCAGTGTCAATGTTGACCTCTCGGGCCACTTCCTTTGTTTCTGACTTGTCATGTTTTCCCTCCTCACCCAATACATACAAAGGTAATTTTAAAGGATGTGGACTCCCTTCTCTACGTGGACACCGATGTTCTCTTTCTGAGACCTGTTGATGACATCTGGAAGCTTCTGAGGCAGTTTAATTCCACGCAGCTTGCAGCCATGGCCCCCGAGCATGAAATCCCCAAGATTGGCTGGTACAGCCGCTTTGCCCGGCACCCTTTCTATGGCTCCGCGGGGGTTAACTCAGGAGTCATGCTAATGAATTTAACTCGGATAAGAAGTGCCCAGTTCAAGGTAAGAAAGTAGTTTATATTTCCTTTTTTAAACATTAAGGCTTTGTCTTTTCAGCGTGATGTTCCTGGAGTGTCAGTGTATTGACTTTAGAAGTAAATGGCTTGTAGAAGAAGCCAGGGAAGAGAAAGGCATTTGGAAAGTTACAGAATATTTGTTGGTTTAGGAAAATCCCAGGTGATTATGGAATTTAAAGCTCTTCAACAGAGTTACTATTCGGGAACATTATGTTGCATTTCTGAATTCCATCTTTAAACCCTGTGTGTATCTCAGCCTTACAAAACTTTGGAGAACTTCTTGGAATTACCCTAGGGATAAATTTACATAAATATACAGAGATAAATGAACAAGGCCTCAGCTTTTATCTTGGCAAAAAACTGGAAGAACCTAAGTGAACATCAGTAGAGAACAAGTCAAAAAAAATTATCCTCCTACTAAAAAGGATTAGGTCAAATCTGTAAGTAAGATAAGCAAGATTTCTAAAAAAAGCATTAAGTGAAAAAATTTAAATGCAACAAAACATGGTACCATAGGGTGTGGTTCCTTTTATGCCTTAGAAATTTCCAGAAGAATACCTAAGAAACTGGCCATTAATTGTGGCTCCATCTAGACAAAGTGGGAATGGGAATTGTAGGAAGCAGAAGGAAAAATATCTACTTTTTACATTTTTGTGTGCTGTCTGAATATTTAATGTGAATATGTTGCTTTTGTCTTAAAAATAAATAATTGTTGTGAGATAAGTAAAAGGTATTTTTCCTTAAGACACCTTAATTATGGTATCTGTATTTTGTTCCTTCACTTCAGAGGCAAGAATTCAGTGTAACAAAGAAGGGTTCGATCCGGGGCCTGCTTTTCTGAGAAGCCATAGGCCCGCTTCTAGTTCTGGGTCCGTCTGCCATCCGTGTGTACTCCTGCAGTCTCCAGTCCTAATTTTGCTTTGTCCTATGCCTTGAGGCCAGCAGGACCCTTCCTCTGTTGATTTCATCTTCACTCTGGGGGGCAGAGAGTACAGGGGAGAACTCGTCCCTGTACACCGATACTCAGCAGATCAGATGTATTTGCCATATGTCATAGCCACTGTGATGGTTTTGTCTTTTCCAGAACAGCATGATTTCAACAGGGTTGGCTTGGAAGGACATGCTGTACCCTCTCTACCAGAAGTACAAGAATGCCATCACGTGGGGAGACCAGGACTTATTAAATATTATTTTTTATTTCAACCCAGGTAGGTTCTCTTTCGAGAATGTGGTTCATGGAGGAGTTCACCCACCTCACCCCACAGAACACATTCCAGCCTGGGCTGTGTTGGCGGATCCTGAATTGTGCCTGTGTCCCCTGCAAAGGGGGCCTTTTCATCCGCCCTTGGGGTCTCACGTGGGCCGTCCTCTCTCTGCCAATACAAAAGGTCAAATGTTGAAACCTCCAACACTGGGCTCCATTTTTCAAGAATATCGTTTGGGTTTTTCCATGCCATGCTTTGAAGAAGTACAGGCAAAATAAGTGAGTGGCACAGACCTAAATGAAAACATTATAATCTAAGCGCAAGGCCGTCCATAGCCTGAACAATTGCTAGATTGAAGAGACTTGATTCTTGGGATCCTGACAGTGAAGGGACTTGTTCAGGGTTAAAACAATGTAGAAGAGGGACCAAGAATACATATCCCTCTTTCTTTCCACCTGGGGCAAAGAAATTTTTCAAGTCAGTGATTTGGTGGACTTGGGGAAGGAAGGGGGATGTAAGTTTCTGGTCTGTGTTTTTATATTGAGGCCTAAAGCTGAACATTTCCTTCTTTTCTTTCATCTTTACTACACTCTTACTTAATGTGATTGAAATCGAAACCATGTTTTCTCTTTGAGAAAGATCTCTGGGGAAAAAAATCACTTCTCACCATAACCTACTTAGGACTCTCCTTGGTCTTTAAAAATCTTGAAATAGAGAATTTCATGGTGGTCCAGTGGTTAAGACTTGGGCTTTCACCACCCTGAACCAGGGTTTGATCCCCAGTCGGAAACTAAGATCCCATAAGCCATGCAATGTGACCAAAAAAAAAAAAAAAAAAAAAAAATCCTGAAATAGAGGCTCCTGTTTTCTAAGACTTCTGTCTCTGTATGTATCTGTATTTGGTTTTTTATAAAATTCTGAAATAAAGCCTAATCTCATATGTCTTTGAATCAAAAAGGAGCAAATCCTGGAAAAGAAAAAAAGCAGGTTGATACATAATGGACTTCATTTCTGGGAAAGATTCCCGATACTAACTCTTGAGATGAAGGGGGTGTGTTGGCTGTTGGTTTGTGGTGTGTTTTAAACCATTTCACTCTGATGGCAACAGGGACTTTAAAGTCAGCCCCTCCTCCATTTTCTTCTTAAGCAGATTCCATCTTTTTTTTTCTAGGTCTAGTTATAGTGAGTAGGACTCTTGGCTACAAATAAAAGGCCCCTGGAGTTAGTCTAAACACAAAGGATAATTTTTAAATAAGCAAACTGGTGTCCTGTAGAAACCTAGAGCAGGAAGACCTGAAACAGGCAAGGGAAAAGGCTGAGCAGCCCAGGCTGGACTTACCTTCTCCCACTGAGGCTGTGCATTCCTCTCTTCGAAGGTTCTCATTCTGTGCTCACAGCACAGTACCACAGTTTCACACTCCAGGTCCAGCCACAAGGAAAGACTAACTTCATCCCACTTCCAAATTCCTGGCGGGGAGGAAGCAGATGTTGGCAGCATGTTGGCCAGGAGCCTGAAGCTAAGGAATAACGACTGATGTTGATTATTTACTGCATGTCAGGTGTTGTTCTGAGCATTTTCTTATTTAATTTTCATAGGAACTCTGATACAACCCCCATTTTACAGACAAAGGTACCAAATGAAAGAGTTAAATAATTTGTGGCATAGCTAATGAATGCCAGAGCAGGGGTACAAGCCCAGGCCTTTCCAACTCCAGCCCCATGCCTTTGGGGGGTGGGGAAGGTCCCCTAGTTGAGGGGGGTGTCTAAAGAGCTGTGCAGTTTTCCCCAAATGTGTCTCTCTCCTGCATTATTTTGTCCTGTATTTCAGGGGTCCCCAGTCTCTAGGATCTAATGCCTGATGTTCTCAGGTGGAGCTGATGTAATAATAATGGAAATAAAGTGCATAATAAATGTAACGTGCCTGAATCATCCCAAAACCACACCCCCGCAAGCCTGGTCCATGGAAGAATTGTCTTGCACAAAACTGGTCTCTGGTGCCAAAAAGGTTGGGGACCACTGCTGTATTGCATTTTCCCTCTCTGTTGTGTGGCTTAAACTCTCTTCCATAGCCTATCTGTCCATGTTCCCAAACTGAGGAATTCAAAAGATCTGCGCAGTTGCCTCCCCAGATATCCTCTTGGCCTGTTGCAGAGTATTTGAGGATATGATCAGTGAGTAAATAATCCTCAAAGGCAGTCACAAGCAGCTCTGCCATTAGACCAAGACCCTTGTCTTTAATTAATCTGAAAACCAGCTGAATTTAATGGCGCCCCGCTGCCCATCTTAGATCCATTGAGTACAAGGATTTTATAAAATAATTAGGAAGTTGTTCTGAATCCTGAGTCTGAGCAGTAGCAAGTAAATAACTGAGTTTCCTAACTTTAGGTCAATAAGTATTAGGTGTCTCTTTGAGCGTTCTTTGTATGGCTTGCCTTTGATCTTTCATGCTTTATTCAGATCCTTTGTCAAACATGAGCTGTTTGACCTGAAATCCAGTGATATCCATCATATTAAAGGTTTTTCTTTGTTTATATTGATTGGAAGCACTTTCTATAAACCAGAACAAACAGTATTTGAAGAGAAAAAAAAAAAGGTGTTACCTTTATCCCTGGAAAGGAGAGAGGAAGAGAAAATTGGCCATGACTCAGGAAATAAACATGCTTATTGTTACGATTCTCTGGGTTGCTATGGGTGAAGCAATACACACAAAACCTGAGCCCATATCTAGAATATTTTCATTCGTATAGCTTCCTGTAGCCAATCATATCACTAAAACAGGTTTACAAGTCATTAGCTTAAAAATGTTTTGAAACTCTTGCTATAGTTAGATAGTAAATGCCTGTGGGTGTGTAATTGTCGTGCTGAGTACTGGACTGACTCACGAGGCGACAGCTGAAGCCCATGGGAGATACACAGGTAACTCATCCCACGGGACTTTTCCTGGCAGTGAGCTGAGGCAGTTTCATCAAGAAATGGAAGACTGAACTCACATCTTTATAGGTGAATTTGAGTCAAGAGCAGAGTTCTGTAGAAAGGGTAAATTTGACAAGAGCTCACAGAGAACCCTATTTAGAAAGATGTGCTTAGATTCAAATATACTTAGGTTTCAGGGAATAAAATTCTACTCAGACCAACTAAGTGTAGGGGTCCAGGTGCCAGTCCCATGAACACATGGGTCAAATCATACCATACTTCATGAGAACCATCTCTGGGCAGCTGCTCAGGACCAAAGCTGATTTCTTCATCCCTCAGAGGCCGCGGGATATCTGTCTTATTGCTTCTGCTCATCTGATTCCATTCCATCTCTCCAGCAATATTCTTTGCTTGTACATGGCCCAACATCAGGTCAGCAGAACCTTACAAGTCCATACCAGTGATAATAGGTTTTGTTTTGTTTTGTTTTTCTTTTTTATGTCTTAGATTCTTGAAGGAGAGAAAGACAGAGAGGGAGGTTGTTCTGGTCCAGCCTATCAACTGATTCCCAGCCAGCTCTAGACCAGTTTTATTTTTTGGATGAGGAGACTGCCCTTGTTCCGGTCATGAGGGGCCAGAGGAACAAGATCACGTGCCTTTCTCCTCTCTCAAACATGACTACCTGGATCTGTCCCTTCTTCAGAAACAGTGCGTGTGAGCAGGAGAGGAAATGAAACCAGCTAAGTACAGATGACAAGGCAGGACATCCCACCACAGTAGAAGTGGTAGGGTTCTGTCCCGGAAGAAAGAGAGGAGCTGAAACATGAGGGGAGTATGTACGTAGATCGTCCATGAGTTGAATCTGATACAAAGGAGTCAGGAGGATTTTCTGGGGCCATAGGGAGCAAGACACCCAATCACATGGAACAAGCTTCTTCAGAGGCCCAGTCAGGCCTTGTTCTCTCATCCTGTCTGGGTCACTGGGGTTTTGCACCTGGTGGACAACCACACTATTTACTCACCCACCAAAAACACCCAATAGCTGGCAGTTATGAGTGTGTTTTGGGGTGGACAGGCCCAGTTATTTGGTTTTAGGCCTGTCCTGGAAACTGATAACAGATCATTGTCTGGGAAGTTCATGAACTCTGATCTGAAGTGCAAGAATGAAGATTGTTGGGTCCTTGTGAGAGAGAGTTGTGTCTACTTTGTCTTCATCAAGTGATTGCAGTGCGAGTCTTAGCACCTTAAATGGCGCTTTGAAGACCAAATGGAGTTGGTCTTCAGAGGTGTATTGACTGGTTGGAGGAATGGGATTAATAGACTGAAGTGAAAGAGGGAAGGAAATCAAAGAGAAAGAGCACAGTCAGGAATGTGAGAGGAAGGGATGGTGGGGAGAGAAAGGAGAGGAAGAAAGCAGAGAAAGGGGAGAGATACAGAGGCTAGAGGAAGGTATAAGCTTTTGTTCTCCCATTCAGCAGCTATCTTTTGAGTACCTACTGGGTGCCAGCCCCAGGGCTAGGCAATGGCCATATGGCAGCAAACAGAGGAGACAGAGTTCCTCCTTTTATGAAACCTACCTTTTATTGGAGAAGGCAATGGCACCCCACTCCAGTACCCTTGCCTGGAATATCCCATGGACGGAGGAGCCTGATGGGCTGCAGTCACAATCTGAAGAAGCAACCCTTTCTCCCCAGCCCTGACAGTAGCTCAGTCAACCCCACACTTGTTTCCTTCACAGTACTGATCACAGTTGGTGATTCTGAATGACTCATTTCTATTCTGTACAAGTCAATCTCTCCCAATAAAAGGTTGCTGCTGCTGCTGCTAAGTCGCTTCAGTCGTGTCCAACTCTGTGCAACCCCATAGACAGCAGCCCACCAGGCTGCGCTGTCCCTGGGATTCTCCAGGCAAGAACACTGGAGTGGGTTGCCATTTCCTCCTCCAATGCATGAAAGTGAAAATTGAAAGTGAAGTCGCTTAGTTGTGTCCGACTCATAGGGACCCTATGGACTGCAGCCTACCAGGCTCCTCTGTCCATGGGATTTTCCAGGCAAGAGGACTGGAATGGAGTGCCACTGCCTTCTTTGATTATTTCCTCAACAGTGGAAAAAAAAATAACTTGCACATTTCATGGTGCTGTCATTTTTTAAACATTAGGTTTTGACAGCTGTGATAATCTTGCTTAAACTAGATTCATTTCAGGATAGTTATTGATTATGTGCCAAATTACCATGAGTAATCCATACGACATGTTCATCAGCTGATCTTAGAAGTTTACCATCTTCAACCCACCCCAGGGTGCTGGTGTACCCCTTCTCCTCCTCCTTCACACATTAACTACTTGGAGGTTTCACAGTGTAACCCACATCAAATGTATCTGTGAATAAAAAAGCACATCTGTTTTTTTTTTTTTTAACTTTTTATTTTATATTGGAATATAGCTCATTATGGGCTTCTCAGGTGATGCTAATCGTAAAGAATCCACCTGCCAATGCAGGAGACATAAGAAACACTGGTTCGATCCATGGGTCAGAAACATCCCCTAGAGGAGGTCATGGCAGCCCACTGCAGTACTCTTGCCTGGAGAATCCCACGGACAGAGGACCCCAGTGGTCTACAGTCCATAGAGTTGCAAAAGAGTCGGACATGACTGAAGTGACTTCGTATGCATAGCTGATTAACAATGTTGTGATTGTTTCAGATGAACAGCTAAGGGACTCAGCCATACTTATACATGTATCCATTCTCCCCCAAACTCCCCTCCCACCCAGGCTGCACATCTGTTATTTTTGCCTGTGCACACTTGATTGCCCTTTCTTTTACTAACAGCACCCAGTTTTCTCAGGGGAATTTCTCGGGGAACTCTTTCCCCATCCCATGCAGTCTTAGAGCCCTGCCCGGCCCTGACTTGCACTAAACCATCAGACCATCTCCTGGGAACCTGAGTCTGGGACTCCAAGAGCAGAAAGCAGGCAAGGCTGGTTCATCCTGACAGCAGTGCTGAGAAGCTGACATTCATTAGTCTTGGATCCCAGGAGCTGCCCCACTTACTGCCCTGGTCCAGCTTTCTCTCTGATTTGATGAGCTGTGCTGTGTGTGCTTAGCTGCTCAATCGTGTCCGCCCTTTGCAACCCCATGGACTGTAGCCCACCAGGCTCCTCTGTCCGTGGTGATTCTTCAGGCAAGAATACTGGAGTGGGTTGCCACACCCTCCTCCAGGGGATCTTCCCAACCCAGGGATCGAACCCACGTCTCCCGCATTGCGAGTGGATTCTTTACCATCTGAGACACCAGGGAAACCCAATTTTTTTTTTTTTATGAGGTATCTCCTCTCTTTCCAAAGGAAAAAAATTATTTTGCCTCACAAGTTAGAATTATAGTTGGTTACTTGCAACCTAATACATAAATTTATATTTCTTGACTATCTTAGGTCAAAGAAGTCTATTTATATGACAACGTTCCTACCATTAGCTTACCCTTTTGCAGAAATCGAGTTGCTCTGAAAATTAAATGCCTTATCTTTTCTAAAACACACTCTGATGTCCCAACTCTTCACCATCATCAGGCTATTTTCTCCTCCTTAAAAGCTCTTCCAGGCTTCTATTTCTGTCAGAATCCTATCCTTACTATATGTCTGAGTTTAAATAAAGCTTTACTGAAATGCCTTCCTTTCTATGAACTCTGATAAAACGTGTTTATTTCTATACTATCTCCCTTACAAGAGAATAAATTCCCCAAGGGCAGAGGCAGCGCCTTATCACCCAGTGACACCAGTGCCTTGCATTGTGGTGAACAAATCCGTGTTTCAATGCTGTTCTCAATGTGTTTTGTGTTTCTTTCCCTGGAACATTCTGAAGGGAAGGTAAACAGGTTAATTGAATTCTGTCTGGGGCCAGATTTCACATGTGGCTTTCAATAGCTGGGATTCTTAGCTGGTCTTTAGGAGATCTACACAACCCTAAACTTGTAAGCAAATATTCTTCATATATTTTTCCAAAGGCAGAATCTAAAGCCTTCATGAGATTCCCAGAGAGGTCTGCGACTCCTAAAAGGTTACGAAAGCCTGGCCACCTGCGGGTCTAGAGGCAATTGCTGAAAAACATTTACCACCCACGTACTATGTGTCAGGAACTATGCTAGGCTCGTTCCGTGTAAGTTATCTTGTTTTATCCTTCTAGCAGCCTAATGAGGTAGTACTTGTTACAGCAATAACAGTGTTAATAGTAATGATTGCAGCTTACATGTACGGTGTGCCTCCTATGTGCTGAGCACTGTTCCAAGTACTTCTAGACATGAACTCATTTAATACGCCCTCAAATCCTACAAGTGATATGTACGATTCTTCCCCCTTTCACAGATGATGAAGCTGAGGCCCAGAAAAAATTGTGTAATTTGCTTGAGTTCATGCAACTCATGGCAGAGTGCTGCTGTTCAGTCTTAACAGATTGACTCCAGAACTTGCTCTCAGCCTCTCTGCTGTTAGGTCATGAGTGACGCATGATAAGGGCTTCCCTGGTGGCTCAGTGGCAAAGAATCTGCCTGTCAATGCAGGAGACGAGGGTTCAATCCCTGGGTGGGGAAGATCCCCTGCAGAAGGATATGGCAACCCACTCTAGTTTTCTTGTCTGGGAAATCCCATGGACCGAGGAATTTGGAGGGCTACAGTCCCTGGGGTTGCAAAAGAGTCAGACACGACTTAGCAACTAAACAACAACAAGGGCTCCTAAACTGAAGTCAAGCTTTTCAGCAAATCACCCAAGGTTTTAGAGCTAGAAGATGGTAGAAGTCCATTTTGAACCTACTGAATGTATGCATCTGTCTCACTTCAAATCCCTTTGGAAGTTTCAGAAGGGTGGATTTTAATTCTTCACTAAATGTTTAATAGAATTCGCCTATGAAGCCATCTAGTCCTGGACTTTGTTGGAAGATTGTTAATCACAGTTTGCATTTCAGTACTTGGGATTGGTCTGTTCATATTTCCTCTTTCTTTCTGGTTCAGTCCTAGAAGGTTGTACCTTTCTGAGAATTTCTCCATTTCTTCTAGGTTGTCCATTTTATTGACATATAGTTGCTCATAGTATTGCTTATGATCCTTTGTATTTCTGTGGTGTTCATTGCAACGTCTCCTTTTTAATTTCTAATTTTATTGATTTGAATCCTCTCCCTTTTTTTCTTGATGAATCTGGCTTAGGGTTTATCAGTTTTGTTTTTATCTTCAGAGAACCAACTTTTTTAGTCTTATTGGTCTTTGCTACTGTTTTCTTCATCTCCACTTCATTTATTTCTGCTCTGATCTTTATGATTCCTTTCCTTCTACTAAGTTTGGGCTTTGTTTGTTCTTCTTTCTCTAGTTGCTTTAGGTGTAAGATTAGGTCATTTATTTGAGACTTTTATTGTTTGTTGAGGTAAGATTGTATTACTATAAACTTCCCTCTTAGAACTGCTTTTGCTGTGTCCCATAGGTTTTGGATTGTTGTGTTTTCGTTGTCATTTGTCTCTTGGTATTTTTTAATTTCCTCCTTGATTTCTTCAGTGATTCATTGGTTATTTAGTAACATATTGTTTAGCCTCCGTGAGTTTGTGTTTCGCCTTTGAACAATGCCCTAAATGGGCTTGGTCTTCTAAAGCTGCAAAGAGAGGAAAAATTTGGGGATTTTTGTTTGTTTGTTTGGGGGGTTGTGTGAGAGTGTGTGCGTGAGTGTGTAGTAGTAGTAGAGTCCTTTCACTACTTAGGAGGAGGCAAAAACATTCATTACCAACCTTAAACTCCATGAAGGCAGGACCTGTACATATAGCAAGCATTCAATAAATATGTGTTGATTCCATCAACCCATGTGTTTACCAAATCAGAGATAGGGTCTAGGGCAGTTCATTCAGCAGAGATTATTGGCAGGTGCTTAAGGGGCTGAAAATCCAAAAGACCAGGGAGGTATCAGAAAGGAGTGAAGTGACTCTTTGGGTTATAAGGGGCAGCTATTGTGCTGGCATCAGGCTGCAGTTCAGAAGCACAAAAGTACATTTAGATATTTTCACTCCCACCATCCTCACATCCAACCTCTGCACTGAAGTACAGGGAAGTCACACAGCTAATAAAGGAAATGGGATTCACATCCTGATAGTATGATTTCAGGATAAGCCCCACTCTCCCCCAGGTGTGGATTACGTACGGGCAAGCATGGAGGTGAATGCAAGTAAGAGAAGCATCATGGTGGGATGGAGTTCTCCCAAGAAAGGGAAAATCTCACAGTGTTTTGTGAACAGTTAGGGATTAGAAGGTGCTTTGGTGTCACAGTGGTCTGTAAGTTTTTCATTTTGTTTTGTTTTTTGGCTGCCCCATGCAGCTTGCAGGATCTTAGTTCCCCGACCAGGGATTAAACCTGCACCCTTGGCAATGCAAGTTCCAAGTCCTAAACACTGGACTACCAGGGAATTCCACAGTGGCCTGTAAATTCTGAGGTGGAAATACTACACACCGTCTGCCAGAGGGGATGTATAGTGATGGGTTCATTCTTTGCTTTCCATGTTGAAGCTTTCTGTAAATAACCTCTAAGCAGCAGTCCTTTCCATAAGAAGGAAATACCATCAACCTAACCAACAACATATCTTTATAATGCTTTTCTGACATGGGTAATTGATTTGCTCCAAGCCTCCTGAGTTCTCACACAAGGTCCTTCTCATGATGAATGACGCATGTTTGCAGAGAATTTTGATTCATCCTCCTCTAGGCCTAGCCCTTAAAGGCACAGGAAGGAGGAGCCAGGAAGCTTGAGGGTTATGAACTTTTTGCTAATTTTATAATCGTAGTCACCAAGAGGAAATTTACTGAGTCCAACAGAATTAGAGCTGAGTTTCTTGACCTTGGCACTGCTACTGTGGTGGGGGCTGTGTTGTTCATTGAGGATGTTTTCAGCATCCCTAGTCTCAACGCACTAGACACCAATAGCAGCCTCACCTGTGATGACCAATGTCTCCCTCCAGACACTGCCAGATGGCCCTGAGAGACTGGAATAGCATCACCCCTGGCTAAGAACCTGTGACTTAGAGATGCAGACACACAAGTACACAACGGACATGCTCACCCACAGTGTACATAGTCACCGGGACATGGGGACTTCTTTTTTGCGGGGGTTGGAGAACTCTTCTTGGTTTGCTTTTTCGTTGGATGGGTTGTTTTTTGTTTTGTTATTGTAGTGTTTTGTTTGTTTGTTTTCCTTCATTTTGTTTCTATTGGTTGCTTGCTTTTTAATCTGAAGAGGAACCTTTGCTTCACTCTTGACTCTAATTTTTTAGGTTGGTCCATTTCACAAAACCTTTCCAAAGAGTTGATTGTAACTGCTAACAACATAGGCCACAGATGAGTGCTTGGCATTTTGCACGAGCTTTTAAAAAACTGAATCATCAGTAATGAGGCAATCCTATTACATCCATCTTGTGGATGAGGAAACTGAAACACAGGTGATTAAGTCACTGGACCTGGGCTGCACTGTTTTTGATCCACAGAGTTGGGTTTCTGTCCCAGGCTGTCTGCTGCCTGTTTGCCTTCTTGTCCAAGATGCTATATTACCCTCCTCTTTGGGGTAAGGCCTCCAACATCACTAATGCATGACCCTTCAATTCCTGAACTCAGACTGTTAACAAACATGGCAAAACCTGGGCTACGAGTTACCAATCACTCATGTGCTTTGAAATCCTGTGTGGTGTGCAGTTTATGGATATGTTGGTCTCATCACTGGCACTGATTGTGTCTTTCTCTTGTCACTTCCAGAGTGTCTCTACGTGTTCCCCTGCCAGTGGAACTACCGTCCTGATCACTGCATGTATGGAAGCAATTGCAGAGAGGCAGAGCGGGAAGGTGTGTCTGTCCTGCATGGGAATCGAGGTGTCTACCATGACGAGAAGCAGCCAACTTTCAAAGCACTCTATGAGGCGATCCGAGACGTAAGTGTGTTCCTGTCCCCGTTCAGCAGGCTTATCAGTGTGATGCAGTGCACACACTTTGGTCACCCATCCCTTTGAAGGTCAAATAATTCCTCAGAAGCACTGAATTACACCAGTTTTCCCCAACGTCAGTCACATTACGCCTCTTGCTACCTGATACTGTACCTTATTCACTCTTGACTTACTATTTCCAAGTAAGTCACTCATTTTTTCCCCTGAAATAAGTTCGCTGAAGGTGGAAATGTCCCATCAGAAGGAGAAACCCTGTGCCATTTGCCATAATAAAGGATGCTAGGTTAGGGTAAACATAATATTAATACAACACAAATAAAATTTTATTATTCAACTCAAGCTAAGCACGTTGCCTGGTTGCCAGCTCCAGCGTGTTGAACAAACAAGTGTCAAGGTGGTCAGTTAGGCAAGGAGCCAAACCGAAGTAACAGTCAAGTCCTGCCTGCTATAACTCACATACTTTGGAAATGCAGTTTTCCACGTTGCCTTTCACCTTGAAGTTGCTGGGGGAAAACTAGACACAGCTACTTTCAGAGATTTCTCTTTTGAAACTTTCATTCCAAAAAATAGGACTATAGGGGTCATCCAACTTGGGCCAATTATTGGGCCAAATCTGGTCTGTTTTTGTAAGACATGTGGGGTAAGAATGGTTTCTTAAAGAGTTGGGAAAAAATGAACAGAAGAATAGTTTGTGACATAAGAAAGTTTTGTGAAATTCAAATTTCTTCATTCATAAATGGAGTCATGTCAGAGCATAGTGACAACCATTCATGTATGTATTGTCTGTGGCCACTTTTATGCTGCAGAAGCAGAGATGAGTCACTGTAATAGACTGTATGACCCACAGTATCTGAAACATTTACTGTCTAGCCCTTTACAGCAAAAAATTGCCAATCCTTGACATATAGCCTATAGATTTTATTAGAGGGTTTTTTCTTGGGTTTCCAAGAACCTTCATGATTCATGAACGGGCTTTGGTAGAGGTGAAGTGGGAGTGAGCCCTGCAATATAGTAATATTTCATATATTTTTGCATGTATGAAAATAGGCATTTTGCAAAGCTGCCAATAAGCAAGACATAAGAGACCACTGATTCAATCCCTGGGTCGGGAAGATCCCCTGGAGGAGGGCATGGCAACCCACTCCAGTATTTTTGTCTGGAGAATTCCATGGACAGAGGAGCCTGGTGGGCTACAGTCCATAGGGTCACAAAGAGTCGGATGCAACTAAAGCCACTTAACACGCATGCGTGCAAAGAGAATCCCAGAGAATTCCAATTCTAGAATCCCCAGAATTGTCTTCTGTGGAGGGAAAACATTTCACATACCTATCAGCTAATACTTCTTTCTTCCCCAGGTTTCTGCTGATTTAATTACATAGAAAATGTGTTCTGTACTTAGTGATACCACATTTAGGTATTCAGACACTGACTCCAGGTGCAAACCCATTCAGGAGTACACATGGAAGTTAAAGAAAACTGCCGCAGGCGTGGACATCAGAACCACGCCTTCGGTTGTTCTGTGATCGGTCAGCCCTGGTCTGGGATTGAGCAACTGTGCTTCTAGAATTACAGTCTGTCTTGTTTGTTTTCTGGGTGGATCAGAAAATAGGCCAAATAAGTGTTTCATAAAGGATCCTGGCTAATACACTGATTTTCCTCAGTTGGGCCTAAAAAGACAATTCTTCTTCAATTCTCATTCATTTCAATCAGGACTGTAACTAACCCCATCCTGAAACTCAAGTAAAGATGGACAGACTTCATCATAAAAGACATATTTCTTCACTCCACCACTGTGCACTATAGTGCAACCTGGTCAGGGCTTGGCTTTGGGCATCAGTAGGCCTGGGTTCAGATCCCAATATTATCACTTCCTGCTGATTAGTTACTAGCTCTCTGTTCTTGCCTTTTGCTGTCATTGTTCAGTCTGTAAGTCATGTCCAACTCTTTCCGACCCCATGGACTATAGTACTCTAGACTCTATGGGATTCTTCAGGCAAGAGTACTTGAGTGGGTTGCCGTTTCCTTCTCCAGGGGAGTTTTCCTGGACCAAGGATCAAACCCACATCTCCTGTATTGGCAGGCAGATTCTTTACCACTCAGCCACCAGGGAAGCCTCTTCTTGCCTTACTGGGCCTCAGTTTCCTCATCTGTGAAATGGAGATAATATTTTCTAAAAGGTGTTGTTGGAATTCAACATAATGACGGTGTTTACACTTTTCAGTACAGTGCCTGATGTAGAGTTGTGTTCAGCAGTTAGTAGAAGTTGTTTGCATGATAACAGGGTCACACTTTTTTTTTTCTTACCTCTCACTCTACGTTTTTTCCTTTCTTTCTTCTTCTCTGAAAATATCCCCCTCTCCTCCCTCTTCCTTCTTTCCTTCCCTTCTCTTTCTTTCCCTCCTCCTCTACCATCCCATCCCCTCCTCTTTTCTCCCCTCAACTCATGTTCACATACCCTAACCCTGGGTGTATGTTTCTGTGAAGGGGAAGTATGATCTGCTGTCACTATGACCCAAGGAAAGTTATGTACCAAGCAGACATCCTGCCAATGACTTTTTCAACAATCATCTGTGAAGAGCCTGTTTAATGTAGGAACAGTCTAGGTTCTAGGAAACTCAGAAATCAACAAGACCAAGAACGATAAAACCTGCTTCTCATGAAGCATATGTTCTGGGTGGATGAAGCCAGACAATATTTGTATAAACCAAGAAATAATAAAAGTCCTTTCAGACAGTGAGGGATTAAAAGGTGACCAGAGCAGAGTAATGGCCATCCTGGATGAAGAGGAGGATTCACAAGCTCAGGTCCTCAGGGATGCCTCTGCCCAGCCTGAGCCTTGATCCCTGGAGGCAGCCCTGGGGAAATCTAGGGAGAGATCCTGCCAAGTAGAAGAAATAATGCAGAAAATTCCCTGAGGCAGGAAGCTGCAGTAACCAGAATGACCAGAAAAGGGGAACGAGCAGGAGATGAGCATGGAGAGTTCCAGATCTCATTGAACGTTTGGGGAAAGAGAGGAGTTTGAATTTTATTCTAATTGCAGCGGGAAGCCCCTGCAAGAAAATGATGTGCTCTGATTTATGCTTTAAAAATACCTGCTTGGTAACTGGTGGAAGGGCTGCAACAGTGAAGACTCAGAGGCTCCTTATGAGGCTGATTACAACCATCCAGGTGGGGGGGCGGCAGGTACTCGTGCGGTATTAGGAGGATGGGAGAAAGGGGCCAGATTCCAGATACGTTGTGGAGAGAGAGTTGACAGCACTTGCTGATGGACTAGATGAAGAATATGGGGAAAGAGAGGAATCAGAGATGAATCCATTGTTTCGACCTATTCTTTTCCTGTCACTGGGGGAGACAGTAGTGGAAAGTTTTCATTCATGCTCAATGTGTCTGACTCCTTGTGATTCCATGGACTGTAACCCAACAGGCTGCTCTGTCCATGGGATTGTCCCAGCAAGAATAATGGAGTGGGATGCCATTTCCTATTCCAGGGGATTCCCGACCCAGAGATTGAACCGGCTTCTGCGTCTCCTGCATTGCCTGCATCTGCAGGTAGATTCTTTACCGCTGAGCCATCTGGGAAACCACAGAAGAAGTCTCTCAGTGGTCTAAATTGTGCTGTGAAAGAAAAAGTGTTCCAAACATAGTCTCGGACAGAACCTTAACCTCCTTTTGGGAAGAAAATCACATTTCTGATAAACTCGCTTAAGCAATATTTCTGATGAACTTTAATGGATTAAAACTTGTTTTGGGAAACTACACACCCACCCACTCTGCTGTCAGGCAGTAGTATTCTGACTTTTCATCATTCTTGTTTTCCTTTTTTTTTTTTTCTTTCTCTAGTCTTTTTGTTTAAAATGTCCTTGCCAACAGTGAATCTTTGACTTGACCTAACGGGAGGCCTTTTCCCTTTTCCTGAGATTGTAATAAAACTTCGACTCATGCTCATGACTAGGTAGTCTGAAAGATTTGTTTGGGAGAATACACACATATTCCATAGGAAAGCAGGATAATCTTTTTAAAGTATGAAGTGAGATAAAACCAACAACAAATATTCAGTTCACTGATGATACATTTCACTAGTAGTTGTTAAACTCAACTTCATGAGATCACTGTAGTTCCTTTATTAAGATGGCTATAAAGGCAAAGAAAATATGAAGAATTCAGTGTTTTATTGTAGTAGATTTCAAGTATATACTTGAATTTTTTTTCAATTTTATTGAAATATAGTTGATTACAATGTTGTGTTCTTCTGTACAGCAAAGTAATTCAGTTATACATGTTTTTTTTCTTATTCTTTTCCATTATGGTTTGTCACAGAATATTGAATATAATTCCCTGTGCTGTATAGTTAAGATCTTGTTGTTTATACTCAAATCTTGATCTACTCAGCAAGAGCATGGTATATCGAATATCCTGTTATGGGAAATACATTGGGATGGTCAGAAGGTTCCTTTGGGCTTTTCCATAAGATGGTATGGAAAAGCCCAAACGAACTTTTTGTCCAACCCAATACTTGACTCTTACATTTTAAGAGCTTTTAGAACACAAATAAATCATCTTTTTTTAAAAAAAAAGTAAAGACACTGAGCCCCCAAAAGGGTAAATGATGGCCTGGGGTTGCACAGGATTGAATCAGGGTTTGAACTTTGGTCCTGGGAGGTCCTTTCCACTGTATCTAAAAACATACCAACTGTGACTACGTGTTTCCAGTAATTCCCTGTGTCATTTCCCAGTAAGTTATTTCCTTTTTAAATGGCATTTGAGTAACTAAAATAAACTTTTCCTTTCTTTTTTCCACTCATCTTTCAGTTTCCCTTTCAAGACAATCTCTTTCAATCCATGTATTACCCTCTTCAGCTGAAGTTTTTGGAGACTGTGCACACTTTATGTGGACGAATTCCACAAGTTTTTCTGAAGCAAATTGAGAAAACAATGAAAAGGGCCTATGAGAAACACGTCATCATCCATGTTGGCCCCAACCAGATGCACTGAGTCACAAGTCAATTAGGCATCTCATGAACGAGGAAATATTCATCTTCAAGCTGCCTGGATCTCTTTTATGTGAATATTTCATGGTGCTCTATGACAATTGAGTTTTAAAAGCCTTGTTAAATATTGCTAAATTAGTTGCCCCAAAAGGAAATATGCTTTAGGTTTTTCCTAATATGCTATTTATCTCTCTGTTGTTTTTTTTTAATGGTATTATTGCTCACTTAACATTGTTGAAGCAGGTTGAGCTAGCTGTGAAAAGGAACTCTCGTGAGCCCTCCAGTTTCCAAGTGTCAAGAGACAATGGCAGTGACATCTGTTGTGGTGTATTTTATCCAATTTTCTTGAGACTCTTTCTATGCAATTGGTTCCCCCACTCCTTGTTATAAAAGTAATACATGCTTATTATAAAGCAAACAAACTTTAAAAAATTTTAGAGGGTCTATAGGTCAGTGGACCAAAATCAAGATGAGATTAGCCATAATCCTATCAACTAGGGAAAAGATTTTTTAGTGTAGTCTCATGTAGCCTTTTTCCCCCTACTTCTGTATTTATTTGCTGCTTGTCTTTTCCATCATATAACGTATCTAAAACAGGTAGTCTAAGTAAAACTTGAACCCTATGCTGAGATTTATTATGTAGGAGACTAAAAATTTAGACAAAATGATTATGTTTACAGTGCTTTATTTAAAATGTGTCTGGGACAGAGAAGCTCATCAAGATTAGGAGACCGCTTGAGATGAGATTAAGGGAGTGCAAACTGTGCACACACCCTAGTCTTGTCAGAGATCCCACCATTGAACCATTGTTATAAAGAAAGTGAAAGTGAAGTTGCTCAGTCCACTCTTTGCGACCCCGTGGACTATAGCCCACCATGCTTCTCTGTCCATGGGATTTTCCAGGCAAGAGTATTGGAGTGGGTTGCCATTTCCTTCTCCAGAGGATCTTCCCGACCCAGGGATCGAATCCAGGTCAACCCCTCATCAATTCTTTAAGGTTGAGGCACTTAGGTTTTCAGGCAGGAGCCAGCTATGTCCCCCTTTGCCTGGCAAAGTAATAAAGCTATCCTTTTCTACTTAAAAAATAATATGGGAGGAGCATTCAAATTTTAGCTAATTGGGCAGTGATAAAGGGTGAAGCCTATCTGGGTTTTTTTTTTTGGTTTGTTTTTTTAATAAAAATTGTTGTTGTTTAGTCGCCAAGTTGTGTCCAACTCTGTGAGACCCCAAGGACTGCAGCATGCCAGGCTTCCCTGCCCTTCACTATCTCCCGGAGTTTGCTCAAACTCCTGTCCATTGAGTCAGTGATCTTATCCAAGCATCTTTTCCCCAGTCATAAGACATGTCTATTCAGCTTCTGAAAGGAGAAATTCAGTAGTGATGTTAAACCTAAGCAGTCTGTTTAGTAGAGATGTGATTTTGTGTTTTAAAGTGAAAGTGAACATGAAGTCGCTCAGTTGTGTCTGACTCTTTGCGACCCCAGGGACTGTAGCCTACCAGGCTCCACTGTCCATGGGATTTCCCAAGCAATAGGACTGGAGTGGATTGCCATTTCCTTCTCCAGGGGATCTTCCCGACCCAGGGATCAAACCTGGGTCTCCTGCATTGTAGACAGACGCTTTACCGTCTGAGCCAAACAAAAGCATTTTATCTCTACTTTGGTAGGTGTGGCTGTGTCTCTTTAAACTCTTGGGCAAAGGTGGAAATTAAAGGCCAAGTTGGAATATAATATGTACAAATAAACAGTTCAATGGATTCCATTGGCAAGAAAATTCATCTTCCTGCCAGCCTTAGAAAGATCTCAGTTGTTTTTTTTTTTTTTCCCTTCTCTAGGGTTATCTAGCTGTGAGCCAAGGGACCAGGCAGGTCTTATCACCTAGCTACAGTACAGGAAGTTCTATATTCTTTACCCAAAGGGATCTAACTTAATCCCTAGTGGCTGCTATTAGCATAAGGGCATTTTGCATAATGCTTTATTTATCTCTCCAAACATGTGCATAATTGATCTCCTTGATGTTTGCAACAGCCTAATGAACTTGGTAGGGACCTGCATCATCTCCACTGGGCAAATAAGGAAATTGTAATACAAGGAAACATATCCAATATCATTACTGTTCTATAAGATGCATAGATATGTATAAGATACATCCTGTTTTACAGAGAAATTTTGAGGAACAAAAATTTTTATTTTTCATCACAGACAGCTATCTGAAGGTTTAAAAGGAAAATGTTTTGTTTTGGTAATGCAAATATGATAGATATCCTATATACTGGAAGGCAGTAGGATATCATAGGGCTTCCTTGGTGGCTCAGATGGTAAAGCGTCTGCCTGCAATGCAGGAGACCCGGGTTTGATCCCTAGGTTGGGAAGATCCCCTGGAGAAGGAAATGGCAACCCACTCCAGTGCACTTGCCTGGAAAATCCCATGGATGGAGAAGCCTGGTAGGCTACAGTCCATGGGGTCACAAAGAGTTGGACACAACTGAGTGATGGCTTCTATAACAGCAGAAAAAGTCTTACCATGAAAAAAAAAAAAAAACTACAAAAACATCAGCACTACCAAAGAATGTATCAGGATCAATCAACATTAGTATGCAGCAGTGTACAGTAGTAACAAATTTAAATCTAAAATGGTTGAGTAATAACCCATACTTTCCTTTTGACAAGTTGGATGGCCTGTGGTTTGTTATTTATGTTAAGGGAAATTACCATTATGATGTGAAACTCTATCTTTGCTGTTGTATTTTATGTTTCCTCATTTTACCACTAAAGGGGACATCATTCATTATTTGATTTCTAAAGCCTGTGGGAGAATTTCTGGATTGTTTTTGGATGGGGAAAATGTATCCTGTGTACCCACAAATGGAGTTTTGGTGAAAGAGCCAGGATGTGAGATGATTCCCTGACTTCCATTCAGGTTTTCTTCCTGCTTGTTCAATATGGCCTCTAACCCCCACCGATGCCATTCAGATTTGTTGGTGGCTTATAGTCCAGTGTTCTTGCCTGGAGAATCCCAGGGACGGTGGAGCCTGGTGGGCTGCTGTCTCTGGGGTCGCACAGAGTCGGACACGACTGAAGCAACTTAGCAGCAGCAGCAGCAGCATAGACCTGAAGTAGTTTCTTTCCTCTCTTGGCAAGCCCCACAAAAACATCTGCTTGTAAAGACCTGAAATACAGCGATGCATTTTCCTGCATAAGCCAGGTTTACCCACAACTTTCAATTATTGGTTCTAGTCTGAAGATACACAATAGGGTTTCCAGCAAAGATCAGTGATAAGACTCTAGAACATTCTAGAATGATGCATTATGAGACCATGAATCCTTAGAATTTGGTGTGGTTTTCTGCTTTGAAATTCCTTTGCTGTATTCTGAAAGATGTTAGATGAGTTTGGTGGAGAATTTAGAAAAACTGATCTTCCAATCCCCACTGCCTAAAAGTGCTAATTATTTTCTATAGTTAGCATGTTACCCATGTGGCAGTATTTTCTCTACTTCTGATAATTTCCATAAAACTACTACATTAACGCCTTTGAAATATGATAACCACAGATTTTAATACAGCGAACTCCTGAAACTTGTGGTCTGAAGTCTGCCAAAAAGTGACACTGTCCCATCTGGCACATTGCTCATCTGTGGGATGAGCTTGAGACTGGGTTTTTTCTACCCTCCTATCTTGACCTGTCCTTTCCTGGTTTCCTTTAAAATTCTGCTTAATGCATGACTGCAGAGTATCATTGGAGAATGCAAGAACACTTTTTAATAGCAAAATGTAGTATTTTTGTGTGCATGGATATTGAGACTTTCAATAGCAAATCACTAGAAATTCTGACCATATTTTTCTTGCTGAGTTTTTCTTTTCCCAATATAAATCTCTGGAATTGTGACTTACATTAGAAATTCCAATATTTGAAAAATTGGCTAGAAAATCTAAGTTTTCTTTCAACTTCCAAAACAACAATTTAGTATTTAGGATATATTGCTCCAAGCTTAACTATTTATTTGAAATGTCTATTCCATATTCAGTGCTTCCACTCCAAATGGTTGTGACTTTTCCTGAATTTGTTGTCGACATGGATGTTTATATGGACTTGTAGAGGTTTGTATTTATTTCATTGCAGTTATGGTGTTTATAAAACAAGCAAGCCATACAAAACCTTATTCACAGTCACAGAATAGTGATCTAATAATGGAGTAATCATTCCAGCTCACCCTGAAGGTGACACAACATACATACAAACTTAGGATTAGATATAATACTGCTTAATACTTATACAAAAAAGATGAATCGCATGTGTTGGATAAACCAACATGAACATGATTTCATGATTGAATTCAGAATTATGTTTAATGTCATAAGAGTATAAATCGTGATATCTTCGTTTATTAGTATGGGAAGCAATCGCTTTTATGTCTTTCCATTTCTCTCCTGCTTTTTCATCTTCCTCTTTTTCATTTTTGCCTTTCCCTTCCTGTCTTCGATGTTAGCTTCTCAGTGGGACCAAGGTGCTTGGCATCAGTGGCAGAGCCACAGCACTTGGGGAATCCCTGTACGGACAGAACTAAGTTCTGATCCTAAAATCAAATCTTTACCGTGACAATTTTCCAAAAACTTTAAAAAAATTGCACAATATGTACACACACACATGCACCTCACATGTTTTTTAAAGAAAGACCCAGCATTTGTTGCACTCTGCAAATTGGAGATCATTGATAGTGACACCTGAGCTGAAATCATTTCACAGTTGCTGCGCTGGCATTTATTGGGTTAACCGCCCCTCCCCCCCCCCCCCCCCCCCCAAAAAAAACAACCAACAGCTGAACGAACTTTTTGGCCAACCCAATAAAGCTAATGAGATTTCTCTGGCAACTGCAGAAATTTTCACAAGTCAAAACTGGAAATATTCTCTTGAGTCTTCAAGATAAAGGCACTTGTGTTTGTATCATCATATGCACGGACGTGTAAGAATCCGATGCAATTTCTGCTTCATCACTTTTACATGTTTGTGTTGTCACTGAAAAGTGTACCTGTTGTTTATTGCTCCCAAGGAGAAGCTGAATGCATTTTTTATGTTGGAAAACTTATTTTTAGTGATTTTTCTTTGGGACAAAATGAGCATAATAAAGAACACTCCAACAGAAAAGGAATTATTACAGCAAATTAAAAGGACTGATACATTACTTCCTATCTTGTCATTTTTAAATGCCGTTTCCTGTTTTACTTTTTTTAATTAAAAACTTTTTTTAAAAAAGTCTTGTCTTTTGGTGTTATTTTGGAAGTGTGTTTCTTTTCTTTTGTAAGATAATATTAAATAGTAATACTTAAGTCCTTTCAGCTATTAAACAAATTTGGTTTAGCGTGTAGTTTGCCTTTTTTTTTTAAAATCATGAAAAATCTTCTTTATAAAATACCACACTGGAAGTTAGGTTATTTGGATTTTAAAGGTGCTTGGTGTTTGATATACAATGAAGAAAAATCAGAAAATGTGAAAATAGTTCTCATGTTCTTAGCTTTTATTTTGCAAAAACTGAATCTGACTTATTAGCTAGAAACATAATGAAAAAATAACGTACCAAGAGTTTCGAGTCTGTATAAAGTATTTTTTTTCCCCTAATCCTTAGACTCTTAAAAGTCAGAAGGTATTTTGTTCATTTAGTGAATTTCCTCCTCATATTTTAAAACATTTAAAAATGCTAAGGTATCTGGATATGATAAGGTTTTCTGGAATAACTGGGACCCCACATCAAATAATTATGTGAGATATGAGAGTCAGGCTCTATATTTAGACAGCATTGAGTTTAAATCCTAGTTCAGTCATTTTCTGACTGTTTGTGACCTAGACAACTTTGTTTTGTCCAAGCCACACGGCCTCCGGGATCCCAGTTCCTCAACCAGGGATTGAACCCGCACCTGCTGCATTTAAAGCACAGAGTCCTAACCACTGGGCAGCCAGGGAAGTTCCCAGGCAAACTTTTTGACTGTCTTAGTGCTTCAAACTTCCCACGCACTAGAACAGGGCCAGTGGTTCCTCATGGATTGTTGTGAGGAACAAACACAAAATTTCAAAATTCCCAAAATTCACTGTGGCTCCCTTGCCTCCAGTAAACAAATGGCGGATGGATTTTTAAAGAATATCATGTTGAAAAAAATGGCATTTTTATGTATTAATCTGCCATGGGGTTAGATGTTTACTCACCAGAGGGTCCACATGCTGAAGTTCTGCCTTTCTTGTCTTTTTAGAAGAACATGGATGGAAAAGCTTAAATATCTCTGACTTCACCTGCAGTGCAGGAGACCCCGGTTTGATTCCTGGATCGGGAAGATCTGCTGGAGAAGGGATAGGCTACCCACTCCAGTATTCTTGGGTTTCCCTGGCTCAGCTGGTAAAGAAGCTGCCTGCAATGCAGGAGACCTGGGTTTGATTCCTGGGTTGGGAAGATCCCCTGGAGAAGCAAAAGGCTACCCACTCCAGTATTCTGGGATGGAGAATTGCATGGACTACAGTCCATCGTGTCACAAAGAGTTGGACACCACTGAGCGACTTTCACTATGAGTGCTTTTACCATTCCCAAAGCTATGCTGTTTCTGTTCCTATCACACCCTTTAGCTCTTACATAACTCACAAGTAGCCTTTCTAACGTTGTTCATGATGTCATAATGTCCTGCATCCTTCTCCACCTTCATTATTCCCTAAGTCTGTCAATGTCACCAACATCTACCCCCCGCCCCCATACCTTATCCTAGAAACCTGCTCATCACTCTTGTTTCTTCCCTCTCTCTGATTTCATATCTCCCTCATCACTATATCCTCATGTCCTCACTGAAGCACCCCACTCGTGGTAACCAATTTTTGTGCGTCTCTTCCAATTGCAAGTGATAGTACGAACAACCTAAACTAGTACAAAAAAAGGTGTATGCTTCTACCTCCAGAGTAGTCACTGAGTCAACTTCCTCTCTTTTTGTTGTTGTCTCTACTCAAACTGTAGCTTCCTGGATTTCTGTTCTCTCTGACCTGGATTGTTGTCCTAATGCTTTTTTTTATTGCTCTGAATTCAGTCCGGAACTTTCCAAACCATAAACCACCCCCGTCCTGCGAAAAGCTGCTCCGTGTTGTCCCCCTTTGCTCCTGGAATAACGTCCAAGCTCCTTTCCAAAGTTGTCAGAAAGTCTCTGCACATCTACCTCCTACCTATCTCCCTGGTTCTTTCTCACTCCACTAATTAACTCAGAGTTTTCACTAATGTTTCACTAATGAACACTAAACGTGTTCAGTAATGCACATTTGTTTTTCTGTTCCTTTAGGAAGCCAAGCTCTTTCCTGTCAAGGGGCTTTACACATGCTTGGAATCATTTACCCTAAAATTTCACCTTGCAAATTCTACTATCCTTCAGTTTAAATTTCCTTTCTTTGTGGAAGTTTCCTTGGATCCCCCACATAAAGGCCGTTCTCCCTCTTATATTCCCTCATAGAATCCTGGACTTTTTCTTTGCAATATGTATTATCACAGCAACAGTACTTATTTGGGTAAAACTCTGAGTTAATTTTCTGTCTTCCCGCACTAGATACAAAGTTCTGTGAGGGTACAGTCCTTGCTGATCTTGTTTCCTGCTCTGCATTACCTACTTTAATAGCTAATGCATTTCTCGTGCTCCAAGAATATTAAATGAAAATAAGTGATTCTGCTGCACCATGAACTGGGACCAGTTCCTATCAGTGAAGCTATAAAACACACTGTATTTATTTTAAGTGTTGTTTTCAACAACTATTGCTATCTCTCCTACAAATGCTCAGGGTGTCAATTTGTAATAACCTGTCTTTTAAAGTCTCATTCACTGAAAGTATAGTGATTTATTTAATTCCTTGGAAATTTATTTACTTGTCCATAAAATGACATGATCAGGTCAGATGATGTTTGAGTTCCTTTCTACTTGAATGTTCTGCGTTTCCATAATCTCTCTTTTATGTCTCTGTTGTGGACGTTTGTGGGATTTTGACTGCCTAGAAACAACCCCACTCCTGGTGCCAATTTCTGTATTGTTAAAAACTTTTTAAATTGCAAGTGACAGCAAATACAACTCAAATTGGTACAGGGGGAGAGAGGGAGAGGGAATGCATTGGCTCATGTGAGTGAAAAACCCAGAAATAGCTCTGGATTCAAAGGCTTAAATGATGCCAAGGGAAATGTGTGACTCTAACAGTGCTTTTTTCATTAATATTTTATTGAAAACCATACATCCTTCTAGGATTCCAGCCATAAAATTTTCATGTCATTCCAATAGAATCATTTCAACTGTGGAAAAATACATGGTCTCTGTGTCCAACTGAAAAACAATATTGTCAACATGGGTCAAAATATCAAGAAAATTATTCTCTTGGTGTATATATTAAAGTAACGGAGATGAGGAATGATGGTAAAGCACTCTTGCCAAATGGTTAATAAGAATGCATCATCCTTCCTTCAAACCCCACCCTCGCTCATTGAGAACTGCCATTAAGCAAATAAAGCCTTCATACCAGAAATGATTCGGCAATCCAATATGAATGAATGAGTTGGGGTAGGGGGTAGGAAGTGGAGAAAGGACGATACAATCTCATTAACTGTTGGGCAAGAGTGCTTTACCACCATTCCTCAACGCCGCGGTTCCCATAGACTTGTGGAGGCGACCAGGCAACACATAAGTGTGTCTTCTTAGGCTGTGACTATAAGGAGACTCCTAGGAACACTTGTGCCTGTCTCTTTACTGAGCATTTAGATCTTATCCAAATAATAGCACCTCCTTTTTCAGGATATCTGCTTTGGCTGTTGTGACAAAATGAGTCTAAACGTCACATTAGGAAGTTGAGTTCTCTTGTATCTAAATGACTATTGTTAGAAATAATTGCAAAAAAAAATAGAAGACGAGTTTAAAAAAAAAAAAAGGGAATTTCCTGGCAGTCTAGTGGTGGTTATTACTCCATGCTTTCTCTGTGGAGGGCAAAGATTCCATCCCTCCTCAGGGAATGTGGCCAAAAGAAAAAAAAAGAAATGATTGCAAACACACAGAGTTGAAAAAAAATAAAAGGACATATATCAACTTTGGTGTATTAAATGTTTAAAACGATAGCTATTTATAAGGTTCTTAGATTTTGCATAAATGGAACCGTAACTAATAATAATCGTGCATGCTCAGTCATGTCCAACTCTTCGCGACCCCATGGACTGTAGCCTGCCAGCCTCCTCTGTCCATGGGATTTTTCAGGCAAAAATACTGCACTGGGTTGCCATTTTTTTTAATCCAGGGTATCGTCCCAACCCAGGGATCAAACCCGTGTCTCCTGTGCTCTTGCTTTGGCAGGCAGATTCCTTACGACTAGCGTCACCTAGAAGCCCAAAATGGAATCATACATTATGTACTCTGTTTTGCTTGGCCTTTTTCACTCAGCAAAACTGAGATTCGTCCATATTGTTGCATGTATCCCTGGTTCATTCCTCTTTATTTTATCCTCCTATTGATGGGTTTGCTTGTCTCCAGTTTTTGACTATTACAAATAAAGCTGTTACGGACACGAACAAGTGAACAAGTCATGAAAGTGTCTTTGGACCTATTTTTCCATTTCTACCAGGTAAAATTTAGGACTAGAATGTCTGAGTTCCATGGTAAATGTATGTTTAACTTTTCAAGAAACTGCTTAACTGTTTTGCAAGTTGCTTGTACCACTTACATTTTCACTAGCAGTTCCTGTTTCTCCAAGTTTCTTGCCGAGATTGTGTGGACAGTCTGTTTAAATTTAGCCAGTCTAGTGAGTATAAGTATCTCATTGTGGTTTTATTTTTTGTTGTCATTGTTGTTTGTTTGTTTTGGCTGTGCAACGAGGCATGTGGGATCTTAGTTCCCTGACCAGGGGCTGAGCATTCCCTGTGCATTGGGAGCACAGAGTCTTAGAAAACCAGTGGACCACCAGGGTAGTCCGTCATTTTAAGTTGCATTTTCCTACTGACCATAGAGTCACAAAGAGTTGGATATGACTGAAGCGATTTAGCACGCACGCACGCAATGATGTTTAGCATCCTTTCCTGTGTTTGCTTAACATTCAGATGTTTTCACTGGTAAAAAAAATCTGTTCAAATCTTTTGCCCATTTTTTAAAAATTTGGTTTTTCATATCTTATTCTGAAGTTTTGGGATTCTTTACATATTCTGGATACAAATCTTTGATGCACATGTCCCAAATATTTTTTGTTAGCCTGTGTCATGTCTTTTTATTTTCTCAATTTGTCTTCATAAGAGCAAAAGACTTTATGTTGGTAAAGTTCAGTTTCTCAACTTTTTCTTTTTTGTTTTATGTTTTGTGTTGTGCAAAACGATTGCCTGTCCCAAGTTGCAAAGATTTTTCTCCTGTATATTTTACCAGAAATTTTATAGTTTTAAGTTTTATACTGTTATGGACTGAATACTTATGTCCCATTCCAAATTCATATGTTGAAATCCTAAACCCCATGTGAAGGTATTAAAACTTTGGGAGGCAATTAGGTCATGAGGGTAGATTAATGCCTTTTTAAGAAGAAACACAAGAAGCAGTATTTCTCTGTCAGTCATGTGAGGATGCACTATGTATTTTGAATTAAGTTTTAGGTATGGAGAGAGTTAACCCTCATCGATTTCCATACAGGCATCCAGTTGATTCAACAATTTACCCAAGTGACTTGTGTTTAGCTAAATATTAATGTTTGGATCAATATTGGAAAAGGACAATCAAAAGCTATAGGCCCTTGTATTCATTTATTCATTAAATAAATATCTATTGACTGTCTTATTAAGTGCCCTAGTAAGCTTTGGAGACACATGATTCAAAAGATCCAACCCCAACCTACACATAGTTTATACTTTAGCTGAGAAGATAAATATAAAAATAATTGCAATTTCATATGAGAAATATGAGCCAAAGCTGTGTATTTCATACTACAAACAATTTAAAAAGTCACAGCCAGCTTTAAAAAATTGAATATCAGAGTGCATATTAAGATAGGTATCATTTTACATAGTCATATGTTTTATTGACGATGTAATCATATTTTATGTAATATATCAGTGTATGTTTACTGGGTTGCCATATAAAATGAATTTTTCCTTCTGATTTTGGTTAAAAAAAGTTTTCATGCTCCTACATTAAAGGTATGTACAAAGTCTCATTTTCAAGTCTCAACTGAACCATTGTCTTTTCAGAGACTTCTAATCACCTCACTCAACGTGGCTTCCCTACATGGCTTTCATACCATATTATCCTGTATATTTCCTTCTTAGAACTTACTACAATCTATAAATCCTGGGCCTTTACTTTGTTGTTTACTTCCTTCATGTTTCTCTATCCCACTAGACAATAAGATCCAGGAGGGCAAGGATCCTGTGTGCATGGCTCACCACTAACTCTAAGGACCAGTTCCTGGCCTAAAATACTCAAAGAATTTCCTGGGCTTAGCTTTAGAGTCTAAGTCTGTGACTTTGATGATGGAAGCTGACCCCTTCCCCACCTTCCTATTCCACATTTCTGAGTGATGATATTAACAAAATCCACATGCAAATAGGCCGTTGCAGATGTGATACACCTTGTGTCAACCCAGAAGATAGATCCGATCAATGTGATTTAGAGTTGTCTGGAAAGCTTGTGGGCTTCACTAAGATGGACTAAAAGATGAGACTATACTCTTGGCCAAAAAAAAGGAAAATATGTTCCAACTAACAAATACATCTTGGAAACAAAAATCAAAACAACACAGAGGTTTTCTGCTTAGTCCTCAGACTGGTGAAAGTTTCTGAGTCCACAAGTGTGTGGACAGTCACATACTTTCAGAAGGTGACAGCGCTGTTTAAGGAGGTCCACTGGCAGTATTGCTTAAAAACATGCCTATCCAGAAATTACTCTTCAGAGAAATGGTCATGTAGAGGCTTGTGGTAGTAGCTGCTACCACACAGCTAATAATAATTATAAAAACACAATAAAAGATTTGCCAGGTACTACCCTAGGATCACTTTTAATCCTCAGTCTTTTATGAGATGAATACTGCCTCTGTTTTTTAAAGGAGGACACTGAGATTTGAATTACGGAAGATCTTGTTTTTAATAGAGAAAAACTGGATAGCTGTATATGTGATTCATAGAGACTAGTTAAATAATAATATTCCATCTATACTTCAAAGTACTAAGCAAAATAAGATTTTAAGTATCTCTAAAATAAAACAGAAAACCCCCAAGACATATTTTTGAGTAAAAAGCCAAAAAAAAAAAAATTGTAGAAGAATATGTTACCTTTTAAGAGAAATTTAAGCCAAGAAGAACTACTTCAGTATATGTTTATGCAACAAACTACTTATTGAGATCCTATGGTGCATGCATGCTGCACAAGGCTTCAAGGCACCTTGGGAAAAACCAGTGAACAAAAGAGTTTTCTGTCTTTGGGGTGTTTATGTTCCAGTGATGCAGAGAAATGTAATACACATAATTTTGAAAGGAAATGACATGATATGTTATGAGATGAAAAGAGCTGAGAGCGGGTAAGGGACAAAAGGAGGTGTTCGGGAGTTCAGGGGAAAGTGGAAAGTACAATGTCACTTAGTGACAAGGCCTAAGGAGGTCTTGTTGAGAAGATGGTACTCAAGGGGATGAGAGGGCCACGTGGATATCCCAGGAAGAGGGATCTAGGCAGATGGAAGAGCTGGGCACCCTCCTAAGGAGTGTACTCACAGATTAAGAGTACATCATGGGCTTCCCTGGAGGCTCAGTGGTAAAGAATCACCTGCCAATGCAGGAGACACAAGTTCAATCTCTGATCGGGGAAGATCCCACGTGCTGAGCAGCTAAACCCAAGTGTCACAGTTATTGAGCCTGTGCTCTAGAGCCCGGGAGCTGCAACTGCTGAGCCTACAAGCTGCAAGTACTGAAGCCTGTGCCCTAGAGCCTGTGCTCTGCAACGAGAGAAGCCCCTGCGATGAGAAACCTGCACACCACAACTAGAAAGTAGCCCCTGCTCGCCACAACCAAGGAAAAGCCTGAGCAACAGTGAAGACCCAGCAAAGCCAAAAATCAGATCAGATCAGATCAGTTGCTCAGTCGTCTCCGACTCTTTGCGACCCCATGAATCGCAGCACGCCAGGCCTCCCTGTCCATCACCAACTCCCGGAGTTCACTCAAACTCACGTCCATCGAGTCAGTGATGCCATCCAGCCATCTCATCCTCTGTCGTCCCCTTCTCCTCCTGCCCCCAATCCCTCGCAGCATCAGAGTCTTTTCCAATGAGTCAACTCTTCACATGAGGTGGCCAAAGTACTGGAGTTTCAGCTTTAGCATCATTCCTTCCAAAGAAATCCCAGGGCTGATCTCCTTCAGAATGGACTGGTTGGATCTCCTTGCAGTCCAAGGGACCCTCAAGAGTCTTCTCCAACACCACAGTTCAAAAGCATCAATTCTTCGGCGCTCAGCCTTCTTCACAGACCAACTCTCACATCCATACATGACCACAGGAAAAACCATAGCCTTGACTAGACGAACCTTTGTTGGCAAAGTAATGTCTCTGCTTTTGAATATGCTATCTAGGTTGGTCATAAGTTTCCTTCCAAGGAGTAAGTGTCTCTCAATTTTGTGGCTGCAGTCACCATCTGTAGTGATTTTGGAGCCCAGAAAAATAAAGTCTGACACTGTTTCCACTGTTTCCCCATCTATTTCCCATGAAGTGGTGGGACCGGATGCCATGATCTTTGTTTTCTGAATGTTGAGCTTTAAGCCAACTTTTTCACTCTCCACTTTCACTTTCATCAAGAGGCTTTTTAGTTCCTCTTCACTTTCTGCCATAAGGGTGGTGTCATCTGCATATCTGAGGTTATTGATATTTCTCCCGGCAATCTTGATTCCAGCTTGTGTTTCTTCCAGCCCAGCGTTTCTCATGATGTACTCTGCATAGAAGTTAAATAAGCAGGGTGACAATATACAACCTTGATGAACTCCTTTTCCTATTTGGAACCAGTCTGTTGTTCCATGTCCAGTTCTAACTGTTGTTTCCTGACCTGCATACAAATTTCTCAAGAGGCAGATCAGGTGGTCTGGTATTCCCATCTCTTTCAGAATTTTCCACAGTTTATTGTGATCCACACAGTCAAAGGCTTTGGCATAGTCAATAAAGCAGAAATAGATGCTTTTCTGGAACTCGCTTGCTTTTTCGATGATCCAGCGGATGTTGGCAATTTGATCTCTGGTTCCTCTGCCTTTTCTAAAACCAGCTTGAACATCAGGAAGTTCACGGTTCACATATTGCTGAAGCCTGGCTTGGAGAATTTTAAGCATTACTTTACTAGCATGTGAGATAAGTGCAATTGTGCGGTAGTTTGAGCATTCTTTGGCATTGCCTTTCTTTGGGATTGGAATGAAAACTGACCTTTTCCAGTCCTGTGGCCACTGCTGAGTTTTCCAAATTTGCTGGCATATTCAGTGCAGCACTTTCACAGCATCATCTTTCAGGATTTGGAATAGCTCCACTGGAATTCCATCACCTCCACTAGCTTTGTTCATAGTGATGCTTTCTAAGGCCCACTTGACTTCACATTCCAGGATGTCTGGCTGTAGGTGAGTGATCACACCATCGTGATTATCTGGGTCGTGAAGATCTTTTTTGTACAGTTCTTCTGTGTATTCTTGCCATCTCTTCTTAATATCTTCTGCTTCTGTTAGGTCCATACCATTTCTGTCCTTTATCAAGCTCATCTTTGCATGAAATGTTCCTTTGGTATCTCTGATTTTCTTGAAGAGATCCCTAATCCTTCCCATTCTGTTGTTTTCCTCTATTTCTTGGCATTGATCGCTGAAGAAGGCTTTCTTATCTCTTCTTGCTATTCTTTGGAACTCTGCATTCAGATGTTTATATCTTTCCTTTTCTCCTTAAATTTAAAAATAGAATTTTTTTTTTCTTAACGAGTACATCATGAAGGTCAATGAAGCCAGAGGACTTGAAGAAGGGCTGGGGGGAGGGGTGATGGTAGGAGATAGGGCAGGGGAGTGGCAGATTGTGTTTTCAGGACCCATGGCAAGGACTGTGGCTTTTACTCTGAGTGGAATGTAACTAGTTGGATTGGAGCATGATAGGCTCTTATTATTAAAACCCTGGCAGTTGTGTTAAAAATGGGGCTCCCACGTGGCTCAGATGGTAAAGAATCTGCCTGCCAAGGAGTAGACCCGAGTTCGGCCACAGAGTCTGGAAGATTCCCTGGAAAAGGAAAGGGCAACCACTCTAGTATTCTTGCCTGGAGAATCCCATGGACAGAGGAGCCTGGTGGGCTACAGTCCACAGGGTCGCAAAGAGTCGGACATGACTGAGCGACTAACAGTTTTGTGTTGAAGATAAATTGTTGGAAGGTCCCTGGTGACTCAGCGGTAAAGCACCCACCTGCAATGCAGGAGACAGGAAGATCCCCTGGAGAAGGAAATGGCAACCCTCTCCAGTATTCTTGCCTGGGAAATCCCATGGACAGGGGAGCCTGGCAGACTACAGACCGTGGGGTCACAAAAGAGTTAGACACAGCTTGGTGACTGAACAACCAGGACAGAAGGCAGAAGAACAGCTGTAATACAACAGGTGAGACATGTAAACACATAATAAACATCTGAAAAGATTCATGAGAAACTCATGAAGCTCAATCTAGCTGTGGTGGGTATTGGAGTTGGGGAGAACATCTTAAGAGATTTTTTTGCTCGCCCTGTAGTCTTTGAATTGCTTGATAAAATACTATTTATCAGACATTTGAAAAATTTTAAATTACTATTATTATTATAAATACTAATAATATTTACCCTTCCTTCTGGAATCTTCCCTGATAGCTCAGTAGGTAAAGAATCAGCCTGTAATGCAGGAGACCCTGGTTTGATTCCTGGGTTGGGAAGATCCCCTGGAGAAGGGAAAGGCTACCCACTCCAGTATTCTGGCCTGGAGAATTCCATGGACTGTATACAGTCCATGGGGTCACAAAGAGCTGGACACAACTGAGCAACTTTCACTTTTCTGGAATAATTCAATCTCCAACCAATTAAGTGTGGCCAAGAAAAGTAGGTATCTGCCAGGGGCTGGGGGAAAGTAGCCTGGTGCAGGGTGTCAGAGCTCAAGGGAAGTGAGAAAGGAACCTGTTACAGGGACTGGTGATTGGTCAGTTGAGTACTAGGGAGATTGATAGAAAAAATGAATATACTGAGAGTGAAGAATGAGTTTGTCAAAAATCATTTTTGAGGCTATTATAAGCCTTTAATGTGGGAAAAGCCCATGAAGTATCTCACTCAGGATTTGGCACATAGTAGGCACCTGAATGGAGAAGGCAATGGCACCCCACTCCAGTACTGTTGCCTGGAAAATCCCATGGATGGAGGAGCCTGGTAGGCTGCAGTCCATGGGGTCGCGAAGAGTAGGACACGACTGAGCGACTTCACTTTCACTTTCCACTTTCATGCATTGGAGAAGGAAATGGCAACCCACTCCAGTGTTCTTGCCTGGAGAATCCCATGGTCGGAGAAGCCTGGTAGGCTGCAGTCCATGGGGTCACACAGAGTCGGACATGACTGAAGCAACTTAGCAGCAGCGGCGGCAGCAGCAGGCACCTGAATATTTGATTTTGATCTGTCCTGACATGGCTTCAGTATACAAACAAATGTCTATGGAGTCAGTGAATTTCTTATGCATTGGGACAGTAAACCAGTATTAATTTAAAAGGGTAGCTTGGTGTAAATCTCTGAAGTTCAGAAAACATGGATTTGCAATTCTTGCCCTTGACCTTGTTGTAGTTTAATTAAGTTCTTAACCTACAAAGAAAAAAAAGAATATACTGAGGAGAATGGCAACCAGGTTTACTGTTGGACAGTGATGTGTATAGAAAAGGAGAAAACTAAAATGAAGCCTCCAGTGTTAGGTTGGAATTGGAAGCTGTGAACTCCTAGTTTTATAGACATTGATATAGAAATAAATAAACATATGGATCTATCTGTGTGCCAAGAGGGCCCGGCAATGACATCCCAATGGCCGTGAACACCCTAGCAGCCTCAGCTACATTCCTAAGTAGCATTCTCCACCAAAAAGAATTGGGACTTCTTGGAGAAATGCTTACTTCCAGGGCTGGGAAAGGGAGATGCAAGATGAACCTCGAATACCTTTTTGTACCAGAAAATAAAGAAGTGCTCCAAGAATGATGGAGACATGTCAAAAGGATGCAGGAGCCAGCTTGAAGAAGGTCTCATTGGCCAAGTCTAGACCAATTTAGGTATCAATTAATGATAGCAGTGAACTAACCCCTGGATAAAATAGGAATCAGTGAGTCAAAATTATTATAACTAAAAAAATGAATAAATGAGAGGAGATGACTCTTTGCTTATCATAGGAATCCAACTGATAAATGTAAAAAGAATGATGGAGTTAGAAAACTACCATCTGGCAACCAGCATAGTGATTTTTTTTTTCCTTTTGGTCTTGCCATGTGGCTTCGTAGAATCTTACTTCCCCGACCAGGGACTGAACCCAGGCCTTTTGCAGTGAAAGTTCAGAGTCCTAACCACTGGACTACAAGGAAATTCTCCATCATAGTAGCAACTTAGCCTAAAAGCATGCACATAATAATTAGTTCAGTCAAGTAACATCAATGGAGGTGAAAACTTGAGAGTGAAAAATCTGATGAGAAATGGGATATTTGCAAAGTTTCACAGTTCTCACAAAACTATTTAAATTACTATCATGGGCTTAATAGTAGCCCCCAAAATGATATGTCCACATCCTAATCTCTGGAACCTGTGATTGTTACCTTCCTGTTAAAAAGAGTGTTTGTAGATGTAATTTAAAAATCTTGAGCTAAGGAAATCAGCCGAGATTATCCAGATGGGCTCTTAATCCAATAACTAGTGTCCTTTTAAGAGTAAGGTCAAGAGAGATGTGATAGACACAAGAGGCAACATGACCACAGGGGCAGAGATGGGAGTGATGCATGCAGTCACATGTCTAGGAATGCTGACAGTCAGCAGAAGCTGGGCGAGGCAAAAGAACTGACTCTTCTGTGGAGCCTGCAGAGGGATCGTGGGCCTTCTTACATCCTGATCTCAGACTCCTGGCCTCCAGAACTAAGTGTCCTGGATCCTATGGACTACCCTTGTTTTTGTTTAGTTGCTAAGATGTGTCCAACTCTGTGACCCCATGGACTGTAACCCAGCAGGCTCCTCTGTCCATGGGATTTTCCAAGCAAGAATACTGAAGTGGGCAACCATTCCCTTCTCCAGGAGATCTTCCCTACCTAGAGATTGAATCAGCATCTTATCACTGGCAGGCGGATTCTTTACCACTGACCCACCAAGGAAACCCAATGGAGTGCCCTTCCCTCCTTATAAATTCCCATTTCATTCACACAGTTTGAGTGCACCCCCAGGATTGCAGCAAACTTCATGAAGCCAGCCACCCAGACAGTACCTGCCAGTCTGTTCTCCGAACTCTGGTCTTCACCCCAGCGTGGCCACCAGCTGCCACCACACCATTGTGGCATCACAGAAAACAACCCTGGTTCTTTTAGAGCAGACTTTTTGTTGCACTTGTTTCTAATTTTTAACAAAACACAATCTTTGTATTTAAAATGGATAACCAACAAGGACCTACTGTACAGAACACGGAACTCTGTATGGGAGGGGAGTTTGGGGGAGAATGGATACATGTATATGTATGGCCGAGTCACTCTGCTGTGCACCCGAAACAATCACACTGGGGACGACAGAGGATGAGACGGCTGGATGGCATCACTGACTCGATGGACGTGAGTCTTAGTGAATTCCGGGAGTTGGTGATGGACAGGGAGGCCTGGCGTGCTGCGATTCATGGGGTCGCAAAGAGTCGGACACGACTGAGCGACTGATCTGATCTGATCTGATATTTCATTATAAAATAAAACGTTTTTTGAATTTAGGTTTTGAAAGTCTCTGGGAAAAAGTTAACCTTGATGATATGTGACGCTTTCTCTTATTTGTTTGGAAAACTGGATTCACCCTTACTGTCCACCTTCCCCTACCTCAGCTTCATTCTGGAACCCACTGTGATCTACAAATAAGGACTAAAAAGCATGAATAAAAGACCATGAACATCAAAGAGCCTCCAAGTCTCTCTTTTGGCATTTTAATCCAGCCTGTTGTGTGCCCTTCAGGCTTTGTAGATGGTGTGTGGAATTTTCTATACTTTTCCTCAATCCCCTCTTCTCGTTTTCCACAGGATCATCTCAGAGGGATGGCCCAAACTCAAGTCATTCTCTCTGGGGTTACAAAAAGATCCTTGCACATGTTTTTCTGACACAGTCCCAGCTGTTTTCTCTTTCCCGTTCTTTTGTCTCCATCTTCCACCTCCTCCTCTGTGTTGTCAGGCTTTTTCCCTCTTGTGTACACCCAGAGGAACAGGCTAATCTTCTTGCATATTCACACTTATTGAAGGGACATCTCTATTATACCCAGTCTCTGTGCAAGGAAGAAATTCCACACGTTTTCTCTGCAACACAGAGGAAGCCCTCACGGACTGTTTGCCTGGTTAATACCATCCCCTTTGCCTGAAAGTCTCTTCTCTTGTGGTACAAATATTTTCCCATCGTTAAGTTAGTCTCTTCCAAAAAGTAACTTCTATCCTTGCCTGGAAGAGATGTCACTGGCCTCTGACCATTTGAATTGCGTTTTTGCCTTCTACTTTGCATCAGAGTCTATACTTTTGTCTTATTTCCCCTGGTCGTTTGCAACCTTCTTGAGTACAACAGAGAGTCTCAGGCTCTGAAATCAGTCCAGGTTTGAATCATGGGTCAGTCACTTGCCTGTGTAGTTGTGTGACCTTGGACAAGTTAGTTTACTTTTTTATACCTCAGTTTCTTTAGTGGGGGGTCATAATCTCATTTATAGGATTTTTGCAAGGATTAAATTAAATATTTTTCTCAAGTGCTTAGAAGAATGTTAGACACATAGAGAATACTTAATGTTAGCCTGCTGCTGTTGCTGCTGCTACTGCTAAGTCACTTCAGTCGTGTCTGACTCTGTGACCCCATAGATGGCAGCCCACCAGGCTCCCCGGTCCCTGGGATTCTCCAGGCAAGAACACTGGAGTGGGTTGCCATTTCCTTCTCCAGTGCATGAAAGTGAAAAGTGAAAGTGAAGTCGCTCAGTCGTGTCCTACTCTTCGAGACCCCAAGGACTGCAGCCTACCAGGCTCCTCTGTCCATGGGATTTTCCAGGCAAGAGTACTGGAGTGGGTTGCCATTGCCTTCTCCATGTTAGCCTATTAATATTAATTACTATTATTATTAGTTACTATTAATATTCTCCTTTGTTGCATTAGTTATCTAGTGCTATGTAATTAAATTATCTCAGAATTTAGAAGCTGAGAACAATTATAAACATTTTTCATCTTTCATAGTTTCTGTGGATCAGGACTTGAGGCACAGGTTAGCTGGGTGGTTCTGGCTTGGGATCCTTCACAAGGCTGTGGTCCAGATCCCAGCTGGGGCTGCAGATTATGCAGATTACCTGGGGTGGAAAGACTCAAGTTAAAGCCATCAGTCTTCTCCATTCGGGCATTTAAACAGGCTGCTCTGATGTTCTGGTGACATGGCAGCTGGCTTCTTCTAGAGAGAACAGTTTATGACCTAGCCTCAGAAGTCAAATACCATCCCTTCCACCACACTTATTGTTCACAGACGTGCTCTGATTCACCTGGAAGGGGACTACACCAGGGCATGAACTCCAGGAGGCAAGGATCTTGGGGGCAATCGGAGAGGTTGGACATCACGTTTTGTTTTGCTCTAAGTGGGTGAGTACCAATAGGAGGCTCTAGCAATCGCAGACAGTGAGATGACCGCTGGCTAGAGAAAAGTTCCCAGGAAGAAGGAAGAAAGGAACTAAATAAAATATTTCCTCAGCCTTATCCCTTGCTTCTCCCTCCATTGCACTCTCAGCTTTAGCCAGACTGAAACCACCTCACTCCTCAATCTCATTTCAAGGCCCGTGCACATCTACAGTTTTTCTCTTTGAAAGCTTCTCCTCTCCACTTCACTTGGGCTACTTTCCTTTCAAAATTCAGCTCTCAGCTTAAACACAACTACATCCTTTGGGAAAGCTTTTCCTGATTCCCTTAGGCTGTGGCTGCTGTGTGTACTTTATCTCCTTTCATGGACCTTATCCAGTTTTTAGAAGTTGCTTTGGAGGCATCTCCAAGTGAGGGGAACAGCTGATGAAAAGGGACAGAGCAAGGTGTAAGAAATTAGCAAGGTAAGTTCTTTAACAGAAAGTTCCAGAACTTTAGGCAATCATGGAATTTTCTTTCTCTGCTGTACAATGCAAAGGTCACTGGCCTCGTGGGGCTTCTGAACACAGGAAATGTGGCTAGCGTGACTGAGGAATTATATTGAGCAACTCAAGAGTTGAATTTAAATTTTATTTAATTTAAATTTAAATACCTACACATGGCTAGTGGTAACTGTATTGTTCCACACAGATCTTACCAGAAGACCCCTGCTTAAAGACAGTCCAGGGTGGCAGAGGGGGAGGTTAAGCTTTGCTGTGTAGAGGACAGGCCCCTTCAGACTGGAAGGGCTACTCTGTCCTTGGAATTCTTCAGGCAAGAAGACTGGAGTGGGTTGCCATTTCCTTCTCCAGGGGACAATAAACTAAATCCAGTGTATTTAACCCGCTTCCCTGGTGGCTCAGCCATAATCAATCCGCCTGTAATGCAGGAGATGTGAGTTCAATCCCTGGGTGGGGAAGGTCCCCTGGAGGAGGGCGTGGCAACCGACTCCAATATTATTGCTGGGAAAATCCCATGAACAGAGGAGCCTGGTCGGCTTTAGTCCAGAGTGTTGCAGAGTCAGACAAGACTGAAGCAACCAAACACAAGCATGGGCGCATTTAAAGCACTGGCCCACTGTGAAGACACCATTCTAATACATCTACAAGGCTCTTTGTAACTGAACAGGATGCTTAGAACAGTGAAAGGGTCTAAAGATACTAGGGACTAGTTCTCTGATGGCAAAATTGAAGAAATTATTTTTTTTGTAGTGGGGGTTTTCCCTACGTCTGCCACCTACGGTCAGGGTCAAAGCCACTATCTTTTAAGAGGGTCAACACTTGTGATGGCTGCATCTAAATTTGCACTTTCTAACACCAGTCAAGAACTAGCTTTCTGTCCTCCCTGTCTCCCTCTCTCCCTTCCTTCCTTTGTGTTAGGCTTTGAGAAGCGATGGTGGAACAATTCAGTAACTTTTCTTGAAAAGCTCACAGGGGAGAGTAATAAAGGTGTTCACACACTAGCTGGTTGCCAGAAGTTCTAGGTTCTCCTGTTTTGCTAGTCTATGTCTCTACGCCTCAGCTATCCCATTTGTGAGATGTCAGGGCTGGGAGAGGACTTCTGAGGTCTCCGCCCTAACTTCCTGGGCGCTTATGTAATGTAATCAAAACCATAATGATAATAAAAACAGCAGCCACATGAACTTGAGTGCTTATGTTCTAGGCACCACATGTGCTCAATGGTTTATCGTCGCAGTTTCACAAACTTCCATTTTGTGGATGAGAAAACAGAAGCTATGTGAGTTTAAGCAACTAGGTCACACAAGTAGTAGTAATAAATAGTTGCGTTGGACTTTAAATTCAGTTGGTTCCACTGCTTAAACTTCTCATGCTTTCGCTGCATTTACTCCTTTTCTAAGCTGGGCCATTGAGGTGCTTTGGGTTCAGGCAGGGAGTTAATTTTGTCACGATTACTAGTGATACTTTTTTTTTTTTTTAATGCGTGTTCTGTGTGTATACAGTCTCAATTAGTTTTCACAGCAACCGTAAAGAGTGGTTCATACTACTCCCATCATTGTACAGACGGGGAAAGGGAGGCTCAGCGGGACTGATTAAATTGCTCAAGGTCACACAGCTAGCCAACAGCAGGGATCCACAGTTAAACTGTTTGCGCCACCCCGCCGCCTAGACCACTCCGCCTCCAGCTGGGTGCAGGCAGCTCCGGCCAGGGATAGGCGGGGCGGCCCTACCGGGTCTGGGGGCTGGCCGCGGCCGCACGCCTCCGCCGCGCACGCGCTCTCGGGCTCCGGGTCCGGACGCGCCGCGGGCGCGAGGACGGCGGCGAGGAGCGTGCGCGCGGTGACGTGCCGGGCGCCATGTTGGAGGGCTGGTGGTAGCGGCTCGGGGAGGTGCTCGCTCTCTCGGTCTCGCTCTCTCGTTCGCTTCCCCCAGCTCCCTTCGGTGCCCCCCCCGAATCGCCTGCGTGCCGGAGTGTGTGCGAGGGAGGGGGAGGGCGTCGGGGGGGTGGGGGGAGGCCTTCCGGTCCCCGGGAGACCCGCGGAAGGAGGCGGAGGCTGCGAGGGACTCCGGGAAGCCATGGACGTCGAGAGGCTGCAGGAGGCGCTGAAAGGTGGGGGTAGCTGCCCCCTCTCCCTTCCTCCTCACCCTCCGTGGCCGCCTCTCCGTTCCCTTCTGGGCGAGTGACTCCGCGGGGCCAGGCTGGGGGGAGGGCGCGCTTCCCCGGCTCCCATCCCCCCTCCCGCTTTCCCGGGGGCGGGGAGCCCCGTGGGCAGCTCCCTCCCGCCCCGCTCTGGGCTTTGTGTCGGCCGCCGGCGTCTGGGCTGGGGGAGGGGAGTCGGGAAGCTCTCGAGGGGGCCCGGTCCCTCTCCCACTCCCCGTGAACGTTTCGTGGGCCCGCAGACCCGTCGCAGGCAGGCTTCATTCTCTGTCATCCCCCTGCACACCGGACATCGAGGGGAGAGAAAAAGTGAAAGGTTTTAGGGCGGGGGTAGAGGGGGCGGCAGAGCAACTTTGAAGTGTCTCTGGAGGCCCTTTTTTCAAAGCTTCTGGAGTCATCTTCCAGGCGCCCCAATTCTGAAGTGGTCGCCTTTCCAGCTCCGAATTGCTCGCCATCCGAGCAACAGGCTTGAGAACTTAGAATACGTGATTGCAGCGTTTTGAGAATTAGACTTTGATACCAAGGATCATTGGTTGATGACTGCAAGAGGGAGCTGGTGTTTCATATAACGCAGATTTATGAACCTCACGTAAACAGTTTGGGGGGAGTTGGGATTTGGGGTTTGTATTTTAACAGGTCTTTGAGATGAATCCCCCGGACTACATTAAGGATGGTTGGTGGAGAAGTGCCCCCTTTAGGAAGGGTCTCGTTATCTGTAAAGAGTGACATGTGAAGTTGGAGAGTCAGGTGGAATTTATTTGAGAGGCTTTTTAAATTAAATTAATTTCTTTATATGAGGAATGACTGGAGAGGAAAGTTTGTTTTTAAAGGGCATTGGAAATGGTTGGTGGACTTTGAAAAATACTAATAACTTTTGTTTCTTCCCTTATCTAGATTTTGAGAAGAGGGGGAAAAAGGAAGTTTGTCCGGTCCTGGATCAGTTTCTTTGTCATGTAGCCAAGACTGGAGAAACAATGTGAGTTGAAAACATGTAATCGTATTCATAAACCTGTGTGTCCTTAAGAATCGCTTAGGAAAGGGACAGAGGTGTATTTCAGAAGCATTGACTAATCCATCTGTCTAAATTGTACAGGCCCCATATTTAAAGCATTTATTCAGTGTATATGCTTCATTCACTTCACACCATGCTCTGTAATGAATTTTTAAATTGTATTAAAATTTTTCTTTATGCTTTTGCACATTTAGAATGTATTAGTCTAGAACAGCCAGAAAAAGGAAGAATGCATGTTCCATTGTGACTCTTTGGCCATAACAAGCGGGCTTATTTCCAGAATTCTGTGGCTTTGATTCTATTTCAGATTCTTCTTCTTTTTTTTTGGTGATATTTTCTCATATTGTCCGGTATCCAGCCTTTTGTTGTCATTTATATATGTGGGTGCTGGAAGTATCACTACTGTTTATTCTCTTGGGCACTCAGGGTGATTATCTGACAAATTCCAGATGCTACAGTCTTGACTGTCCTGTAAACTTTCTAGGATAGCTAACTTGTTAGCATATGCTCAGCATTTTATTAGGCTTGATTCCAAATGTTGTGAATCTGAAACTTACACTGTGAAGTTAAGACTGTTTTCAAAGGAACATTTATGAATCGAAGACTTACACTGTGACGTTAAGATTGTTTTCAAAGGAACATATTGTTTCATTGTGTCTAGTGTGTTTTGCAGGAGTTGTTTTCATTCTTGGGCTGTTTATTTGTAGAGAGCAGTGCAGATTTGGTGACTGATTTTGTAGCCTTGTCTTTGTGTAGGGGTAGGGAGCAGGAAGGGGAGAGGTTTTGGAAGGTGTAGTGTTAAAAAGTGGGGTTTTTAAAAATTCTTTTTGAGGCCTAATAAAAAGAGTGTAAGCTTCAGCAATTATGTAATGTATGCTTTGTTTGGCTTTATTAGCAAATGTTCATTTCTTACAAGATTTGCTTATGGTTGCAGCATAGTCTCCTGATAACTAGCCTGCTTTTAAAAGGGGTGGGGGAAACCTCTTTAATGGTCATGCCAACCAACTGAAACTCCTTGGTGCTTATTAAAATTACCAGTCACCTTAGGAATTTGACTGATGCGTTCAATCTTAAGTTTATACTTACTGCCTTAAAAAAGTGGAACTCTTCAGAATTTAAAAAAAGTAATTTTTGCTTCTGAGTTATAGTCTCTTAGAACATCTTGATTTTTAAAAAATTGATGCTGAATAACTAATTTGTATTAATTGTTAGTTGGTCCTAACTTATACCTCTATAATAGCAGGAGGAGAAGCGTTTTACTTCAGAGTTTTAATAAACAAGATTGTTTGGAGTTAAATACTTAAAACCTCTTTCTGGGTCTGTGGAGATTGCCTTCCCTTCTTGATACAGTGCATTGGCCGTAAATGTATAAATAGTTGAAAGTTGCTTCAAGGAAGCTTTTTAATATCATGTTTGACTGGATCACCAAGTGGCTTGGGAAATTTAACCTGCTTTTTCTGGACAATTATTTATCTAATAGAGGACTTTAGAAGATCATCAATTGTCCCATCCTTGTCTACACTCCTGCTCCCTCCCTCCCAATCTCTAGGTCTTACTACAGGTCTTACTATTTTTGTATTAAAATGACCGGTGGTGTTAGATTCTTTATGGATTTTGGAAGATATTTTTAAATTTATGATTCAGACAGTTTTTACATTTAGTTTTATTTAGCCTTTGGTTTTTTTAATCAATTTGAGCATGCCTTAACTTTTGATATGGAAATTTGCAGTTTCCGTCATCATTTATGGTTAAACTGAGCTTTGTCTAACTTCTAAGATTGTAAATAGGAGATTGAAAATCTAAAGGATAGCAGTTCAGATCTTGCTGATGTTTTAGTATAGGTGGGTTTCTTAAGAATTCCTGAATTTCTTCCCCTCATTTCTTATTTTAGAAAATAAGTTTATTCAGTAATGCTTTTTTTTTTTTTTAAACCCTTCATTTATTGAAAAGAACTTCATTTATTGAACTATATATTTTGGTAAATTTTGACATCTGCACTCATGAAACTATCACTGCGCTCCAGGTGGAGACTATATAAACATTACTCCCTCTTGCCCTTTGTTACCTGTCTTCCATGTGTGTGTTCTCATCCCCTCAGGTAGATTAGTTAGCATGTTCTGAAATTGTATGTAAATACAATCATACAGTGTGTTCTTTGCCTTTTAACAGTTTTTTTTTTTTTTTTTTAATTGGAGGATAATTGCTTTATGTCTGCCTTTTTTTACTCAGGGTAACTTAAGATGACTCCATGTCCAGAAATCAATAATTGATTCCTTTTTATTTTTGAGTAGTAGTCTTTACATGGATATCCTACAGATTTTGGTTCATTCACTTGTTGATGGACATTCGCATTATTTCCGGGTTAAAAAAAAAAAAAACCTATGAACATTTTTGTATGTGTCTTTGTATATTCTTTTCTCTTGGATAGCAACCCGTCCAAGAGTGGAATGGTTGGGTCATATGGTATGTGTATGTTTAACTTTAGAAACTGCCAAACTGTTTCCTAGAGTGATTGTACTAGTTTACTTTTCTCTAGCAGTATGGGAGTTCAGATCAGTTTCTCCACATCCTTTCCAACACTTACTATGATCAGTCTTCCTCATGTCAGGTATTCTAATAGGTACCTATTGCATAGGAATTGTAATTTGTATTTGTCTAATTACTAATGATGTTGAGCGTCTTTTCAAGTGTTTATTTACTGTTTGTGTATCTTTAGTAAGTTGATGCCTCACATCTTTGCCCATTTCAAAATGAAGTTCTTTGATTTCTTACTGAATTTTGAGAGTTCTTTATATATGGATACAAATTCTTTATCTAATGTGGTTTGCAAATACTCGACTGTGTGGGTTATCTTTATTCTCTTAACAGTGTATTTGAAAGTGAAATTTTAAATTTAATTCCATTTTGATTTTTAAAAATTTCCTCTCTTGAAGGATTCTTACTGCATTATTTGTTGTGATCATTTGTTCTTCTATGCGTTCTAGTTTAGTCATTGTTTCCTGAAGTAGTTTTTTCTGTTCTGGATCTTTGCTGTATTCTATTGCTTCATTTTCTGAGTTTCTCTGACTGACTTGCATCATTTTTCTCATGTTTTTAGCTCCTTTTGAAATAGTTTAAGGTTTTTGATCAAGTCTTTCTAGCTCTGCTTCACTGTCTTAAGGGATGTTATTCTGCTCCTTATTCTCCTTTTCTCTTAACAGTTTCATATCTGATTTGACCTTGATATCTGTCTTGCATTTTTATATAAAAGTAATTTTCCTGAACTTTGAGTAGGAGTCATGGTTCAGAGTAGCTGTTGTAACTTCCCAGAGCTCTCATTGTTTTTGTGAAGTGTTAGAGCATGGAGCTTGCTTTCTGAAATTTCTAGGTTTTGTTTTGCTTTTATTTGGAGCTTCTGTTTCCTTTATCTTGTCTCTTTCTCTTGTGTGTGGGGTCTCCTCTGGATGGGAGGTCTGGTGGGTCACTTTCAAGAGCTCATGGGAACAAGACTGTTGCTTTCAGCTCTTGTTGGAGGTTTTTCTATTCATTTATTACTGGAGTAATACGTATCTCAGTTTCAACTGTTCTCAGATTGACCTGCCATGATTTCTTGTGAACAACTGTTGGCTATTTTGTGTTTCTCCTATTTGTAGCCCTTTCAGATACACTATGACTTCTGTTTCCTCTTGTACAGATTCTTATAATGTTCAGGTCATCTGACTGTGAGTTTTTCCTCATTAACTTATTTTGGGGGGATTGTGAGATAACCTTGTTCAGGTAGATTTATTGTAAATGTTTTTGCTTATTGGTTTTGGGTTTTGCTGTGTACTTAACATCTGACATAAGGGGTTTTGGAGAGATGAAAAATTCTAGCACCTCTGCCATCCTTTTAGAATTATGCTATTTAGGAGAACTTTGTAAGTCAGTCCCTGTTAAGTTAGTTTCTTCATCTATAAGATGGGGATAATGATAGTACCACATAGTATGAGTACATCATACATGGAAAACTTAGAAAACCAAACACTACTTGGTAAAGTGTTAACATTATTTATTTACTCAATAAATAGTAGTTGTTAATTGTGTTGATACTGCTTATATTGAGTCTGCTTTTTTCCCTCCTTGCAGTTTCAAGCTCTTTGTGTTTATTAATTTTGACATATCACTAAGAAAATCGCAGTTAAGTTACTTTAAAGTAGTAGTAATCAACAACTGAGATGTGCGTCATTATAAATAAAATCTCCTTAAGTCCGTGAAGCTGCTAAATCCTTCTCTGGCTTTCTTTAGGAGGGAATTTTGTCTAGCATAGTGTTGGCTACTTGGAATGTTATTTCTAAAATGTCAGTTTCACACACTATCTTTGGGATTTTTGCCACATCCTAGCATCTGTATAATTATTTATTTTTAGGTTAGGTTACTTTTTTCTTCAGATTTTTTTTAAGATGTAAAAATACTACAGATAGAGTCTAAGCCCTCATTTTGCCCCTTCCCAGAAGTATAATCATTATGTTAATTTCTTCCTATTAATCTAATGAGAAATAAAGTCTGAAACCAGTGGTTTGTTGAATTAGTTACATCTTTCTGCATCTTTTTAAAATCTATGACTAATAAAGTGTTGATTAGTATTGATTACCCATGTGCCATCTAAATTCCTGTCATGTATGTGCCATTATCACAGCGGTACACAGAGGAAGCACAGTAGATTTTCAGTAAATAAAGTTAAGTGTGGATGCCCTTTTGCATTTAAATATTTTAGTAACTGCAGTGATTAAGATGGGAACATGAAGAAAATTATAGTTTTTTTCCTTTGTTTCATCACATCGAACCTGCAAACCCAGTGTGTCTTGTACACTGCACAGTGTCTACTGCGTGAGGCCCTAGAAGCTAGATGTGCCAACTTTGTTTTCTGACTGGAATTAACTTCAACTCTTCAATCATTTGGGTGTACAAATGAGTTCATATTTTCCATGTTTAGTCCAAATTTTTACTAGTAGTTGGCTAGTCCCCTAATTTCATGAGAGTTAGCATGTGGTAATGTCATTCTTGGAAGGAGCATGGCTTGATTCTGAATTTAGGTTAGCAGCGTGTCTGTGTGAATTAGGACTGATCATTTGTGAACCTGTTTCCGCACTTGAAAAATGGGGTTTATACCATGTAGTTGCCTCAGATATTGTGAGGATGTGAATAAATGAAAATATGTAACTATAGATAGTAAAATTGGGGAAAGAATAAAAATTACAGTTGTCTATGTGTTGAGCTTAAATAAGAGAGCATTTGGTTCATGAAACAAGTCTGAGGTACTTAATCTTGTGGAAAGAGCTCTGGTTTGAGAGTGAGGACAGCGACAGACGGGCCTGGGTTTGAATTCCCAGCTCTACCACTTAGTCTGTCACCAGGGCAGGCCGACTGACTACTCGATGCCTTATTTTCTTATAGTAAATATAGGTAATGAAGTAAATCTACCTCAAGGGATGTTGTGGTGATTCACTGGGTTTATACTTTGTAAGTGTTTAACTTGGTCCCTAGTGCACAGTGACAGCCCTCTCCACTACTGTTTTAGTTTCCAACAAGTTAAGTACCGTGAGCCACACTTCCTTCAGACATTGAATGAGGAACTTAGAAGGGGTGATTTCCAAGTTTCCTTCCATTTCAGAAGCCTTGTAGGAGTTGATGTTTTGGCAGTAGTTAGCGGGGTGGTATTGCAGTAACAGTGATTAAGGGTGGGGCATAATCATAGTGGTTGCTGTTAAATGTCTGCCAGTGGTGAAGATGTTTGCTGGGGGTATGTTGCATAGGTCAGTAGTTTGGAGACAATTAAAAAAAAATGAGGATCACTTCTCTGTACTTGGATGAGAGACACCAGCCAGTGTTCTCACTAGCTCATGAGAGCCACAAAGGGGTTCCCATGATGTCTGTCTTGGTGGCACTTACAAGTTGCCTTTTATCTGCATCCAGAGATCTTCTTTGTGCCTGCCAGTGAGCGTGAATTCATAATGCTTATGGATTGTTGGGAAGCCTGTCACCAACTTCACGTGGTTTCAAAACATCATCTTAGTAAGAACATAAGGAATTTATGGTCCAGTAAGAACGTAAGGAATTTATGATTCACAGCCTGCAATAATTTCCCTCTGTTTTGTGGACTGTTGGTCTTTTACCTTTTTGATATGGGAGTTTATTGGGGTGGAAGGGTGAGTGAGGGTTCGTGCTTGTGTCTGCCTTCCTAAATCAGTTTTCAGTATCAATGGCAGAAAAATTTAAGTCACTTAGCAAAACAGTGTAGACAGTTGAAGAGGAGACTGTCAGCTGTTATTTAATTTAGTACTTAATGCCTGTGAAAGCTTTATATTTTAAAATACTTGGTGAACGTGAGAACTGTTAGGTCTTCATTTTTGCTAGGACTTCAGATGTGTTCAGTTGCTCATTTTTGTTTTCTTTGGTTTCACCCATTTTATATATGCTATTTATATAAAAAGTAGTCCTTTTTATATATCAGGCTGTCTAGGTTTGACAGTCCTTATAACCACCCTCCTAACTCTGTTCCTATCAAAATAGATTGAATATGATTGAGAACATACGCCATTGATTGTAAAGTGTATAAGAGCTAATTTAAGTCTCAATTAGTAAAAAAAAATAATAAAAAATATATATAAATAATAGTAATAATGTGTCATATAGTAAATAACATGTCATATGTGGTAGTTCAAGTAGGGCTTTTTTACAAGGTACCAGTTTGACTTTGTGGCGAGGTGGCGGGGTGGATAGCTTTATTGAGACAATCTACTGTAGAGTAAAAGACAAACTTGGAGCTGTTTATGTCAAGGTATCTCTGTTGTCTCTGTGCTTACATCTCCTTGACTCGAGGTTAGCAGGCTGTTCTGGTTTCATTATAAGCTGTTTCAGTGACCGTGATGGAGTAAATTAGTCACCTAAGCCCTCTTTTGCTCTGTTCCCCAGCTGAAAATATGATTAATAACACTTAGGTCACAGAGTTTTTATGAAATATCAGGCATTCAACAGCCACCACGTCCAGTACCAAAATAAGGAACAATTGGGGCTTCCCATGTAGCTCAGTTGGTAAAGAATCTGCCTACAATGCAGGAGACCCAGGTTTGATTCCTGGGTTGGGACAATCCTTTGGAGAGAGAAATGGCAACCCACTCCAGTATTCTTGCCTGGAGAATCGCATGGACTGCAGCCTGCCAGGCTCCTCTGCCCATGGGGTCACAAGAGTTGGACATGACTTAGCGACTAAACCAGGCATTCAACAAATCATAGATTGTTTATATACTGTGATATAAAAAATAGAAATGAATAGTAAAAATGACAGTTACTTAATACCAGTTTTGATACCTGCGAGTTTTTGTAGCTTACTGAAATGAAATCCTAGGAATGAAAATATACTGACTGGTAATACGATCTCAGTTCTCTAATCTCATCAAGCTTCTTTATACTTGTGACTGAGCTGACTGTTTGGCTTGTCAGAATTTGGCTTCAGCTATTATATTTTTCTTCTTCCTATAGCCAAGTCTGACTTAGACTGTCTCAGATGTGCATACCTGTACTTGTACTATCTCCTTATTTGCCTGAGCTACCTGCAGGAGGTGAGGCCTTTTTAGTATTTTGACTCTTTTAAGTCTGATTCTGCTAATGTTATTTTTTGTTGTATGTGGTGCTGGTTAGTACTTCTACCTAGTTAGAGTCTTTGATTGATTTTGAGGTGGTGAGTCAGAAATCTTGGGACTAGAATTTTCACATAAGAACTTCTATTTCAGGTTTTGGGTTTTTGTTTTTTTTTTTTCTTCTTCCTTAAAGGTGTACCTTTAATGAACATTTATTTTGTGCCAGACACTGTCAGATGTTTAAAGTGCTTGCCCTAATTTAATCTTCACTATTACTCCCTGAAGTAGGTATCTCCTTTTTAAAATAAGGATACCAAGGGTCGCAGAACTTAATAGTTTTGATGGTGCAGCTGGTGAGTGACCGAATTGGGTTTTAAACTCAAGGCATTCTGATTTCAGACGGTAAAGAATTTGCCTGCAACACGTGAGAACTGGGTTTGATCTCTGGGTTGGGAAGATCCCCTGGAGGAGAGCATAGCAACCCACTCCCAGTAGTCTTGCCTGGAGAATCCCCATGGACAGAGGAACCTGGTGGTCTACAGTCCATGGGGTCTCAAAGAGTCAGACACAACTGAGGGACTAAGCACAGCACAGCAGATTCTGACTTCAGATTCTCCCATAACCTGTACTTTATACCACTTGGCACTTGTTCAGCAATCTTCTCACACCTGAGAATCCTTACAAAACTACTTAGAATTTGAAGCTTCACATTTGGTAGGAATCTGTTATCACTGTTATTTTTGTAATTTCTGAGGCTTTTATGCTGTTTACCCAAGCCAGACCCTGCATACCTGTCCAGCCCCCCTTCCTTGTGCTGTATTGTGATCCCATCACCTAAGGCACTGACACTGCAGGTAGTTTCCTGGGGAATGGGGTTGTGGCACGTATGGGGAAGGTGGTGGTGGAGGTTTGGTCATAAGTTGCGTCCAACTCTTAGAACCTTAGGGACTAGAGGCTCCTCTGTCTGTGGGATTTCTCAGGCAAGAATACTGGAGTGGGTTGCCATTTCCTTCTCCAAAAAAAACTATTAGGGGATATTGATTGAAAGAGTTAGTAAGGTAGGTGACTTCATGTACCCTAACATTTGTAATTTTGATCATTTTCCAGTGATGTCAAATGCTGAAACTTTTCAGTAATTGTAATTTTGCAGAGGTATAAATTTGAAGCATATAGATAGTGAGACTGATGTACTTTTAGCTGGAATGTATATGCCTCTTTAATGTATGCATCTTGAATTTGTTATTCTCAATCACCCAAAAATCTTACCTTTGTCATATTGGGAGGTAGGTGATACTATTTACAGGTGGTGAAATGAGAAAATACATACTGTACAAGGATTTGAAGTTAGATTTAAGAGGTTTTATGCTTCCTTGGTAGCTCAGCTGGTAAAGAATCCACCTGCAGTGCAGGAGACCCTGGTTTGATTCCTGGATTGGAAAGATCCGCTGGAAAACGGATAGGCTAGCCACTCCAGTATTCTTGGGCTTCCCTGGTGGCTCAGCTGGTAAAGAATCCACCTGGGAGATTTGGGTTTGACCCTGGGTTGGGAAGATACCCTGGAGAAGGGACTGGCTACAGACTCCAGTATTCTGGCCTGGAGAATTCCATCCACTGTATAGTCCGTGGGGTCACAAAGTGTTAGATACGATTGAACAATTTTCACTTTCACTTTTTTCAAGAGGTTTTACAAGTGTATCTGTAATTTTTGCACTATTATGTATTGTTGGGAAGGAGGGTGAGATAGCTTTTTGTTAACAACAAAATATTTCACTCAGAATTGTTTGTACTAAAGTGAATTTAGTATTTCTGGAGACGGTTTTATTCTGGTCTTATTTTAAGGGTACTGTCCATGAGGATTCCAAGGTAACTTTTGAGATTTTGGTCTTTTTTTCTCCAAGTGGTTCTTTAACTGGAGACTGGTCCACCTTTTCTAGGGCCTTTGCACATTAGAATATTTCTGCAAAGAGTAATATTGAAGTGGGTAGAATATGGCCTGGTTTTCTGTTATCACCTGTGAAGACTGTTGGTAAACTCTCGGTTTTCCTGTTAATAGGCTGTTATAAGACAATTTTGTCCTAACTGTTCATATTAGAGGGTTCATGGGTATACCTTGTTACCTTGTCATCCACTTTTCTGATAAATGTGATCTCTGGCATTTGGTTTTGCCATCTTAGTTGCTCTAGCATTTGGCAAAAGTGAATGCCACAACTAGAATTTGGCCACTTTATTAATCTTTTTTCTTGTTTGGATTGGGCCACTTTAAAAAATTCCAAAATGTTAGGTGAGTATATGGACAAGTGGTAAATACAAATACTTGTAGAACTTTCAGTGTTTCTAAAAAGACTGAAAGTTCTACAAGTATCTTAAATCTGGGGAATATCACATATATGCTTTTCAATTTTATATCTCCATATTGGTTAACAAGTTTGGTTAGAATAACTGCATTCTGAATTTAATGGATCATTAATTTAATTATTGTATCTGTAATAAGTTAGATTAAAATCATGTGCAAAGATTATGGAAATTAATACTCCTTTGGAGAAGCCTGTCTAGTTTTAAAAGCTTTTTATTTTAAAAATGCTCACAGGAATAAAGAAAAATCAAACTATACTGTTAACCTATTTTGTGTATATTCTTAATAGATTTTTTTTAAATGCATGTATGTGTAAAGGTTCTTTTAAAAAACGTGATACCAAATTCTGCAGTTTGGTTTTTGTAACTTGCTGTATTTATATATCTTTTATCAAAACACATCACTGATTTTTTTGGGGTCGTGTGTATTCAATTCTTTGACTCTATTTAGCGTCCTTTTTGATGGTCTTAAAGGGTTGCTCACAGTTAAAACAATTCAAACGATGCTTAAGTGAGCATAATTATGTTGGCACAGATGCAAGAATGGGGTTTATGGGTTGGAGTTTATGTGCATTATTGTCTTGATAGATAATGCCAGCTGACCTTCAAAAACATTTTTTTTTTCATTCAAATCCCAAAGAAAGGCAATGCCAAAGAATGCTCAAACTACCGCATAATTGCACTCATTTCACATGCTAGTAAAGTCATGCTCAAAATTCTGCAAGCCAGGTTTCCATAGTACGTGAACTGTGAACTTCCAAATGTTCAAGCTGGATTTAGAAAAGGCAGAGGAACCAGAGATCAAATTGCCAACATCTGTTGGATCATAGAAAAAGCAAGAGAATACCAGAAAAACATCTATTTCTGCTTTATCGATTACACCAAAGCCTTTGACTGTGTAGCAAACTGTGGAAAATTCTTAAAAAGATGGGAATACCAAACCACCTGACCTGCCTCCTGAGAAATCTGTATGCAGGTGAAGAAGCAACAGTTAGAACTGGACATGGAACAACAGATTGGTTCCAAATTGGGAAAGGAGTACGTCAAGGCTGTATATTGTCACCCTGCTTATTTAACTTATATGCAGAGTACATCATGAGAAATGCTGAGTTGGATGAAGCACAAGCTGGATACAAGATTGCTGGAAGAAATACCAATAACTTCACATACGCAGATGACACCACACTTGTGGCAGAAAGCAAAGAACTAAAGAGCCTCTTGATGAAAGTGAAGGAGGAGAGTGAAAAGTTGGCTTAAAGCTCAACATTCAGGAAACGGAAGATTGTGGCATCCGGTCCCATCACTTCATGGCAAATAGATGGGGAAACAATGGAAACAGTGAGAGGCTTTATTTTTGGGGGCTCCAAAATCACTGCAGATGGTGACTGCAGCCATGAAATTGAAAGACACTTGTTCCTTGGAAGAAAAGTTGTGACCAACCTAGACAGCATATTAAAAAGCAGAGACATTACTTTGCCAACAAAGGTCCGTCTAGTCAAGGCCGTGGTTTTTCCAGTAGTCATGTATGGATGTGAGAGTTAGACTGTAAAGAAAGCTGAGTGCTGAAGAATTTAGGCTTTTGAAGTGTGGTGTTAGAGAAGACTCTTGAGAGTCCCTTGAACTGCAAGGAGATCCAACCAGTCCAACCTAAAGGAAATCGGTCCTGACTATATTGGAAGGACTGATGCTGAAGCTGAAACTCCAATACTTTGGCCACCTGATGCAAAGAACTGACTCATTTGAAAAGGCCCCGATGCTGGGAAAGATCGAAGGAAGGGGAAGGTGACGACAGAGGATGAGATGGTTGGATGGCATCACCGGCCCTGTGGACATGAGTTTGCGTAAACTTCTGGAGTTGGTGATGGACAGGGAGGCCTGGCGTGCTGCAGTCCATGGGGTCTCAAAGAGTCGGACACGACTACACAACTAAGCGACTGAACTGAACTGTATACAAACAGTATATCAAAGTTTCCTGTCCAGTGTCAGCACTGAGCATTATTAGACTTTTAAGTCTGAAAATCTGATAGATGAAAAATGTTACCTCATTTTAATGTGCTTTCTTTTCTTTTACTCCAGGGTCTTTGCATTTGTTTATTGCTTTTTGTTGTTTTCCGTTTCCCTCATTTATTAAACTATGATTTGTCCCTTTGTTTTCAGTCTTTTTGCTAGATTTTTATTTTTAAAATAATAGAGTAGCTTGATAAAGTTGCTTTTAAATAAGGTATGCTTCTATTGTATTAGGAATAATTTGAGTTTAAAATAGTCTCATGATGGTCTAAACTGTATAGGAAAAGGTGGTCTTTGTTTTAATGGGTAGATGGAATTGTTATTTCTGGCATGTATCTGCCTTTTTTTCTCCCATTCCTGAGATAGGTAGTCATATTTATTTATCAGTAAAAGAAACTTCAAATACAAAGGTATATCTTTAATTTTTATGACTGTATTTGACATTTTGTTACGGTAAATCCAGCCCCGCCCCGCCCCTCCGTGTGGCCCTTGTTTACTTATTTGTAAATAATCCTAAACAACAAGTTACAAAAAGCTACATTCTGCCCTTGCTGCTGCTGCTGCTAAGTCGCTTCAGTTGTGTCCGACTCTGTGCGACCCCATAGACGGCAGCCCGCCAGGCTCCCCCGTCCCTGGGATTCTCCAGGCAAGAACACTGGAGTGGGTTGCCATTTCTTTCTCCAATGCATGAAAGTGAAGAGTGAAAGTGAAGTCGCTCAGTCGTGTCTGACTCTTAGTGACCCCATGGACTGCAGCCCACCAGGCTCCTCCATCCATGGGATTTTCCAGGCAAGAGTACTGGAGTGGGGTGCCATTGCCTTCTCCCATTCTGCCCTTAGGTTGACTGAATACTGAGAACATGCTGTGAACCTCAAAATGTCATGAAGTCCTAGTCAAGCAGAAGAAGTGAAAATACTCCCCACCCCAAAATGGACATATCTTAAAGATTGTTTCCTACTATCTTAAAATTAGTTTTGAATAAATACATACTTTTATTTAAATGTAAGTAGAATACTTAACAGTCTTTAAGGAAAAATAATTGAAGATGTGTGAGAATTTTGAGATGTGGGATTTATCTCCAAGGTTGCATTTAATGATGTAATTTACTTCACTTTCCTTTTCAATACTTCATAACTGTTCTCAGCCAGGGATAACAACATCTGGAGACATTTCTGGTTGTTATAAATGGAGGGTGCAGCTGGCATCAGGATACAGTGAGTGCCTGGAGTGCTCCAGTGCGTGGGATAACACCCACAGCAAAGGGTTATCAAACCCAAAATATCAGTAGTGCTGAGGTTGAAAGATTTTGCTTCATAGGAAAAAGCATACATTAAGCTTTAAAAAGTCTCTGATAGTTTTGTTTTGTGACCTGTGAAATAAAAATACTGATGTGTATAACCAAGACTTCTTAGTTTTATCTTTTAGGATTCTGTTGATACTTGAGAAACTTAGAAAAGTCTAATTTTGAGAAAGAAGTACACTTATCAAGATTTGATAGTTTAATTATAAAGTGTTCTCTTTCCTGATTTTCAGTTAAAGTCCAAAATGCTTTGCCTTTTATCGAATCAAATATTGCCTAGAAGTCTTGCTCCTTGCTGGTTATACTCACAACAGTCTTGACATTAGATTTGTTGGGGAGGTTTTCCCACCAAGTAATTCTGAGTCTCCTACGATTCAGTTGTTACATGTTGTACTCAGAGTTAGCGTCAGATCTCACATGTTAAGGGCTTAGCCCCACAGTGCTGCCTCCCACCACCACCACCTGCAGACCAGTCACAACTCCAGGTTGTTAAACCTGTTTTTCTGAACAACAGACTCAAAATCAGAGGTTTCTATAACCCCTTCCTCGGATTCTGTTAATTAGCTAGAGTGGCTCACAGAACTCAGGAAAACTGTTTACTATCTAGGTTACTGGTTTACTAATATTACACAGGATATTAAAGGTTATGAATGAATAGCCAAATGAAGAGATACCTGTGGTGAGGTCCAGAAAGGTTCTGAGCAGAAGATGAGATGCCTGTGGAGGTTGGAGTGCACCACCTTCCCAGCATGTGGACACATTACTGTTCACCAATCCAGACCAAGATTCACCAGTTCAGCTCTCTGAACCCCATAGATTATAGATGTTTATTTTTTTGAGAAGGCAATGGCACCCCACTCCGCTTGGAAAAATCCCATGGACGGAGGAGCCTATTAGGGTGCAGTCCATGAGGTCGCTAAGAGTTGGACACGACTGAGCAACTTCACTTTGACTTTTCACTTTCATGCATTGGAGAAGGAAATGGCAACCCACTCCTGTGTTCTTGCCTGGAGAATCCCAGGGACGGGGGAGCCTGGTGGGCCGCCGTCTACGGGGTCGCACAGAGTCGGACACGACTGAAGCGACTTAGCATAGCATTGAGGTTTTATCAAGTGGGCACGATTGATGATTAATTCCACTTTTAGCCCCTCTCCAGAGAATGACAGTGGGAAGTGGGACTGAAAGCTTCAAACTTCTAATCACGACTCGATGTTTCTGGTGACCAGTCCCCATCTAGGAACCTACCAAGAGTCAGAGTTACCTCATGAGAATAAAAGACTTATCACCCAGGAAATTCCAAGAAATTTAGTAGCTCTCTGTGAGGAACTGGGACCAGAGACTAAATATTAGAACAAAAGATTCTCCTTAGAACCTTTATTTTCAAGGGTTTTAGGAGCTCTTAGGATCTAGGAGCAGAGACCAGTATGCATATTTCTTATTACTTCACAAATACATCCATTAACTAGCTTCAGTGGACCATTCTTACATGTGTAGGGAAGAGAAAGAACCTTTAATTTCTCACTTTGTGGATGGAGTAACAACTTGATACCTTAATTAATTGCTCTGTATGTACCCATGAACTCTCCTGACTGGTAGCGTGGCTGCTGTGTGTATCTCTCAGAGTCACGGGCCACTATACAACCGGCCGGTACACCAGTGGAACATTAGTGAAGACAGTGTTGACCACTTCTCTCCCTCCAAAGAAGTTAGCTGCCCTAGCCACCCTTGCTTACTGTCTTTGAAACGGAAGGATTAAATTGAGCCTGAGACAGGTGAGAGAGAGAGATTGGCTGTTTCTGTCATTTTTCAGATTTAACTGTGTGTTTAAGTGGAAGCATTCTTCATTACACATGGTTTTCACAAACAGTCTGACAAGGTCATAGAAATTGGAAGTACAAATTAGAGAGGTTACCAAAACTGTGCATTTTAATGTAATTATTAATAATACTTCATTAAATATGATGCACATGGTAAGCTGGGCAGAACACCAGGTGTACAGATGGAGACCAGGACTGTTCTAACTAGGATATATGGTCACTCTCTTCTGAAGTTTCATTTGAAGCCTCCCTTGTATAGTATTACTAGTTTGTATCATTCTTTCTTAAACTTTCATCCTGTTAAACGGATACTGTTTTTGTCTTTAAAATTGTTTTCTTGATCTGAGTTCTATTTACCTTCCCAGTCCTGTCTCTTGCCACCGTATATAACTTTGCCAAGTGATTTGCAGTTCACTGAGTATGCAGTGCTCTGTTTTGCTAGCATTACATTGCAGCATATTTCTGTCATCATCTTTGCCTCTGACATTTTTCTTCACGGGATAACTTCGACTTGTCCTTTAAGACTGTTCAGCCAGCTCCATTCAAGTGCATATGAATCTACTGAAAAGCTGTCTTGGATCTCCTTTTCTCCATAGAAACTACCATATATCTGACATTCATTGATCAGATTTTCTATTTGTTTCTGTTTGTGGTTCTGTAGGCTTTGATGGGGCTGAAATTGCCTTGCTCAAAATGTGGTGCAGTGTAGGAGCTGGATTAAATATGTGAATAGAAAAATTAAAACTTGTCTTCATCTGTTAAAGAAATATTTTTTAAATATTTAGAAAACATTACTGGTATCAGCATTTTGAGTGTTGTGTGTGTGAAAATTCTGAGACTGCTTGCTTGCTTTCTTCCCTTTCAGTTTTTCTGTGTCCAGATTCTATTTATCCTTTGTCACTTTTGCTTGTTTCTAAGCCTCCCTAGTTGTTTTGTTTTTGTTTTAGCTTGAGGATAATTGCTTTACAATGTTACGGTGATCTCTGCCATACGTCAACGTGAATCAGTCATATATATGTCCACTCAATCTTGAGCCTCCCTCCCTTCCCCCATCTCACCTCTCCCTAAATGTTAAACAAGATAGTAATCTTGCTTTTCTAAAGCCTCCATTGTACCATTTTCTACTCTGTATGGGAATTTTAATATATTATTTCTTCTACCAAGCTAGGCCCTTGGAGGCCATAATTTGTTTTTTGATCATTACATCCTTCAGTATCATCTTTCCTTCAAAATAGTAGCTTTGCTGTTTTAGCTTGGGCTACTGTAAGAAAATACCATAGACTGGGTGATGTAAAGAACAGAAATTGTTTTCCTACCGTTACAGAGGCTGGAAGTTTGAGATCACAGTGCCAGCATGGTTGGGTTCTGGTGAGAACCTCTCTTCCTGTCTTGCCCAACGCCAGCTTCTTGCTGAGTCCTCGCAGAGGTGGGGCGGTACCTGGGGAGGGCCGCTCTCCTGCCTGCCCTCCATAACTGCCCCCTGCCCCATTTCTTCTAATAAAAGCAGTAGTTTCATTAGGAGGGTCTGACTCTTAAGACCTCATTTATGCTTAATTGTCTCCCAAAGGTCTCATCCTCAAATACCATCACATTGTGGGCTAGAGGCTTCAATATAAAAAATTTGGGTGGACACACACATAGTCTAAGATTTGTCAATGCTTTGCATGTCTGTCTTTTTATATTTACCGATTACATTCAGGTATGGATTGTTTTATGCAGTTGTATTCTTAAAGTTTTGATGTTAATTGAGTTTTATGAAGTAAATATTTTAGATATACACTGCTAACAAGGAAGTGGGAAGGAAAAGGGGCTGGGATTTATTGAATGTGTACTATGTGAGAGTAAATGCATGTTATGTGACATTTTATGTAAAAAATGCTGGTATGAAGTTTTCTGAATGCAGAGGTTGCCTTGCTATGTTTTTTTCTCCAAGTTAGTGTTTGTGTAATTTCTGTGTATCGGGTTTGCTTAAGTTCCTTCACATCTTTACTGGGATGTCAGCAACCAATTATTGAGCATATACCTGTGCTGGGTATCTTAGAATGCACTGGTGAGTACACAAACCATAGTCCCTTGTAATATTTATTAGTATTATATTCATTTAATATTTTTTTAAAACATTTAGTTTGCTTGTGCTGGGTCTTAGTTGTGGCATACGGGATCTAGTTCCCTGACTAGGGAACGAACCTGGGCCCTCTGCATTGGAAGCATGGAGTCCCAGCCACTGGACCACCAGGGAAGTCCCTCATTTAATGTTTTGCTCACTACTATTATCTGTATTTGCCAGTATCAACTACGTTAACTTCATCTTTAAAGTTAGGACTAGGGGAAGCTTATAAATGTAGTTCCTTAAGAGAGTAATTTTTTTCAGTTGACCCTTAAGTCAGCATATGCTATAAGCTTAAGACAGAAGAATTCAACCAAAAATAATTACCATGTTTGATATACATTTCTATTTTTAAATTTTGGAGAGGTGAAAACTTTGGGGTCAAATAATACTAGCTTCATAATGTATGAAGTGCTAAAGAGATTAATTAGATTAGGTGGGAATAAAATTGAAATTGCTTCAAGTTTTTGCTTTTTTAATTTTTTCTGCTATGTATCAACATATAAATTCCAGATAGTCCTCAAAATTTTGACATAATTATAAATTTTAAAAAATAAAGGTTTAATCCTAGAATCTCTTTGCTACCTAGAAAGACATCTTAAAATTAAACTTCTGTAAATATTTCTCATCAGCATGTTTTTTCCCACATTTTAAATATCTCAGAAATTCAAACATCAGTAGTATCCTAGATTTCTTAAAATTTTGTTAAAATAATAGAGTCTTACAGTTGCTCCTGATTTATATCTGAATAATACAGTGTCGTTAGCTTTTTTTGAAGGTTTAGAAAACATAAGTGTTTTGGGCCAGTAGTACAGACAGTTTGGAAGAATTATTTTGAAAGAAAGGCTTCTAAGTTTAGTGTTAGTAGATTGATTTAAGTGTTGGCATGTTTCAAGTAAGAAAAGGTTTTAAACATTTTAAGAGTAAGTTGCTATTTTATTTGCTTGGTAGTCTTTAAAGTTCAGGTTGGTATGAGGATTTGTGGATAAAATTATTTTCGATTGTTTTTAAAACATTCATAATTGAACTGTTATAAAAACCTTCAAATTATAGAAACACATAAATGGAATGAAGTTTTCCAAGTGTGCTAATTTGGAAATTATTTGGTGTTAGTGTGAGGCATGGTTTTGAGAAATGTGGCCAAATATTTAAAATGTGGTTTGTTTGTTTTTTTTTTTTTTTTAAATTATAAAAGTAGGGGAGTGTACCTTATTTAAAACAATTTGAACATTGTAGTCTTTGATAAAAGAAGTGAAAAGTCTCCCTCATTCTATGCCTCTAAATACGCTTACTATTTATATGCTCTCAGTAAAACAAAAAATAAGGAATTTAATAAGTAGTTTCCAAAAAAAGAAAAAGTCATCAGAAAAAACTAACGTATACATGAGCAGACCTTTGTATTCTGAGGAATTCAAATTAAAATTTTCAGGCATACTTGAAAAAGAAATGCCAGTAGCCCTTTACAAATATAATTGGATCAACATTGCTTTTTAGTTTTCAGTTTGAATGTTTTTATTTCTGAATTCTCAGAATGAGTTTCACCATTCATCATTTAATTTTTCTTAATTTGTAATTTCACTGACTGTAAGCAATTATACTTTTTATATTTTTAAAAGGTGAAAAGTTCACATTGAAAAAAGGCTTTGTAGATATGTTTGGTTGACATGTATGATCTTTGGTCTTTCAAATTCATAAATACATTTATAAATTCATATTTAATTTCTTATGTAGGAGAATCAAGCTTCAGAGCATTTATATATTTTGAAGTCCTACAATATTTATACTGGAAAAAGAGAAAATTCACCAGACTGTAGTCAGTGTTGAAGTTATAATAAAGAAGAAAATAGCTATAAAATGATGTGTCATAAGGAGAGTATCACTGTATAAGAATGCCAGATCTTTGACATTCTGGAGTTACACACAAATTTAAAACCCAAATTCTCTGAATCCTATGGGTATTCTGCTAGACTGAATGTTCAAATGGCTCATTTGGGAAAGCACAAGCAGGCTTATATTAATTTACTAGCGTCACACCATTTAAATAATAAAATGTTAAATAAACTTGTAATTTGAAAATTTGGAAGAGGCTCTTTTCCACAGATTTGATTTCTGCTTAAAACTGGAGTATTAAAGATTTAATTTTGAAGGAATCTTCAGCATTTTGAAAGCATCAGATTTATTTTAAACTTTTTGCTTGGCAGCAACACAGAGTGATTTTGTTTTATGTAAGCCCAAAAGGAAACGAGAAGAGAAGGAGAGATTTATTGGAAGAATATTGAGGTAGCGCTTGGAATCAAAGCTTAAGCTATATCTCCAAGCCAGTGTGATAGATAGGGTGCTTCAGGGTATCAGCACTAGAAGTTGCTGGACACTTTTTTTTTTAGTTTGCAGCCAAAGCGGTGATTTAGTTCTAATAAATTCCTGTTCCGCCCTGTTTTACTTTCCTGGACTAGAACATACAGTTGGCCTACCCCAGGATAAATTCTCTTTTAGAAAGGGATCAGGTGGTGTGGTCAGGGAAACAGCTGGAGGTCCATCCTTGTATTTGTATCTTGGTATATGCTGTATATGTACCCATTGGCATATGCTGTAACCAGTATATACGTATCTGAAGTACCCCCAAATTCATCATACAGGTGAAGTGTATAACTAATATTATCTCACTGTTGTGAGGTTATAACTCAACTTATTTGTCAGCAGGAAATTCCTGACTTTTAAGGATTTAGTTAGAGTTTGCACTAACCCCTATTCTGTTATTGAGAAATTCAACATTCTTAACAACCTATCTGAATTGCAGGAATGCATAATTATACTTTAAAGCCGTAGCTTTTGCTAAGCTAAGTTGGTGTCAAAGTGTTTTTATGATAAAGACAGTTCCCTCCCAAAAGAGAAATTGGGTTACATGTTTCTTAGCTTCCTAAGATTCCTAACCGGATCTTGTAAGGACATAAAACTAGAGATCATGGTCTGAGGCAAAATATAATAGTTATTTTAAGGGAGCAATAAATGTTTTGGCAGCAGTAGAGTCAGAGGTTGACTTCTGACAGGAGAGTTAGGAATGGCTTCATGGTGTGAGACAGGCTTAGTCCAGCTCGAAGGAACAGTGAACGAAGGAGTAGTCAGGAAAAGTGCAGGGCTATGAAGGTAGATTTGGGATAGATTGGAGAAGGTGAAAGTCGCTCACTTTCAAGTCGTGTCTGACTCTTTGCGACACCATGGACTAAACAGTCCATGGAATTCTCTAGGCCAGAATCCTGGAGTGGGTAGCCTTTCCCTTCTCCAGGGGCTGTTCCCAATGCAGGGATCGAACCCAGGTCTCCCACATTGCAGGTGGATTCTTTACCAGCCAAGCCACAAGGGAAGCCTAAGAATACTGGAGTGGGTAGCTTGTCCCTTCTCCAGCAGATCGTCCCAACCCAGGAATCGAACCAGAGTCTCCTGTATTGCAGGCGGATTCTTTACCAACTGAGCTATCAGGGAAGGCCATAGATCAGAGAGTGTCTTGCTATTACATAGAATTTTGCTTTTAGAAAGAGTTCACAAGTTACTGATGATTTGAGGGCAAGGGAGAGAGAGCTTTGCCTTGTGGAGCTGAAGTCTTAATTCAGGGAAGTTAGGGCAGTCACTTAGGAGGCTATTATAGGAATTTAAGCTAGAGGAAATGAGAACTTGAAATACACTTTCATTTTTGACTTTGATGCATTGGAGAAGGAAATGGCAACCCACTCCTGTGTTCTTGCCTGGAGAATCCCAGGGACGGGGGAGCCTGGTGGGCTGCCGTCTATGGGGTCGCACAGAGTCGGACACTACTGACGTGATTTAGCAGCAGCGGCAGTCTGTCTAATCTATGCTGTTAGCAGTGATTGTGTTACAGTGTACATATCTTCTTCCCATAATTAAAATCTTTATGCCTCTTCCCTTTGATTAGTGTTAGTTGCTCAGTCATGTCTGACTCTCTGCAACCCCGTGGCCTGTAGCCTGCCAGGCTCTTCTGTCTTTGGGATTTTCCAGGCAAGAATACTGGCGTGGGTTGCTGTTTCCTCCTCCAGGGGATCTTCCCAACCCAGGGATTCAGCCCAGGTCTCCTGCATTACAGGCAGATCCTTTATTGTCTGAGCCACCAGGGAAGCCCAAGATAATTATAATGATGTTTAAAATATATGTGATTATGTCTTTTCTTGTCCCCCAGTTTGTCCCCCCCCCCCCCCCACTTTAACTACTCACAGTTCTGTGGTAGATCACACTTTCTCATCTTAGTGCCTGTGCCCATATTGTTTCCTCTCCCTGGAATAAAGACCTTTCTCTTCCTTTTTGCTCATCTTTTAAGGGGTTGGAAAATTTTCCTTGACCCTGGGTTAGGTGTGTCTTCGTCCATTACGGTACTTCATGATTGCTTCTATTGTGTATTTGGTTATTTTACTATTTTTTGTTTATATTGTGAAGTCCTTGAAGGCAAGTACACTTTTTTTTTTTTTTAAATAATCTTTCCCTACTTCATTGTAGCTTAGAGATGTATATTTGCATAGGTTTTTGTGTGTGTTTGTTTGGTTTTGCTTATACTTTTCCTATTACTAGGTGTATTGACTTCTTAACAAGAGTATGGATTCTGAAGCCTAAATGCCTGCATTGAAATTTTGACTCTACTACTTAACTAGCTATACAACCGTGGGCAGGTTGTTTAACCACTTTATTTCTTAGTTGCTTTATTGATAATAAAATGAGTGAAATAATACTACCTAACTCATGGGGTTGTTATGAGGATTGAGTAGTACACAGTGCTTAGAACAGTGTCTGAATTAGTCATTATGTGTTTGCTGCTATTATTATAATTATGCATTGAAGTTTATATATAATTCTCTGTTCCTATTGCTAAAACAGTTGCACATGTAATACTTCCCAAATCTGCTTGGAAAGTGGTATTTTTCTTCCTGATTTCTTTTTTTCCACTGTAGGTAGTTGTGAGTGTTATTTCAGAGTAGACTTCAGGATATTTTTACCAAGTAATTATCGAGCAATTACTTTTTGCTTTATGTATTATTGGTACTTGTGATATATGCACTGGTGAACAAATATGTGAGCAGATAGATATAACAACATTATGTATTATGTTATTGGATTGTAAGGGCAGTAGAGGAATAAGAAAAATGGCAAGGGAAACGAGAGTTTAAGGGTAGAGAGGCAGTTGTAATTTTAAATAAAGTGGTCAGAGTCAGCCTTATTTTGAAGGTGATATTTGAGCAAGACAGGAAGTTGGCCATGCATCTACTTAGTAGAAGAGCATTCCAGGCTGAGGACTTCCTGCAAAGGCCCTTAAGAAGAAGTGTGTTCCGCCTTTTCACAGACTAACAAAGGAGGCCACTGACTGGAGTAGACTGATCAAGGAGAGGGGGTCAGAGGGGGCTGGGGTCAAATCATTTAAGGCAATGTGAACCATGGTAAGGAGTTTTTATCCTTTACTCCGAGTGAAATCAGGAGCCAGTGTGGAGTTTTTTGAGTTGAGAAGTGACATTGTCAGAATTAAGCATTAAGAGAATTTTATGAACGACAGTGCTGAAAATAGGTTTTAGGTAAAACCCAGGTGTCTCAGTGATAATCTGTCTGCTAATGCAGGAGACACAGGTTGGATGGCTGGGTCTGGAAGATCCCCTGAAGAAGGAAATGGCAGACCACTCCTGTATTCTTGCCTGGAAAATTCCATAGACATAGGAGCCTGACTGGCTACTGTCCATGTGGTCACAAAGAGTCAGACACAGCTGAGCACTCACTGGCCACAAAGTAAGCTAAAAGCAGGGATTATTGAAGATAATATTTTTGAAGAGATGGATTAAGTCATAGCAGGAGGTCGTGAGAATTAGTCATACTTTTAATACATTTTGAAGGTAAAACTGGGAGGATTTTCTGAAGATACGGTGTGGTGTGTGAGGGGAAGAATGGAATCAAAAAAAACTCCAGTTTGCCTTAGCAGCTGAAAGGGTGGAATTTCTCACACCTGAAATGGGAAAGGCTTTGGGAGGAGCAATTTGTGGGAAAGACCAGAAGTTCAGTTTTGGACTTGCTGAGTTCTCTTCTGTTGTGTAGCAGGTGGTTGGACGTGTGAATGCACTGACAGATAGTATTTAAAATCTTCAGACAGGAGAAGATCACCAAGTGTAGACAGAAGTGATTAGCTGAGCTTTGGATCACTCCAGCATGGAGCAGTTTGTAAAACCAGAAAGGACCAATGAGTAGGGAAGATCAGAAAGTTAAAAGACAGTGGAGTGAAGTGAAGTGAAAGTCACTCAGTCGTGTCCGACTCTTTGCGACCCAATGGATTATAGAGTTCACAGAATACTCCAGGCCAGAATACTGGAGTGGGTAGCCTTTCCCTTCTCCAGGGGATCTTCCCAACTCAGGGATTGAACCCAGGTCTCCTGCATTGCAAGTGAATTCTTTACCAGCTGGGCCATAAGGGAAGTCCTAAAAGACAGTATCGGAAAGCAATTAAGGAAGAATTGTCAACTGTGTGAAACACCCTAGATAGGCCAGTTAGGATGAGATGTGAGAAACGATTATTGGCTTTAGCATTATGGAGGTAGTTGATGACCTTGATAAGCACAGATTAGTTTTAGTGGTGTAGCCTGTCTGAAGTGGGTTTGAGGGATAATGGAAGGGAGACAACCCTTTCAAGGAGTTTTCCTTCAAAGGAGAGCATATATATTTAAACATCTAGTTCATCCAGAACTATTAAAAATGAAACCGGGTGATGTGTAAATGATGGAGGAGCTCGGAGGGTAAGTAGAGGAAGAAAAAAATTCTGAAGTGGGAGAAATGTTAATTTATTTGTATGGTAGTGGAAGTGATCCATCAGAGATTAAAAAGTTGTGGTTGATTAAAAGGAGGATTACATAGGTGATGCTCTTGAGTAGGTGCACAAATGGAGAATCTGGTATGTAAATAGATGAGAGCATGGATACTTCTATTATAACAGGTGGGAATTCCAGGTGTGGGTGACCCTTCTAGTAGTAGGTGGATAAATGTGGGGGACTCAGGAAATTCAAGGGTGTTAAGTATGAGAGTGAAAGAGGACTCAATGGGGGTTTGAGGAGAGAAAAGAAAGTGAAAGTGTAGTTGCCCAGTGGTGTCTGATTCTTTGCAGTCCCATGGACTGTAGCCCGCCAGGTTCCTCTGTCCTTGGAATTCTCCATACAAGAATTCTGGACAGGATTGCCATTCTCTTCTCCAGGGGATCTTCCTAACACAGGGATCAAATCCTGGTCTCTCATTGCAGGCACATTCTTTCCCATCTGACCCACTGGAGGAGATATGAAATAGTTATCTGGAAGTGTCTGGGAGTGAATAAACTAGGAAAATAAAATACTAATCTGATAGCATTAATATTGTACTTGAAATAAGCTAGTATGGTGATGCATTTTTCTTTCATCTTGTGTTAGTGCCCATGTGCTGCATAGGCACAGATTTGGTGGGGTTTGCATTTTTTAAAGTTGATTTTGGGAGTACAGTGAAGCTAGGGAGGGGCTAGAGAATCAACTCTATGCTGGGGGGGCAGGTGGCTAATGCTTAATGATTAATTATTATTTAATCTGATAAAGTGGTGAGGGACAGTAAAAAGGTGGTTAGATCAATGAATTGGAGGTCTTGTAGAGTCAGAATTTCTACAGTAAGTGCAATATATTTAAATATCTTCTAGTTCATCCAGAACTATTAAAAATGAAGCTGGGTGATGTGTAGTTTTTTTTTTCCTATTTATATTTTTGTTAGCAAAAATACTGCATTTATTCATTTTCTAAAAGGAAATAATTTTGTGAATGGGTAAAGAAGGAATATTGGGTAAATTTTCTCCTTTCTGTAATAGAAGGGAATGGTTAAAGAGCCTCTAAAAGTGCTCTTAGGCTGGAGAGATTGCCTCTATTAAATATCTGTTATGTGAGAGTACGTAAGATAAGCCCAACTATCTTAGGATCTAACAGAAGCCTTTCTTGTTGCCTCAGTCCTGTCTTATACCTGGAAAGCCCTCTCCGTATCTCTACAGTATTGCTCAAATGTTCTCCGCATCCAGAGTTTCTTGAGGATGAATAGCCATTGAGTGCTTAGTAGGAGTCAGCCACTTTGCTAAAATAAGCACTCTCCTTACACTAATGTAATGCATACAGCAGTTCTGTGAAGTGAATAACTTACCTCCATTTTAGATACGGGAAACAAAAGGAGGCTAGAGTTACGCTCCTGTGTCGCACAAATGAAAAAGTAGCTGAACTAAAATTTGAACCCAGATGAGCTTTCAGACTCTAGCACCAGCACTTTAATTTTTTTTTTTACCCTGTTGTTTTTACTTTCAGTGAAGTTAAATGCGCTAGATTTAGGGAGTTTATTTAGTACAACAAAGGGAACAAAAAAATCTTCTATGTGCTTTTCCTTTATTTCCTATTCCATAGAGGTAACCACTTTAAAACCATTGCTTTTTTAGGAGAAGGGGTGTTGACCTACCTGTTTCTAAGTGGCAGTTTTAGACGGTTACTTTTTTCTTTAAAATTTTAGAATAATTACTGATTTCATAATAATAACAGGATTTAGTTTCTTTTACCTGCTCCCCCTTACTCTGTTCATACCTACTTCTGATTTCCATTGCCCGATTTCTTTAGTATAAGTGTATTGAAATTAGCCCAACGTTTGTTACATACATTGTATTAGTGAATGCTGTTTTTCATTTACTTTTCTGTATGCTTATGGCTAATTCCATCTGTAAACAGAATAGCACAGAATAGACACATACCATACTAAAAAGCCAGTGTTGCCAACACTTTTAAGACACTTTGAGCTTCACCTTCAAATTCTAAAAGAATTCTCTAAGATGAAACTTGTGAACTAAACAGTAATCTGCCACCAGTGCCATGTCAGCTCATTTTATTTTTCAGTAACAAATTATAAAGCCATTTATGTATGCTCATTTCAGTCTCCTTAAAAAAGCTGACTATTTCTTCCTTTGCTTTGCAACTGCATCAGTTGATCTCTGGTTCGAGGTAGAAGGGCTTTCCTGTTGTTTTTTTTCTCTCAGCTTTCTCAATGAACTTGAGGAAAAATACTCTAGATCACTCTGATCTCCATAGCACATTTTCCTGTATAATTAGAAGTGATTCATGAGATAGATATTAATGCTAATGATTTCTTTTTAATGAATTGTGTATATTTTAGAATTTCTCCTCTGTCTCTCAAAATGTTTGGACACATGTTCATGCCATTTTATTCTTTAGATTTTTTGAGAAATCTGTGTTGCACCTCTGATTTTCTTGACCTTACTGTTTTTTAGGAGGAAGCAGTATAATTCTCAACAGAAGGGATTGTGTATTGCAGTGGTTTTCAGCTGGGACCAAGCCTCCCGTCTCCCCTACCCCCCACCCCAGGGTTCATTTGGCAATCTCTAGAAACATATTTGGTTGTCACCGTTTGTGCTGAGGATTACTGGCATCAAGGTGTATGGGTTGCAGGTGTTGCCAAACATCCTACAATGGACAGGATAGCCTACCACAGTGCAGAACTCTCAAGCCTAAAATATCAGTGGTGCTGAGACGGAAAAATTCATTTGTCTATATTAAGTTCCTTCTGTCTTTAAGTCCTAAACTTTTCCACTTCCTTTTTCCATACTCTACTCATGGTTTCAGGGTTCACCTTAAAGTCCCACTTTGTCCTGAAGTCTTTTCTTGATGGCTCTAAACCTATATTTCATCTCCTTTTTGTTGGTTCTATTATACCGTCATTAAACTCTTTGCATCTGATAGTTTATGCTGTCTTATTTCTATTTGTTTATTATCTATATATCTTGTTTTTTGTACTGTTTTAAGGATCATTGTCTTTCATTGTTTCTACTGCTTTTGAACTTGATGTTACATTGTCAGTTGGTAAAATAAAAAAAGGGCTCAGGGCCTGCCTAGGCTTTGGGAAATGTGGTGAAAGAATGGACTCATCTCTCTTGATGGCAAATTGGCTTTGATATCAGTGGATTATGGAGGAAATGATGAATGTTGTGAGTAGTGTGACTGTCTAGTAGCAAGAAGGAGAATAGATCCACCAGCCATTAAACTAGTGCGACTTTTTTAAAAACCTAGTACCCTCTGAGTTCCAAATTGGCTGTGTTTAGCTTGAATGGTACTGTTAGAGGAGATCTGTCTTTGGTTCATATTTGTTTAGTTCAGTTGTCTATGTGGAAGGGATGGTCCCTGTTGATACATTAATAAATTTGAGAAATTTTTTCAAAAAAGGATCAAGGGTTAGCTAAGAGTTAAGCATAAATCAGGCTAACCAAGATGGACTATTTCTTGAACTTTTTGTTTTAATTGGTAGGGAGAAATGGGTGAGTGGAGGAAAGTAACTTGAATCTTTAGACATGTTGGAATTGTTACGAATATACAAGTGGCCAAAGAAGAAACCCAAGTTTACGCTGAGGTATTATCTAACGTTAGTGTTACCTGTTGAAGCTTTCTTTTCCATCTGATTGGGTCCTTTGTATGTACAGTTATCATTTGGTATTTTAACACTCTTAATTTGAAAACTTCACTTTTAGTGGCAAGTAACTTTACCTTCAGAATTTGTGTCATAGTTTTATTTGACATGGTACTTTGGAGCAGGTACCATTCCATCTGCAGATATGAGTTTCTGAGCAAGGAAATGTGTAGCATTTCAAAGATAATTTTAAAATAGAAAACAGATAAATATTTTAGAGTCACTTTAACATTTATATGAAAACAGCAAGTTTTATATTTGAAGCATTTGGTAAGAAATGAAATACAAAAGTTATGTTACTTTTATACTTCTGTAGTTTGTTTATACTTGTATTATTATACATAGTAATTTTACTTTTTCTGTTAATACCATGAGAATAAGAAAAAGGCAATTTTAAAGGGGTGGAGTAGGTAGTGGTTTTTAACTGGGGATACTTTTTGTCTCCCAGGAAGCACTTGGCAGTGTTTATAGATATTTATTGCTGTCACAGTGTGGGGGTCATTTTAAGGTCGGGTGCTCCTGACTTCTTGTGGGTAGAGATCAAGGATGCTGTTCACCATTCTACAGTTCACAGGTCATCCCCCTTTGACAAAGAATTATCAGGCTTACAATGTCAGTGGCTCCAAGACTGAGGAACTACAGGATAAGGGATTGGAAAGGACCTATTCAAACCCAAAAGAAAGGTCTTGTGGCCCGTAAACATACTGCTTCACTGGCAGTGAATGAAAGGCAAAGTGTAGTGTGTTTCTGCTGTTAAATGTATGAGTTCTGGAAGTGTGTATTACTGTAATGAAATAAGTGTTTCTGTACTGGTATCGCTGTAAAGTGGTACAACATTTCTGAGGCGCCTTTGAAAATATCAAAGTTCTTTGTATTTCATACTTTTGATTCATTGATTCCACTTACAGGAGTCTATCCTAAGGTAATAAACAGATGCCATACAAAGTTTATTATTGCGATATTAAATGGAATTACTTTTAATTGTAATGAGCTGGAAGCAGACCTAAAATTTTTTCTTTAAGGTGGTTATTAAATAATGGTACCATCAAATACGGTACATATTTTAAAATCTTACTTTCAGAGACTGCTTGCGTGGTGACTGTACCACAGTGAATGAGGTGGGGGATCAAAGGAATACTAATTTAGGATGCCCAACTTAGATTTAAAAAAATATATTAGAGAAGATATATTTTCTACTATAATATGTATACTACTAAAAATGTACTGTAGTAATGATTACTGGGCACATTATGGCGAATTTTCATTTTATGTTCTGTAAATTTTTTCCCATGACTATTCTATGTCTATATGGGGCTTCCCATGTGGCTCAGTGGTATCCACCTGCCAATGCAGGAGACATGGGTTCAATCCCTGGGTCGGGAAGATACCCTGGAGGAGGAAATGGCATCCTGCTTCAGTATTCCTGTGAGGAGGAATCCCATGGACAGAGGAGTCTGGTGGGCTACAGTCCATAGTGTTGCAGAGAATCAAGACATGGCTGAAGATGTACATGCACGTATTGTATATATAGAATCAGAAGGGGGTGGGACAGTCATCTTTTTAATTTTTAATCTTTGGTACAGTTTTGTAGGAGGGCTGTCATTTCTCAGACTGTTAACTGAAAAATCTGTCCTTTGCCATATGCTGAGTTTCCATTTATGTTTGGGTCTATTTCTGGGCTCTCTGTTCCACTGACATTTTTAATGTTTGCTCAATTAATTGGTAAAGATATTATAAAAGTATAATTATACAAAAGAAATGTTCTCTTGATTGGGGCTCCATGTAGAGATTTCTGACTTGGTAATTTATATTTTAAAGTTCTTAAAAATGGCAGCATTTTGTGTAAGCAATTACGTTATTTTTGCCCATCTTCTGCTCATGTAATTCAGTGTTCAGATTAAATTTACTTGTATTTGTCAGATAGTTATGATTAAATTCTTATCACACTTTGTCTGCTGATGAAATTCAGATTCAGTTGACTTGTCTTTGTTTGCTCCAGTCAGATTGTTACAGCTGAATTCTTACGACACTCTAAGTCTCCCGATTCAAAGCCCCGTCATCTTGGGTCAGTGATAAGTCTCATTAATTTGTTTGTTTTCGTGCATTCATTTTTTTCCACATTTCCCTTTGTTTACAGATTGTACGGCATCTGCTTTCCCTTGGAGATAGTGTTGGGCTCTCCTATGCTCTGCTATGTTAGCTTCCCACACAGATTTTGCATGCAAAGCAGTGAGCTGAGTAATCTTAGTAGAATCTGGAACTGTAAGAGGCAACAAGTTAAGATGTAGCTGCTGGCCACTAAAATGTTCCAGAAGTAGCTGGGAAATAAAGGAATGGATTTTCTACCCTTGGGCTCTGAAAAATAGCTTTAACCTGAAAATTGTGAGGGAAACATATTTGTTCTAGTACTTACCAGTTCCTATATAGGAAAAAGATGAGTGCAGTGTTTGAAAGGAGAATACATTTTTTAGTCGTATGAGGTATTTTCCTTCGTAGAGGAGCTACTGCATAAAGGGAAAAATGAAGAGGAATGAGAACAAAGGAAGCAGAGGGAGGTGAAGTTACTTAATGGTAATGCATTTCAGTGGATTCTTGAGTTAATTTGAGCAGAGTAGATGAAAATTCTGAGTATGTATTGGAGGAAATTTTTATGTGGAGGAGTTGATTCTAAAGTTGAAAACGTGTTTGTGTTTCATGAGCCATCTGTTTAGAATAATTTTATTTTCATTTGAAAACTAAGGATTTTTTTTTGTTGTTTTTCTTTTCTAGTTTCTCGTTCTATGAGTACATTCATAAGAAAATTATTTTTGTTGCCAAATTTTTAGTTGACTTACTCACGGCTTGTTTTTGTGCTCAAATTACATAATTTTCAGGGAAGCATTTTCTGCTTTTGTTTTTATTGGTTGTGTTGCATCTAAAAAGTTATAGAAGCTTTTTTTCCCCTCCAATTATGTATGTCATAATTTGAGTTGTATCAGTTGGAGATGATATATAGAGTAAGTCTGCTTGTTACCTGTGAAGCTTAAAGTACAAATTCAGTAATTCATTTCATTGTACGGGACTTAGTTACTGTCTGCTCTAGTGAGCTAGAGTCGTTAAAGCTCCCCATAGTTTGCTTTACCAGGTCTCCCATCACGTTTTTTCTTGCTCTTTACATTAATGTGGTGGTGTTCACGTGTCATAGGTGGACTTTAAAGCAATTCATGGAAAGATGCGTCTTTTTTTTTCTCAAATGTGTACATGGAAATTCTAATTCATGAAACAGGTTATGACTTAGGGAATGATTATTAAAACTATGGAAAGAATTCTTAAGAAATGAAAAGTATATGGCTCTTATTTCAGCAACCTCCCCTAGTATGTTTAAGTTTTAGTTAAATGACTCTTGAGAGTCCCTTGGACTGCAAGGAGATCCAACCAGTCCATTCTAAAGGAGATCAGTCCTTGGTGTTCTTTGGAAGGAATGATGCTAAAGCTGAAATTCCAGTACTTTGGCCACCTCATTCGAAGCGTTGACTCATCGGAAAAGATTCTGATGCTGGGACGGATTGGGGGCAGGAGGAGAAGGGGACGACAGAGGATGAGATGGCTGGATGGCATCACTAACTCAATGGACGTGAGTCTGAGTGAGCTCTGGGAGTTGGTAATGGACAGGGAGGCCTGGCGTGCTGCGATTCATGGGGTTGCAAAGAGTCGGACATGACTGAGCGACTGAACTGAACTGAAATGACTATAGGGAATCTAGTGAAATTTAAAGAAATTTTAGTAACCATTGGCAATTGGATAGTACTCAGAAGTTAGTATTAGTCATGTCAGAAATTAAAATGTGCTGCATCTGCCTATTAAACGTCAAATTCCCCTTCCCAAAAGAAATCTAGGGAAAGGAGGGAAAACTTAATCATGCATATAGCTTTAAATAATCACCATGATCAAATTTTAAAGCCGTTTAGTTCAGTTCAGTCGTTCAGTCATGTCCGACTCTTTGAGACCCCATGGACTGCAGCACGCCAGTCCTCCCTGTCCATCACCAACTCCCAGAGTTTACCCAAACTCATGTCCATCGAGTCAGTGATGCTCTCCAACCATCTCACCCTCTATTGTCCCCTTCTCCCACTTTCAGTCTTTCCCAGGATCAGGGTCTTTACTAGTGAGTCAGTTCTTCACATCAGGTGGCCAAAGTATTGGAGTTTCAGCTTCAGCATCAGTCCTTCCAATGAATATTCAGGACTGATTTCCTGTAGGATGGACTGGTTGGATCTCCTTGCAGTCCAAGGGACTCTTCAAGGGTCTTCTCCAGCACCACAGTTCAAAAACATCAATTCTTTGGCTCTCAGCTTGCTTTATAGTCCAACTCTCACATCCATACATAACTACTGGAAAAACTATAGCTTTGACTAGATGGACGTTTGCTGGCAAAGTAATGTCTCTGCTTTTTAGTATGCTGTCTAGGTTGGTCATAATTTTCCTACCAGGGAGTAAGTGTCTTAATTTCACACCTGCAGTCACCATCTGCAGTGATTTTGGAGCACCCAAAAATAAAGCCTGCCACTGTTTCCATTGTTTCCCCATCTATTTGCCATGAAGTGATGGGACCTGATGCCATGATCTTAATTTTTGAATGTTGAGTTTTAAGCCAACTTTTTCACTCTCCTCTTTCACTTTCATCAAGAGGCTCTTTAGTTCTTCACTTTCTGCCATAAGGGTGGTGTCATCTGCATTTCTGAGGTTATTGATGTTTCTCCCAGCAATCTTGATTCCAGCTTATGCTTCTTCCAGTCCAGCGTTTCTCATGATGTACTCTGCATAGAAGTTAAATAAGCAGGGTGACAATATACAGCCTTGCTTTTCCTATTTGGAACCAGTATGTTGTTCCATGTCCAGTTCTAACTGTTGCTTCCTAACCTGCATACAGATTTCTCAAGAGGCAGGTCAGGTGGTTTGGTATTCTCATCTCCTCCAGAATTTTCCAGTTTATTGTGATCCACACAGTCAAAGACTTGGGCATAGTGAATAAAGCAGAAATAGATGTTTTTCTGGAACTCTGTTGCATTTTCGATGATCCAGTGGATATTGGCAGTTTGGTCTCTGGTTCCTTTCCCTTTTCTGAAACCAGCTTGAACGTCTGGAATTTCACGGGTCATGTATTGCTGAAGACTGGCTTGGAGAATTTTGAGCATGACTTTGCTAGCATGTGAGATGAGTGCCGTTGTGCAGTGGTTTGAGCATTCTTTGGCATTGCCTAGTAAAAATGCTAGTAGTGAATAAAATTTACCTACCATATGATCCACCCATTGAACAGGAAGTTGTGAAGTCACACATCAGCTCTTTTTTAACTTTTTGAGTAACTGCCAATCCAAGCTATTTTCCAAAAGGGCTGTATACCATTTTACATTCCCATCAGCAGTATGTAGGTTTCCACCTGTCCTACTTCCTCCCCAACACTTGTCATTGAATACATCTTTTTTAATGTAACAATTTCAGTGGGTGTGGAATGGTATCTTGTGGTTTTGATGTGCATTTCCTTAATGCACATCTTTTCATGAACTTAATGGCAGTCTGTCTCCTGATACTGTACCCCTTAAACAATAACGTGTCAACCATCCCTTCTGCAAAGCCCTGGCATATGCCTTTCTGCAGTGTCTTTGACTATTCTAGATACCTCATAAAAGTGAAATCAGAATACTTCTTCTTTTGTGTCTGGCTTATTTTGCTTAGTGTGATGTGTTCAAGATTAATCATTGTTTTAGTATGTGAAAGTTTCTCTTCCTCTTTAAGGCTATATCCCACTGTATGTGTATGTGTGTGTGCACGTTTTGTTTATCTCTTCATCTGTTGAGATACATTAGAGTAGTTGCCAGCATGTGTGTAAGTGAGTTTCATTTGACTTTCTGTTTTTGGATCTTTTGCATCTCTATCTTTTAAAAATGGATTTGCTGGGTCATGTAGTAACTGTTTGGTCCTTTTAAAGCATCTTTGGCACAGTGACTCCACTGTTCTGCGTTCTGACAGGCAGTGCCACATAGTTCTCAGTTTCCCTACATACTGGCCAGGCAGCAGTTATCTCTGCTGTGTGTGTGTGTGGCGGGGGGAGGTGTCGGTTTGTTTTGTTTTGGTTTTTGTTGGATAGCCCTCTAATGGATGTGGAGTTCTGTTTTATTGCAATGTCCTGGATATTAACACCTTATCAGAAAGATGATTTGCATATAGTCTCTCCCATTCTCTGGGTTGACTCTTCACTCTTTGCCGATAGTGTCCTTTGATACACAAGTTTTTTTATTTTAATACAGTTCAGTTTATTTCTTTTGTTGCCTGTACTTATGTGGGAGGGTGTTACAATATCTTTCACATCAACAGTGGTAGGTTTGGAAATGTCTTGGGAATGTATCAGGAACTTTTCAAGCCCACAGTGAAGCTCACATTTTCTAGACTTTAAATTTTTTATTTTGAAGTTGAATTTTTATCAATGGTCACGAATATTTCAGTTGATTTTCTTGATTTTTTTTTGAGAACATGTCTACTGGTTTCTTTTGGTCTTGAATAAGCGTTCTTTATTTGACATTCTTTTCAAGTAAAAAAGGCTTTCTATGTAAAATAGCTCACTCAGCTGGCACCAGTATTTAGCTTTTTGCTACTTGATATGTCTACAGTATTTTGCTAGGCAACAGAAATCCTTTATGTATATTTTTCATGTTGTTGTCTGTGCTATGCTATCGCTTCAGTCGTATCCAACTCTTGCAACCCTGTGGACTGTAGCGCACCAGGCTCCTTTGTCCATGGGATTCTTTGGGTAAGAATACAGCAGTGGGTTGCCATGCCCTCCAGGGAAGCTTCCCAACTGAGGGATCAAACCTTCATATCTGTATCTCTTGCATTGCCAGGCGGGTTCTAGTGCCCCTGGGTTGTTAAAAAGACGTATGTGTACTCAAAGATCAAGATTTAAATAAGTTAGGAAATTTGCTTTGTTCAACTTTGCAGTAAAATAGTTCATTTTTTTTAATTGTGATTTTGTGTTGATAAGGAAGGTAACAGCTACTGCCAGTGGAGCTGGGTGCTGCTGCTTTGCTCTGCGCTGAAGTGTCGGCCTGTTACCCCTGCTGCGTTTGCACCCACTGTCACTGCAGATGTCAACTCAGTGAAAAAGTCAGCTCTACTCTTAGGAAAATAGCTGTGACCTCTTGGGGCCACACTTTGAGAGCTGCTGGCTTAGTCTGTAGGGTTGCTGAACCGGGTGGAAGAGTGATTGCAGACTAGCAGTCTTAGCTTGCTTAAGTAGTCTCCTGTGTATGAGATCTATCTGCTGCCATTAATGGTTACAGTGTTTGGAGGAATGGTTGGTGTTCCTGACCTTTGTATCTCTTAGAATTTAGGTTATTCAGACAGATTTCATCACTAAATTTCCTTACATTAGTGGTAAAATGTGAGGGGACAGGAATAAAAAAGATGTTGATATTTTCATGAACAGATGTGAAAGTTATATACAGATATTAATCAACCTTTTACTTCGCAAGATATGTCTTGTATAGAACGTGCGGTATATGCCTTTTAAATGATAAAATACTAAAAATTTTAGTTGAAAGCAAAAGAACTAGGAGAAATTGAAGTTTATTTTACTATTTTAACAGATAACAAGACAAGAAAATTTACTAGTCTATATAAGCATTACAGGGGGCTTTCCAGGTAACTCAGTGGTAAAGAATCCACCTGCCAGTGCGGGAAATGTGGGTTCAATCCCTGAGTCGAAAAGATCCCCTGGAGGAAGAAATGGCAGCCCACGCCAGTATTCTTGTCTGGATAATCCCATGGACAGAAGATCCTGACAGGCTACAGTCCATGGGGTCGCAGAGTCGGACACAACTGAGCAACTAAGCACACACACATAAGCATTATTTATACCTTGGATGTTAAGAGCTTAGGGTGTGGGAGTCTACTTAAAATTGTGAATGTAAGGTTGGGCCAGTTTCTAATTACTTAAGTGGGGACAGTAACACCTCCCTTTGTTGTAAGAGATGGAGGCAGAGTAATGGTTTTAAAATGTGGAAAGTGGAACTTAGACAATAAGCTTTCGACTAGAAATACCAGTAGTTAATTTTCAAGATTTTAATCTGATTTAGGTTTTGTTTGGATCAGGAGTCTGGGAGAATTGGATGGAAGCATGTAGGAGCTTGTGAGTTAGATTGATCAGGTGTGGTGCAGGCTGCTGAACAAAGTCATTCTCACAACTACTTTTCCTGATCTTAATTTTGTTAGTGTTGTGATGTATTCTGTATTTGTACTTTTTGTTCAAGAATTGTGACTCTACATGGTGTTATATATATATTTTTTAATTTTTTACTTACAGGATTCAGTGGTCCCAATTTAAAGGCTATTTTATTTTCAAACTGGAGAAGGTGATGGATGATTTCAGAACTTCAGCTCCTGAACCAAGAGGTCCTCCCAACCCTAATGTTGAATATATTCCCTTTGATGAAATGAAGGAAAGAATACTGAAAATTGTCACTGGATTTAATGGGTATGCATTTAATTCTGCGTTAAAGGTTTAATTTTTAGCAGATCATTAAATATTTTTCCTCTAAGTTTTGAAGTGTCTAGTTGTTTGATAACTGATTATTCATTTGAATAAGCTCTGTGTCTCATGATGTATATATATAGATAGATAGATGTTATTGAGTTCCATTTTATAAGTAGTTGAAATTCTCACAGCTTTTTTTTTTTTTTTTTACACTTGAACCACCTTTATATGGTTCACTGGCATTTAGACTTCAAATGTGTGTGACACTGGAAACATCAAATATTTAAAAATTTTTTGTATTTATTTTATATTTGATATTATAAATCTTTATACTTTGGAACCTGTTATTGAGGTAAGTGACATTTCTTTTAAAATGAAAAGCAATTTATGAAAGGATTCTACTTCGATTCTACTTTTTAATTAAAAATATTTTTGTAAGAGTCCCTGTTTTCCCTCCAGTAAGGAACCGTTTTAGCCTTTTATAAAACATAGCACTGAAAAGTTACTCTCCACCAAAAATGAAGCTGACTTTTAAATTAAATGTCATATTCTGTTATTTTAAATACTTTCTTTTCAGGACTTTGTATTTTTAGGGCTCCCTTTATTGAAGGCAAGAAGTATTTTTGAAGTTGAATTGTTCAGTGTTTAAATTGGCATAATTTGGAGTGTGGAATGACAATACCTAATTTAGTGAATTGTGGATATGTTAACCATGAATTTATATTTAGGGATAGTTTTTGATGAGATTTCATTTGTATTTTTAGGAAGCAATGGTCTCAATTTTTTCTTCAGATATTTAATCACATGGGATTTGCAACAAGATAGTGTAATTCACTTAACCCTTTATTTTATGTCATGTTTCCCTGCTTAGCAGTTTGATTTAAGGTATCAAATTCTTAAACTTTGGTTTTGGGTATGTTGCCAAAATACTCATGGGAGAAATTAAAGCTGCTCTTAGGGGTTTGGGATTGGAGGGAGACTTGTTTTCCATGGACCCTGTTGTATTAGTGAAAATTATCTAACTGTATACATATATCTACTTACTCATTTTTTTAAAGCATATACCAAGATGAAGCCACGTGCTATGTATTGGAAGTATGTTACATAAGGCTTACTATTGAATATGGTTAAGAATACTTCTTGGGGATGTTTATAAATAGTGCAGAGGTTGATAGTACTTAGACATTATGGTAACTCATCTTTTATTTCAGTAAGTTATGGCTCATTTAAAATTAAGAGTTATGGTCAAACAGGTCAAGTTATACCACTGCTTTGTGAATATGAGGCTACTTGTGATTCTAAATTAGTAATACCATTTTCAGTTCTTACACATTAAATTGGATGAAACACAGCTATATAGGTATTAAATATTTCTCATTTGTTTATTTGTTAAATAGGTGCCTTTCCTTCTCCAAGATATTTTATACACACACACACACACACACACACATATATATAATTTGTTAAATAGGTAATTGACTTACCTCTGAAAAGGACTTGAACAGTCCTTAAATGCCTAAGCATATGTAAGTATAATTTCTTTTAAAATATTTTTTATCTTGAACTATAATTTATATTTTTACTTTGATATTTCAAAATGGCAGTTTGCATATTATTTTTCTTAAGCAGAACTCAAGTCTTAATCAATGATACATTAGTATTTTTGTATTTTTCATTTTTGATTTACCCATTTTTATCTATATCATAATATTTGATATGTGGTACATTGAAACATCTTTGTAATATTTTTCAGTTTTATTTTTGTGTTTGAATATACATCGATTAGTTGTTGCTCTAAAAATTTTTTCCTTCAAGGTGGTGAGTAAAAGTAGCATCTTTTGCACCTAGTTGAAGGGTTTGTCTTTGCCAGTATTCCTCTTCTGCTCTTTGTAATAGATCATCTTTTAAATTAAAAAAGTTACAATAGTGTGTTCATAATTTTTAAAATATCCTCATATGTCCTAGGAGTATATGAAGAAAAGAAAGGAGGATCATGTTGTATGCTAGTTGTATTTTACTTTTAGAAGAGCTTTGAAATTTTTATATCAGTACAGTTACGTCTGTGTGTTCTGTTTGTCTTTATTTGAAATGGCTGCATTATTTTCTGTTACATTAACAGATTATGTAGTTCATTTTTTCTGCTCCCTTGGTGGGCATTTATTTTTTTAGCTGTTACAAGTGCTTGTAGTGCGCCCCCTTGTACATACACTTTTGTGTATGATGAATGGCGTATGTTGAATTTATATATAGATTTATTGTTCCTTTTTTTATTTTGTAGAGACCGTTACTAGGTTATCATGTATGCACACTTAAAATTTTTATTATTATTGCCAGATTGACCTCAGAGAGTATTTTCATTGATGCTTCTGTGTTATATGTAAATGCTGTTTATTTTTTCAGTATTTTTGTGGGTCTGTCCGTGGATTTGTGTCTCTTTGATTGCAAGTGACATGGAGCATGCGTGTCCTTAGTGACTCTTTAATGAATTGGTTTCTTTCATATCTTTTTTGGTTTTTCTTATCTTTCAGTGATTTTCTTATTGGTAAGTTCATTTTGCTGTTTTTGTTTTTAATTAGTGAAAGCTCTATAATAAATGCTTCAAATTATTTTGGTATGAAAAGATTATTTTCTAAAACTACTACTGTCAGTATATAAATTTTTCCTCTTTTAAGTGTAAATTATCCATTTACTTGTTGGCCGGATTTTCTGAACTGTAAGATTCTGGACACCAAGGGTGGCTATCTTTTCCATACAAAGCCTAGAAGAGTAAGTGCCTGAATTTAGTAGATTATCAGACAAACAGATACTGAATGAATGAGTGAAAGGAATAAAAGCATGCTTCTGTATCTATACTTTGTTTAATGGGGCATGGTAGAATTACATGGTTGAATGCTCAAGGTTACTTTTTAAAGAATTTTAGTCATATTTTCTTGTCCTTTTAAAATTACTTTTGAATTTTAACATTTTATAGAAGATGGACTATAGCTACTCTACAGAACTGAAGTTAAAGTTTCTTAGGTGAGAAACACCAAAAATTAAAAATTAATGGAATTAGAAGCTTAATGTGGGATTATAATGAACAAGAGTATCTGGGATTACTCAAAGCGGGCCATTTATGAAAATCGGCTTCCTACCATAGATAACTGTGAATATAATTTAGAAACTGTAGCCAGTAGTTCTTTCCTATAATGAATGGTACACAAGAGAGATTTTGAGAGGGCGAGAGAAGTATAACTTAAATTTCTTGTAGTTTTTAAAAGATCATTTTATATCCTTCTAACTACTAAAGTGGAATAATAATGAATATAAATTAATTACTTAAGTCTTCCTCTGCTTTTGACAATCTGTTAGACCTAAGACCTCGGGAAAATTAGCAGTAAGCTTCCCTTGCTGTGGGTAGTTGACTAAAAGGGCATGGCTGTGTATTTATGAGGGCATCTAGCCACTGTGGCAACCCACTCCAGTAATCTTACCTGGAAAATCCCATGGACGGAGGAACCTGGTAGGTTGCAGTCCATGAGGTAGCTAAGAGTCGGACACAACTGAGCGACTTCACTTTCACTTTCACGCATTGGAGAAGGAAATGGCAACCCACTCCAGTGTTCTTGCCTGGAGAATCCCAGGGATGGGGGAGCCTGCTGGGCTGCCGTCCTTGGGGTCGCACAGAGTCGGACACGACTGAAGTGACTACGTAGCAGCAGGCAAAGTGCACAACCATTTGATACCTAAAAATCTTGGTTATATCACTGCTAAGGTGTCAGTTGTAACTGAGGAGTGCTTATCTTTTGGCATGATGGCCTGACTATAAAATTTCTTCTCTGGAGTTATTTAAGTTATTTTAATGTACATAATCGGAGTTCGCTTAGTCCTGAAAACTTTCAAATGATTGTTCTTTTTTCTTTTTTAAAATTTATGTTTTTAATTGGAGGATGATTACTTTACCGTGATTTGCTGGTTTCTGCTGTACATCAGTATGAATCAGCCACAGGTATACGTGTGTCCCCTCCAGCTCTTGCACCCAAATGACTTGTTTGTATGCTTACGTGCACCAGTGCAGATACCTTTAAGTTTCTGCACCTGAGGGTTTTTGCCTCTTCATATTTTTTTAAAGGTTTATATACAAGATTTTCAATACTTTAAAATCTGGATTATAGATATAAAACATTTACTCCTTTTTTGATTTTATTTTGTTTGCTTTATAGTTAGCTTAAGATTATTCAAGGATGAGAGAATGGGTTCTAGCCTTTTGTTACTTGGTTCTTTTACTCCTTTTACCTATTTCTGCTTGCTGGTGTACCTGTTCCTCTTGGGGAAAATAGAGTTATTGCATTTTATGTTCATTATTTGTCAGTATTTGTTGAGCATGTTGAATCTATTAGAAGAACTTATTTATTTATTTCTAATCTATTAGAAGAACTTATTTATTTTTTCTCTATTACCTTTTTTAGCATAACTTGTTGAGACTCAAGGTTGCTTAGTAACCTTCCCTCCTTACTCCCCTTTACTGCCTTGCCTTGTGTGTTGGTAATAGGGTTTGATGTGATGCTGTCTTTAATAAAATTTTATAATTGAAAGAGAGGAAATAACAGAAACTTAATTAATTTTTCTTCACATTTTTATTTGAAGCAAGTAAAGTAATTCAGGCACTGTAGAAGGTGATTAACTGGCTAAAAGTGTTGTCAGTTGCTGCACATTTCTTTTAGGGTAGGGAATGATGTAGAAACTAGTTTACGGTTATGTACCATTATTGAAAGGGCCAAACTCTTCTTTTTCTTAACTTACAATGCTGTTTTCAATAAATCCCAATTTCTAACATTTGTTTTGAGGTATAAAATATATGCACATGAATATTTATGACATGTATATATTTATATAGATGTTAAAGCCTGATCCAGAAAGAACGTATTGATTTAAGTAAGATTGTATCACAAGATTCCACTGGTGATTTCTGACTTCTGTAGAACTTTAGAGTAAACAAAACTCAGTACATTTAATCTTTGATATCTAAGAGATACTTAAGTTAATTTCCACTTAAATAGTAATTTTGTTAATTAAGACAGTATAAATGTGGACCTTAATAGAAAATAAAGATGTAGTAAAAAGTACACCTTTATGCATAAAAGTTATTGGCTGTTTCAGCATTTTTTAAACCAGGTGTCTGATTTTATGGTTAGCTCTTTTAGCCTTTTACTTTAATGGTCTCTGTGTTTTAATATCCTTTATCTTTTTTTATGAGGAACATTGCTTTATAACGTATGTGAAAGTTGCTCAGTTGTGTCTGACTCTGTGAGCCCACGGGCCATAAAGTCCATGAAATTTTCTAGGCCAGAATACTGGAGTGGGTAGCCTTTCCCTTCTCCAGGGGATCTTCCCAATCCAGGCATCGAACCCAGGTCTCCCACATTGCAGGTGGATTCTTGACCAGCTGAGCCACCAGGGAAGCCCAATATATAACTGTATAACACACATATAATTATATAATGTAGAAGTAAGATAAAGATTTTAATTTTTTTGATGGATGCTTTCTTTCTAGCTGAATATCTTGTTGTATATCCAGAATATTGGCACATCTTGATGATCAAACATTTAAACAGATAAATTAAAAAATATTAATTTTAGTCACTTAGAATCTTTCTTGGGTTAAAATACAAGACAGGAAATTCTAACTTTACAGCCTGGTGTTTACAGTTTCTAATTTATGCTTAGATGTCTTTCTCTGTTCAGCAGCATTCTTGATATATGAATTCCGATAGCTTTTAGGTACATAAGATTTGAATTTTTTTTTTTAGGTCAATAGATGGGGACAGATTGCAGGCAGATTAAGGTATATACGTAATGTAAAACGTGTGATCCTGTTTCATCAGATTTAGTTACTTTTTGGAATTAAAAGAAATATTTTTAAAAACATTTTTTGTTTGGTTTCACCATAGTTGGTCTCTGGAGGGTTTGTGCCTTCTCAAAATCTTCAGTAAATAGCAGATGAAATTGGGATAATGATAGGAACTAAGATTTAGTCATAAAGTATGGGCTTCCCTGGTAGCTCAACTGGTAGACTGCCTGCAGTGCAGGGTACCCTAGTTTGATTCCTGGGTCAGAAAGATCTGCTGGAGAAGGGATAGGCTCCCCACTCCAGTATTCTGAGGCTTCCCTGATGGCTCAGCTGGTAAAGAATTGTCCTGCAACATGGGAGACCTGGGTTAGACCCCTGGGTTGGGAAGATCCCCTGGAGATGGGACTGGCTACCCACTCCAGTATTCTGGCCTGGAGAATTCCTGGAGTGTATATATAGTCCATGGGATCGCAAAGAGTTGGACACAGCTGAGCGACTTTCACTTTCAAGTGGTTTATATACATTATGTATCAGCGCTCATAATAATTACTTAAGAAATGTGTTTTCAGAATTCTTGTTCGCCAGAAGACTTTAAAGAGGTAAATTCAACCTGGGCACAGTGTCCCAGAGGGTTAGCCAGGATTTTTTTTTTTAAAGCCATACTACCCTGTATGTAACTAGTGTTTTGTTAGATGTTGTAGACATACTTTTTGGGGGTTTGCTTAACAAAATGCGTGCTAATCATATCCTTATTAAGTTATTTTCTTCCAGTTCCTTATGTAATCTTAATTTTCATCTTAGGATGTAGACAAGTAATATATAGGTAATGCAAAGTAAACGGAATGCATTTTAAATAATTCAAAATATTTTTCTACTTAATTGTTTTACGGTGCACCTTTACTAATAAATATCTTTCCCCATTCTCCCAATTTCAGGATTCTGGTTCATATTTTTCATTGAGAGTTAGTCGCGTTCATTTTTGCTCTTTTTTTCTTCTTAGCACATGTCTTAGTTTAGCTAGTGATAATTTTTTATTAGAAAAATTGTTAATGTTTTCAGTAAACTGTCTTGTATGCTGTGTAAACTGTTGTGTAGTGGAAGAGAAAGAGAAGCAGACCTGTCATAGAGTTGTACCAGGCATTCATTTTGGATTTACCTGGTTTATTTTTATACCTTCTTTTAAAGACCCACCTCAAATTAAATGTTCCCATTTTTATGTTCGATTCCCTGGCATACAATTTATTCTTTCTCTGTAGCACTGTGTACACAATTTTATTAGCATTTGTTGTCATAATTGTTTACCTTAAGTGTCTTTCAAGTCTGCTATTGAGTAAACTATAGTCGGCTCTCATGTTTACATAAAAGACTAAAAAGTACTTAATCTTAAATGCAGTTGTCAAAATTATAATAATTGTTTCCTGTGGGTACTTTGATTTACAGGAAGTTTTTGTATTTAAAACTGTTCACTTGAGTGAGAGTTGTATAACATCTTAGTGCCATCTATTGGACACTTGGTAAAATGACTTAAAAAGCTTCTGAAAATGTTTTAATTGTAAACTTATTTTGTCATAGGCTGATGTTATGCAAACATAATACATTTTTCTTTCTAAAGCAGTATTGACATTTACCCACAAATACAGTGTTAATAATTGACTACCATTTTACCTACTTTTCTAGAGAAAATTAGCCAAAACATTTTAGTCTAAAACCATGATTAAGCAAGAAGTTGGAAGAGTCGCATCTTTTATGGTTAATTTTAATTTAAGAGAAACACTGCTGTCAGTGTGTAAAGGAAATTTAGTTGAAGGAATAGATAGATACAAATAGACAATATCTGTTTAAGTATTTGGTAAATAGTATTTGAGTCTCCTTAATACTGGATCCTACTTTGCTTATTTTGTAAAATGTATAAAAACTTTTAATTACAGTATCACTCTGAGATCTTCATTGAGGGAATAGGGTTGGGGGGCAGTATGTGGGTGTTTAGGATTTGGAAAGCAATGAGCTCAACGAGGGGCACCGTACTGGTATGCCACTAATACTCTGAAGTCCATGATGGTTATATATATATATATATATATATATATATAAATTATATATTGAATGTCATGTATGTGAAGAAATCCTGCCCTTAAGAAGCTTTCAAATATGAAAAAAAGACACACTTTGGAAAAACAAGATACTTTATTTTGACAGTGTTTTACTCTGATTTTGAAATGTAAAAAATAATAAGACTCAGAAACTCAAAGAACTTTGCTAAAAGAGTAGTACTGATGCTAAGAATATAAGAACTAAATATTGTTGGTCCAGCTAGAAAATGTACATTTATAATTTTATGTGTGTGTGATATAGAGGAAGACGGAACATGGAATTTGAAGTTCGAGAACCTGAGTTTGAGTTCTGCACTATTAGTCACTAAATTGCCTTCCATTGTGGAAGACAAAGAATTTTGTGTTGAACTGCCTGTAAACAATAAACAACTTTGTAAATAATAACTATTTGAGGCTTTGTAATTGTTTTTATAAAGAGAATAAGTAGATTTCATGTGACAAATACTGAAGTCTGAAGTTTACATACACGTTTTAGCTGCATTTATCATTATTTCGTGAGATTTTGCTATTCATATTGTAATTCTGAGGAATGCTAATAGTGTGTGAGATAAAAACTCACTGATTTATAAAATCAGTTCAGGTTCAATTTATGTCTCAGGTTTGTATTTTCTATGATCAAGTGAAAATTTGATTGTGGTTAAGTATTTGGTAAAGTTGTCAGTAAGGTACTTGCCAAATATATATAGTGTGTGTGTTTGTATGTATTTTAAGTTTGATGAAACATGTAGGTTGTATATAAAATTTTTTTATGGAGCAGAACCGTATAATACTTTTTCATTCGAATCACTTTTTGTATTCTGATAACATTTGTAGTTTATTTGAACACTGTAAAAAAAAAAAAACTTGGTGTGCAAAAGAATGCTTGAGAAAGTTTATGTATTAAATAGACTCTCACTTGTTTGTGTTGCCTCTCTTATAAACTTAAAATTGAATTATCATAAATAAGAATGTTAAAATTTTTTCTCAGTTTTGAAGCTTTCTGTTCATTTTGGATGTTCTTTTTAAGGGATGGAGGGGGAAATTGTTTTTTTTTTAAAGAGAACAGGTGTGCTTCTTGTTTTGCCTAATTTTAGGTGATTCATCCATTCATTTGTAGCATTTTCTTTTGTAGCTCAACATGGGTGACTAGATAAAGCTTGAAATGGCGAGAGTAATGTTTCTAATTTTCTTGAAAATTAATAACCTTAAACTATAAAATTATATTCTTTTGCAGTATACCTTTTACTATTCAGCGACTATGTGAATTACTAACAGATCCAAGGAGAAACTATACGGGAACAGACAAATTTCTCAGAGGAGTAGAAAAGGTATGTATTGTATAATGGGGTTATATTAAACTGTAGCATAATAGATTTTCTTTGAATAGACTCTGTTTCAGGCATCTTGTCTTGAAATAGGTTTTTCAGCCTACCTGAAGTTTTTCCCAAATTGTGTTCTAAGTTTCAGAGAAAGATTTAATAAGAGGAAGGCAGAAGAATGCTTGGGAAAAGCAGTTTATTATTGTCTCTTGGAAATTCTTAATTTATCTTAACATATTAATTGTTCTGAGAAGTTCTGTAGTTGATATCTTAAAAATAGAGGGTTTTGCAAACTTATCTATAGAATTTTTTAGTTTTAGAATTCAAAGGTACACAACTTGGAAAATCACTAATACAAGGCATTTAAGTTAGGTATTGAGAAGGATTATGTCACATTTAAGAATATGAGAAGAATTAGGTTTTTTGTGGGTGAGGAGATGTTAGAGGGCAGAGCATTCTGAACAGAGGAAATAATCTGAGAGGCAACTATATCACAGTGTTTCAGGGAATGAAAAGCAAGTCATTGGCTTGTGTGGAGCGAAGGATGAATGAAGGAGCTGCATGTGAACTGAGATGTGGACCATTGGTTTTGCTAATTCCTATAGCGATTGCTCCTAAAATATAGTCTAGTATACATTTTAAGGTTCTTTTCAAATCCCTTTATTTTACCCTTGGAGCAGGAATCCAAAATCATTACCTAGTGATTTACAATAGATCTTAGGGTCTAACTGGATTAGTGTGTTTGTTGGACTCTGAGGGCAGGAAGCTGAGGTGGTTCTTCAGTACTTAGCAGTTCTGAGACCGCAGCACTTAGGTTTCTCTTTGGGTGAAGAGGCGGGTCACAGTAGCCATAGTTGTGTGACTGGGGCCAGTCACGCATCCAGGTCTCGGTTCCTCATCTGTAAAATGTGGACCATAACAGCACTGTGAGGAGGATTAAATATAAAGCACTTACTTTGGCTCAGCAAGCTTTCAATGAATATTAAACTATTGATAAAGTTATGATTATCAGGAAGGTTATAAAAAGGTTTGCGTCTCTTTCCCTGAGTTGTATCATGCTACACATCAAGCTTTTGAGTGGATACTGCTTTACCGGGAAATTGATTATTATAAGGCCTAAATACTTCAACCTCTGAATATCTTGGTGTGATTCTATCTAAATTAAGAGAACATGGTTCTGTTCTATTATATACAATACATAAAATACGTGATGTCAGGGCTCCAAAGCAACTAAGGAAAAAATGAGACTGACAAAACAAATAGCTTAGTAAGTTGTTAGATTTTAGTCTGTTGCTACTGTTTTAGTTTTTGCTTTTTTATTGAAGGTTTTTGTTTTTAGCCATTTCTTTTATTAGTAAAAATGTAATACATGGAAACTTGATACCAGGGTGATTTTGGGAAATTAAAAAGAGGTAAACTTTATGTTGTACATTTCCTCATATTAATCAGTAAATGTTGTTATTGCAGAATGTGATGGTTGTTAGCTGTGTTTATCCTTCCTCAGAGTAAGTATAGCTACTTTTCTTTTTTCCTAGTATATTATATTCTGTTCTTTCATTTTTAATATATGCCTTAAAAATATGTTACAATTATTTTATATGTAATTAAGCATGGTAACATTTGTAAATACTTAACAAAACTACCAACCAGTTCCCAGAGTAGAATATTACCAATAAACATTACCTATGTATTTTTCCAGTGAAAAGATTTGTATTAAATAGATTGATGATTTACTGCAATCTTACATTGTTGGATTTATGTACTATATTGATGACATTGCTCTTCATGATGGACTGTTATTTCTGATTGTCATGAGTTATATAGTAAATTTAGGTAGCTGTGTAGGGCACATTCCTTGGTACCACTGGTAATTTTACTAGGAGTGGATGTCCTGGGATTATGAAAAGTTTAGCGCAGTGTCCATGGCTTCCTCTGATTGTCAGTAATGTCTCCCCTACTTCCACCAAAAAAATCTATTTATTCACTGCTAAATGTGTTCCCTAAGGATATGGAGTGAAGGAAGAGGGATTGTAGGAAAATATTGCCCTCTGTTGAGAAGCATTTGTTTAATGGTTAAAATACCTGATTTCATAGAATGATTATGGTGAATTTGTTTCAGAACTCTTGAAGAATATATTTGTATATTGTTAAATGAGATACTAGGATAATTTCATGGTTATTTCTCTAAGAAGTCTTTTGTTTGATTCTGTGACATTGAAGTCTTACAAAAGATCTTTTAGACCCTTGACTCTTTATCAAAGTTAACTGAACTATCCATAAAAAAAATTTTTCCCTCTCATAGGAAGAACAATTCCAATAGTTTAAATCGAATGAATGGTGTTATGTTTCCTGGAAATTCACCAAGTTACACTGAGAGGTGAGATTATTGATTTTTTATTAATCAAAGAGCTGCAGTTTCTTAATTTTGAATAGGAAACTCAATGTACTTTAAAAAAGTGGGAATTTTATGGCAGGTATAGGATGATATACCAAAAGAATTAATTTGGTGACCCTTGGTTCTGAAAGTATTTCTGTGATGTGTGCATATAAACCTTGGGAGGGATGACTTTTTTTTTTTTTTTTTACAAAAAATGGGAAAATGACGTTCATTTCTCTTACCATAGGTCTAATATAAATGGGCCTGGAACACCCAGGCCACTTAATCGACCAAAAATTCCTTTGTCAGTTCCCATGACAACAAACGGCTTGCCTGAGAGCACAGACAGCAAAGAGTCAAAGCAAAATGAGGACAAAAATCACAGGTTTGTATGTGATTTATTTTTGAAAACATGTTTTCCCGAAAAAGTGACATTTATGGATGATTTTTCAGCACTCCTTATTTATTATTTACTGTTGTTTTGAGAAGGAGAAAATATTTTAATGCACTTAAAAAGGGCATTAGCATATGCTGATGATGGGCAGAGAAAAGACTTAATTGCTTGTTTGGGAAGATTCTATTTATAATAGGGTGTTAAGAAAATGATCATGATATATTTTTTTCTTTTAGAAAATTACTTGGAGAAGATACTTGTAAATGAGTTCAAATTCTGTGAATCATTTCTCTTCGTAGATCATAAAAGGAAGTCTTTTTATTGATATCCCATCTCAAGTTTTCTTATCACATTAAGGGAAAGGAGTGAGTGAGAGGAATTAAGAGTATGTCTCAGTGGGGAACTTGTGGTTTTATTGTAAGAGGACATTGAACTCACTGAAGAATTGAACACAAAGGTCATGTAATTCACTGAGTAGTCCTAGTGGGAAATGTTTAACAGTTTAGGTGTCCTTGGAATTATTCTCTTGTTTTTCTTTGCCCAGATGTTACAATTTAATGTGCACAGTGAAAGTTACATATTATTATATCTTAAAAATAGAACGTAAAGGATGAAGAAACAGTTTTATTAATGACACTTTTAAAAATATTTACAGTGACTCTTCAACATCTGAATCAGAAGGTTCCTCGGTGAGCCCTATAAAAAATAAACATCCAGACGAAGATACTGTGGAGGCAGAAGGGCATGAGGTAAAAAGACTCAGGTTCGACAAAGAAAGTGAAGTCAGAGAGATGGCCAGTCAAACATCTTCCAGTGAAATTTCTTCAGTTATGGTAGAAGAAACAGAATCTCCATCTTCATCTCAGAATAAAGACAAAGAAAGTAGTTGTACGAGGCAGCACTGTACAGAAGAGGAGGAAGAAGAGGATGAGGAGGAAGAAGAAGGTATTTAGAGACCATCTGTAAAAGGGTGGAGTAAGGAGATCCTCAAATTCTTGTACTTCATTTTTGCCTGAAAGAATTTAACATAATGGAACTCCTTATAATGCTGATGTTGGGTTTTTTCTCCCACCTGTATGTAGTTGCTGCTGAGTTTCAGGGGATATGATTTGAACTGTAGAATATCAGAATTCATGAAACTTAACTGTGGAGTATTTTGAAAATCAAATTTAACTACAACAACATTTGCTTATTTTTAGAGTCTTTTATGACATCAAGAGAAATGATCGCAGAAAGAAAAAATCAAGAAAAAGAATCTGATGATGCCTTAACTGTGAATGAAGAGACTTCTGAGGAAAATAATCAAATGGAAGAATCTGATCTGACTCAAGTTGAGAGAGGTTTACATTCTGAAGGTAGTGAAAATACAGGCCCTGTAAGTAGTGGTTCTGATTGCCATGAAACCGAAGAATTAGTAGGATCCAGTTCCAGTAAAACTGGAGAGATTCTCTCAGAATCATCCATGGAAAATGACGAAGCCACAGAAGTCACAGATGAACCAATGGAACAAGACTAACTATTTAGAAATATTTAGATGCAGTATTTTACATACAGTTCTGGTTTTACACTGTATAAGATGTTTATGTAACAAAGTGGACCTTTAGTTTTACAAGAGAAGCAGGTTGTAAAATAAAATACTTTATGGGGTAAATCCTAAAAGAATTATTCATGTGAGAACTGTGAATATCAGCTCCTCTGGGTCCTGCTTACCGCTGACTTTTTTTTGGCCTGGTCAAATCAGTGGTTTGTGTATAGATTTTTTTTTTTTTTTTTTAGGGTTAAAAATTTTAAACTGGAAAATAATTATAATTTTGAAAACTTTTTTGGAGATTATCACACTTAGTTTATTACATATGCAAGAAAGCTTCTGTCTTGTCTCTTCCTGACAGCTCTAGCAGTTTTCATGTTTTGGTCATAGTTGGAGCATTTTAACATGTGAACTAGAGGGTTTCATGCTGGTTTCCAGATTTTATTGTTTGACTATGTACAATGGAACTTTAAGTCATATATACATATATATATTATTCTAAGGGGGAAATGTTATATTTTTCTGTTTCTATAAGAGATGAATACAGTGGATACTTTTTCTATTGGTAATGATTGAGTTCACCTCTGTCAGAAGACATTTTCTTTCTCTTCTGAGTAATTCAGATAAAATCTGGCCCCTGTGAAACCCTGGAAATCTTATTACGTCTGTTGAAATACCAGGTTAAACACATTCCAAGAGATCTGTTCAAACTAAATTCTTTTGTATACTTCTGAGGTGCCTGAGAAAAAGACTTCATTATTTATGAGAAAATGTGCTTTATCTTGGAAATTGTGTTCAAACATTTAGCTTACTATTTTGTAGAATGAATGCTTATAAAGCTGACTTGAGACCATCTCAGAAGAACCAGGCTGGTTCCTTTACTTTTTGCTTGCTTTTCTGAACCTTGTGAATATTACACATTTCTTTCTAAATTATTCTAGAGTATACAAATGTCAATGGTATGAAACACCACTGTACTGGAAAAATTAATATATTACTTAAGTAATGTACCGGAGCTAAATGACTGAAGCTTTAGGGGTGCATAGAAGCCACCGTAATTTGTATGACATTTTGAAGTGAATTCAATATTTTTGAACATGCTTCTTTGACAGCCAGTGTTATATTTTTCAGATCAACACAAAGCACAATGGTTACTCTAAACTCAATATTTTCAAATTCACATATTTAAAAGTCATGCGCAAGCTGCAACTTCCCTGTCTAAATTACTGGCTGCCAAATTTATACCTGTTTCTTCAGCTGTACCTTTTGATATTTAGAATTTTTAAATTTCTGTAAAGTAGATTTTGTAGAATGTAATGTGTTCACTGCCTTTGTGAAGCGGTATATAATTGTATAATTTCTGTGTGTAAACTGAATGCTTGGGCTTTCAATACAGTATTCATATAAAGCAATAAATATTAATGTTATGAAATACTCGAGTACATTTTTATCAAAATATACAAGAATCCCTTTTTTAATTTCAGATACCTGAAGTACACAGATGAACTGATAAATCGGATGCAAACATTTTCTCACACTGTATCATACGCTCTGGGGTGACTGGGGCAGCCTCCACAAGTTTTGCATTTTGACTACTTCAATTGCTATGACTAAAAATACCAAAATGAGCTGGCTCCATTTATGTCTGTCGGGTATTATACTACTGACTGACTTGATTGTCAGGTTCACAGCAGCTAGATGATATATTTGTGAAGTATGTCTCATAGTTGGAATAAAAACTGAGTATTGATTTATTTACTGTATCCAGGAGAGAAGAAAAATCACACATTGTAAATTTTTTTAAGAACTTTGCAAAAAATGTTACAGCAAATTTTAAATGTGACATTCATTTGTAGTGACCTATTCTTTATTTTGTTAAGGGATATTTTGCCAATGAAAATAGATTTTAAACATTTTAAGTTTAGAAATTTTGAAATTTTCTTTAGAATATTTATGAAATCATTGTCAATAAACCTATTCTTTAAGATCCTGTGACCTTTTGATATTTTTTATTTTAATTGTGCCATGGACCACTTGTAAACTGAATTACTTTTGTTGGATATAAGTTGAAGATTTAGCATCATGACTTTGAGGTCTGTGGTTTTATTTGTATACTTGCAGTTGCTATTTTTGCAAGGGCAAATGTATTTCTTTATTAAATAAAGTATAATAATGGTGAATGTACCAAAATGCCATCACTCAACTCTATGAGAGATCTGCATTTTAATCTATAGTGTAATAGTTTTAATATTTATTAGATATTCTTATGTTGATCATAGATCAAACTTGTTGCTGTTTATACAGATAATTGTAGAATGCTCATGGAATATTTTCTTTAGGATAGATGGGATACTTCTGTAGTTAAACTGGGAAACCTTGTTCAGCTGGTTACTGATGTCTGGTGGGAAGTAAACTTCCTCATGTATGCATAGATGCACTTACATAGACTTTGCTTCATGAAAATGTCAGTTCTGATAGTAACGGATTCAGATGTGTACTTTTAAAAGGCTAATTTTAGGAACATTTTCTTAACACACATCAGCAAAGTCATATTAAAAGATCTAAATGAAGAAATAAGACCTCTGATTAAAAATACTATTTTCTGTTTGTCTTGAGCAGATTGTTTACCTGTTAGACTCTAGACTCTGAACCCAGCATGTAAAAGAATTTGAAATGCTGATGAGAGTGAGACTATATATGTAATATGTTTTTAGCACTTTTCCTTTTAAAAAAGTAAAAGCACCCTAGAACATTTTTAAAAATAAATCTTTGGTTCTGAAAATATTGGTGAACAGTAATGAGCAGTGGGAAGTGTCCTATTTTAAGTGTTGATTATTAGATAAATTTAATCCACTTAGGGTTTATTGTAACTAGGCCTTTGAAAAGTGTGGATGGAGGATTAGAATTGCCTATCGGAGCTATAAAAACCCTCTGGCTTGGAAAGGCATCCCAGAAATTCTGGGTAAGAAGGTGTGGCCTGTTAAAACATGGAGGTTCAGAGTATTTTGTTTTGCTGGTGTAGATAGGCATGTACTTATGCATTTTTGCATTTGTAAAATCAGCAATTTTTCAGATAATGTAATATACTAGTTTACTTATAAAGGTACTTGGGGCAGAATCTAAAGCTATGATGTTTGATTTTGAGAAATGTAACTTGTGGTAAGGACAAAAATGCAACTTGTAGAACCAAAGGAAATAAAAATTCTGGATAGTGTTTCAAAATGTCTTCTGAACAGGAGTTTCTTAAATACATTGGTTTTGATCAAATGAAGCTCAGTTCTCTCTTGAGATTTGTGCTAATCATAAAATGATTGAATGCAAAAACACCTTGTAATTTCATATGGACTTATTATAATTAGGTTTATTGGATTATTGGCCTAATAAGAATGCTAGTATGTATTGGTTAGAATATATCTAATATTTCACATTTTAAAAATAATTAGTATACTTTCTTCAGAATTTTCTTTTATTTCAACTTGGAGCCTAGATTACTTTGCCAAATAAATGTATTATTTTCATAATGCAATAAAATATAAATTAGAAGAATTAATCTATGTGTGGAGTTATTTTATTTGCCATGATTGTGTGAAATTAATAAAAATACATTCTCAGTTCTGAAAATACTGATGAACAGAAATGAGCAGTGGGAAATGGCCTATTTTGAATGTTGATTATTAGATTTAATCTGTGGTTTATTAAATGCCTTTGAAAAGTATGAATGGAGCATTAGAATTGCCTATCAGAGCTATAAAACCGGCTGGCTTGGAAAGGCATCCCGGAAATTCTGGGTAAGGAGGAGTGGGCTGTTAAAGCACGGAGCTTCAGAGTATTTTGTTCTGCTGGTGTAGGTGTGTTTTGCTTCCCCCCCCCCCCACCCCCCCCCACCCCGTCTTCTCTTACCTTAGGTGGTTTTCAGGTTCCACAAGCATTTCTTGATCCATAGGGAGAAGAGCTTAATGCATGACTTCATTACAGCTCTTGTTGCTTAAGTGATAACGGTATTTCTGCAGAGATGGTTCATCTGAGCAACTCAAACCTGATATCTAAAAAAACCCAGATTTAACATGCAGAAATTTATCTTTGTGTAATTTGGTGCTAGTTGGCATGTGCAGATGTACATTTTTATTAGAGTAATTTTAGAAGTGTCAGTTTTAGACATCTACTTAGTGTGAAAAGTGAAAGTGAAGTCGCTCAGTCATGTCCGACTCTTTGTGACCCTATGGACTGTAGCCTACCAGGCTCCTCTGTTCATGGGATTTTCCAGGCAAGAGTACTGGAGTGGGTCGCCATTTCCTTCTCCAGGGTATCTTTCTTACCCAGGGATTGAACCCAGGTCTTCTGCCTTGCAGGCAGACGCTTTACTGTCTGAGCCACAAGTCACCGTAAGGGGAAAAGACGGATTCCATTTTCAGTTCTGAGTTCTCATTTCTTCATTCTTGGTACTGCACAGTAGGTGATAGGAAATAATGACATCTGTGGCTCTGAATTCAGAACATAGTACAAATCTGCATGTTTCTAAGTTTAAATATTGAATTGCAGTTTATCCATATTTAATCTCTCACTTCTGCCAACATTATTATTTGGGCTTCCCTGGTAGCTCAGCTGGTAAAGAGACCCCCTACAACGCAGGAGACCACAGTTCAATTCCTGGGTCGAGAAGATCTGCTGGAGAAGGAATAGGCTACTCAATCCAGTATTAAACATAGGTAGTACAGAGTTTTGGGGTTACTGATAGGAAAACTTACTCTTCTACTGACTAGGAATAAGATGCGTGATCTCTGGCCCACCTGCCCATTTAGAACGAAGAGTGCACTACCGTCATACTTTGACAGTGTTAGAGCAGCAGACCTATAGAAAGTCACCACCACACCACACCCTCGCCTGGTAGGGGACAGGTGTTATTCAAGTGGCAAGTTGGGTCATTAGCAAAGTCCTGCTTTAATCTATGATGGGGCTTGACATTTGGTCAAGAATGCGTTGCTTCAAGAAATCTTTACTGTTGAGTAGTTTTGCAAGTCTTGACCATGCCTGTGTTTGCTGAGACTTGGAGGGATAAATACATGGTCATTATTTGGCTGTCTTCATTTTGAGTCATTGTTCTTCTCTCCATTGCTTGTGATGCTACAGAACGGGAAGGCAAGCTTAACTGATGGTGACTAAGAATTCCCATATGCATTCAAGGATGTATGCAATCTCCCACTTTGAATCTAGGCACCTGAAATTTTTAGGTGGCAACTTGTATGAATTGCTGTGTATGGGGAGAGCTAAGAGTAGACTCGGTCCATTCAGTTGTGTTTGGAGAACAATAACTGCCAGTTTTTAGCAAAGGGCAGCTTGTGACTTGAAGAGATGCACAGGACAGACAGTGCAGTTGTGGCAGTCTGGGAAGTCCTCTCGGTTGAGGTGGGATTTGGTTTGGCCTTGAGGGGTGAGCAGGACAACCAAGGAGGCAGCATGGTATAAATGGTCAGAGTATAGAGGTGTGGGCAAAGTCACAGCTTTGCGTCCCCTCCTGAGGTTCCTTGGGTAAATTACAATTTTCTCATTTATACAGTGGGGAAAATAACTATCTTCCTGGTAGAGTTATTGGGAGCATTCAAGGTAATTATGGTTTTAAAGCTAGACCTAGTTCAGGACCTGAAGTTTCTTTTAAAGAGGAGAATCATGTATGGGGAGATAGGTATTGTCCCTGGGGAATACAACTTTGCTGGACTCAAAGTTTCAATCCTGGTCAATACCTGGTAATAGTAAGCTTCAACTGAGCACTGACTTTATGGTCTCTGTGTCCTTAGCTGTGTCATACATTGTCTCAACCTTCCCAACAACCCTACCAGATGCGTAGTATCCCCATTTTACAGATGAGGTGTTTGAGTTAAAGACAACGGCCCTGGAGCCCTTTAAAGATGGATGGTAAGTCCAAAGCCCAATGATTGTTATCAATTATGCTTAGGCGATGCCTAGTCTTGGGAGTCCTGTAGACTTAGGGTGAGGGCAACAGAGAGGATGCCATTCCAGGTATCTGAAGATTTGCAGAGACACTTGGATTTGCCCACGAACCTGAACAGACCCAAGGCTTCATTAGTCACAAACCCAAGCTCTTGGTTTCACACTGCATGAACTTCACCATCTAACTTCATGCTTTTTTCTATTTTCACCCATGTTTTTCCAGCTAGACATTCTGAGTACATGATCAGTGGTTGTTTTTTAATGCATTTTAAAAGTTAGCACGCACACAGCTGGCAAAAATTCAAATGGAACAGTATATACCAGACAGTTACTGTCCTACTTCCATTGCTTCCAGATCCCTCCGTTATATTCTCCACCTGAACTGGAAGGGAGATGCCCAGTACCATTCAGGTTAGGACTGGAGAGCAAAGATCTGGGGTCAATTCCCTGGGTCAGCTCTGCCTCTGCCGGCTGTGTGACCTCTGTGTGACTGGAAAATAAGGTCCCAACTTCACAAGGCTGTAATGAGGATTAACCATTAGAAAAGAGCTTTACATGTAGTAATAAGCACTGCATGTATATTCCCTGGCGGCTGTGAGTTCAAAAACAGTATAGAGAAATCGATCTTTCCAAAGTTAACCTAATTCCACTGCAAGCACAGTGTTGGTCCCTTCCTATTCCCCGGCTTCCCTTTCCATAGTGGCTCTATGTTACACACAGTGGGATATCCGTGGCCTTTTTTTCCTTCCCTGTTTAATACATTTGTGTGATAATAATTCTATATCAGTGCCTGGAAAGCCACCCCAGTCATTTTAACAGGGATATAGTATTTCTGTGGTAGATGAACCACAGTTTATTTAACCAGGTGACCTCATGTGACCTTTGTCTTGTGGCCGGTTTGCTCAGTGTGAGCAGTTGGACTCTGGGACATTAAAAAATCAGCCCCTCCACCCCCTTCTCTGGAAAACAACAAAAAGTAACCAAGCTATTTGGGTCTCAATAATACTTAAAGAATTATTATGTGTAAAACAGACATCCTGGCCCCTGGTGGTGTGGTAGAAGGAAGAATGGGGAATTACCTGTCAGGCAAACCATATTTCAAGCCATCTAAATTGTGTTGAAAGAAAATAAGCTGCCCGTGGAAGCATGGGATAAGCTTAGTGATATTCTTGCACAGAGCTTGCATCAGTCACAACAGCCTCCTGGCGAATTTTGCTGGTTGGTTTGCCCTGCGGGGGCTTGTGATAGTCCTGCAATGCCACAAAACACAGCTTCACTTCTTTGTAACTATATAATATTTTCTTTCTTAGACTCTGCAAAGTCTTGATGGTTGTTTGGCAAGAAAATACAGAATTTTATTTTCTCAGTTGGGGGACATGAAAACTTTTGACCTGATGGAGGACCACAGCAAAAGCCTTTTAAAGACATTTTCATTAGGGATTAATTTCAACACACATCATGCACAAGCGATGCACATCGCTCGATTGGAGTGTGAAGAAGGACAGCCACTGCACATGCTCTCACTGTAGCCACTGCTTCAGCGTCCCTCGTTGGCCCGCGGCATTTGAGATGCACCTAGACTTGGGAGAATTTAAAAGCAGCATGCTGGAATCCAATATCTCTAAAAGAGCCAGCAGTCAATCCAGGCACTGACTTGCTCCTTTGTTCATCCAAACATTTATTAAAAGGGTACTTATGCACCTGCAATTCAGGAGACCCCAGTTCGATTCCTGAGTCGGGAAGATGGGTTGGAGAAGGGATAGACTACCCACTCCAGTATTCCTGGGCTTCCCTTGTGGCTCAGCTGGTAAAGAATCCACCTGCAATGGAGGAAACCTGGGTTCTATCCCTGAGTTGGGAAGATTCCCTGGAGAAGGGAAAGGCTGCCCACTCCAGTGTTCTGGCCTGGAGAATTTCATGGACTGTATAGTCCATGGGGTTGGAAAGAGTTGGACACAGCTGAGCGACTTTCACTTTATGAACCTAGGCCTGGGGAACAGCAAATAATGAAGATAAGCAAGGTAAGTAGAAATTTATGTAAGACAGTGATCAGCGCTAAGGACTTAGGTAAAGCAGGGGAGGAGGATGGGGAGATGGGGGTGGGCGGCAGTAATTCTATCATATTGGGGTGTCTCTGAAATGACATTTTGTGTTGAGTGTGACGGTCATGCCACACAGAGGGGCTCTGCTCCCTAAAGGGCAGCCACTGTCCATCTCTTGAGAATTCAGTGAGATCTCTCGGATTCTTTGTTCTTTCTCATACGCGTGCCCTAACAATTAATAACCAGGTTTGTCTTTTCAATAATGGAACTTATTTGTTTTCCATTTGCATCAAAGAAGCTATTCAGAGATTCCTTTTTGAATATGTGAAAATAGATAAAATATGACCATGCATCACATTCTTCACTTACCTCCCCATCTCTCACCCTCACTCACATATTAATATGAGCCTGGGGCATTGCCCAAAGTTTTTAAAAATTAGCAAGTGCGGAGTACCCTGGTAGTCCAGTGGTTAGAACTTGGTGCTTTCACAGCTTTGGCCTGGGTTCAGTCCCTGGTTGGTGAACTAGATCCTGCAAGTTGCAGAGCATTGCCAAAAAAAAAAAAAAATAATAAACAAGTGGAAATGTTTTTTAAATTAGATTTTTTAAATAGTTAAATTGTCAAGATGACATAAAACTCTTTCCCACCCTTGTCTCCCTCTCCCTTTCCCCTAACTCACTCTAAGTAACCATTCTTTATTCATATTTTGTTTCTTTTCTGTGTTTCCTGATGCAAATACAAGCATGTGTGTACTCAGTTGCTCAGTCATGTCCTATTCTTTGCGGCCCCATGGACTGTAGCCCGCCAGGCTCCTCTGTCCATGGGATTTCCCAGGCAAGAATACTAGAGTGGGTTGCCACTTCCTACTCTAGGGAATCTTTCTGATCCAGGAATCAAATCCACGTCTCCTGAGTTTCTTGTGTCTCCTGCACTGGCAGGTGGATTCTTTACCACTAGCGCCACCTGGAAGCCCCAAATACAAACATATGTATATGTGTGTGTGTGTGTGTGTGTGTATGTGTATATATATATATATATATATATATATATATAATGCCCCATCCTTCCCAAAGCTGTCATGCTAAGTACAGTTGTGCTCCTTGCTTTTTTCACATAATAGATTTCAGTGCTCACCCCACACCTGACATAGAAACTGTCCTCATTCTTTCTACTGTATCCCATAGAGCATGTGACGGACGCTTGTTTCCAGTCTTCGCTGCTACGTTAATGTCTCTGTGAATAACCTTGCTAATATGTTAGCTGATTTGCACAGCAGTGTCTGCTGGGTGGAATCCCAGAAGTGGGATCTTGAGACAAAAGGTAACTCTGAGGGCCTCTGGTAGTTCTCCTGCACAGGAGTGATGCCAACTGTGAGGTCCGGTGCCTGCTCCCACAGCCCCATCACCAACTCTGTGGCGCTCTCCCTTGGTTAAGGGCTGTTGTTATTTTCCTCCTGCACCCATTTGCCCATTTTACTAGTGCGTTGTTGGTCTTTTTCCTTATAATTTCCAAGAACTGTTTGTATACTATGAAAATTAACTCTTCCTTTTTGATACAACTTGCAATCAATTTTTCCCCCCAAGTTGGTCTTTTTCCTTTGGTCTTTGCCTGGAAAAAATAAAAATCATAAGGCAAACATTTTTATGTAGCTGGATTTATGAATATTTTCATCTTTTTTGGATTTAAATTATTTTAAAATTTATTTTAAGAAAATCTTTTCCCATTTAAAGTTACATGGTTCCATTTCTTGAGTGGAATGTTTGGTCCACCTTGGAGTTCACCCTGATGTGTAGTGGGTCTTTAAGATCCTACATCATTTATTAAAAAGCCCATCTTTATCACCCTGGTTTGATAGGCTGCCTTTATCACATCATAAATTTTGGAGGTGCGCTTGGGTGTATTTCCGGATTTTCTCCTTGTCCTGCTGCTGTGTTCATTCATGGGCCGGTACCTCATCGGCGTCATCGCTGCTGTCTACAGTGTCATTCATCTACCTTCCAGCACAGCTGGCTCCTCCTCACTGCTCTTCTTTTTCTGTATTTTTCCCAGACCTAAACTTGCTGGCTTGTTTTTTCTTGTGAACTTAGCTTTTTTCTAGCTTTATTGAGGTATCATTGATACATAACTGTGCACATTTAAGCTGTACAGTGTGTGGATTTGATACATTTACATATTGCAAAATGATTACCATTAGCCAATACCTCATTACCATGTCTTTTTTGTGGGAAGAACATTCAAGATCTACTCTCTTGTTTATGATTTCCTTTGCTATGCAGAGGGCTTCCCTGATGGCTCAGATGGTAAAGAATCTGCCTGCCATGTGGGAGACCTGGGTTCGATCCCTGGGTTGGGAAGATCCCCTGGAGAAGGGAACAGCACCCCTCTTTGAGTGTTCTGGCCTGGAGAATTCCATGGACGGTGTAGTCCATGGGGTCACAAAGAGTCGGACACAACTGAGCGATTTCCACTTTGCTGTATAGAACCTTTTAAGTTTAATTAGGTTCCATTTGCACATTTAAAAAATTTTTCATTTTTCTAGGAGATGAGTCAGAAAAGATCTTACTGCAATTTATGTATTTTTTTTTGCCAGAATATATTTATTATTCTTTATTAAAACAAACAACAAAAACAACCCCTCCAAATCCACTTCTTTCCAAAAAGCTCAATCCAACCCAGTGCAAACCGAATCACAATAAAAAAATCAACCTGAGTCCAGCATTGGAACAAACATTAGAGTATAATAGCATGATGGAATATTGTGGGATTATTGAAAATTATAATTATGAAAAATATGTTAAACATGTAAAACTGTATAAGTGAAAAAGAAAAATAAAATAGTATATACATTATATTTACTACTTTATAAAATACTGTGATTTACATTAAAGAGTTTTTTCCTATATTTTCCTGTAAGGGTTTTCTCGTGTCCAGTCTTACATTAGGTCTTTAATTCATTTTGAGTCTATTTCTGTGTATAATGTTAGGGACTGTTCTAATTTCATTCTTTCACAAGGAGCTATCTGGTTTTCCCAGCACTGCTCACTGAAGAGACTGTCTTTTCTCCATTGTATGTTCTTGTCCCCTTTGTCATAGATTAATTCACCATAAGTGAATTAATGTGGGTTTATCTCTGGGGTTCACTTTGTTGTACAGTAGAAACTAACACAATATTGTAAAGCCATCATACTCCAATTAAAAGTAAAATCTGTTCTCTTAACTTTCCATAATGTAATGCAATATTATTAGTATTAGCTATGTCATATGAATTTTAGAATCAGCTTGTACAATTCCAGAAAAACAATCTGTTGGTACTTTAATTTGATCATAATACATCTTTAAAATTTTTATTTTATTCTAGCATAGCTGATTTATAATGTGCTAATTTCTACTGTACAGCAAAGTGATTTAGTTCTATACATATATATATATATATATATAGACACACACACAATAGGCTTCCCCAGTTGCTCAGCTGGTAAAGAATCTGCCTGCAATGTGGGAGACCTGGGTTCAGTCCCCGGGTTGGGAAGATCCCCTGGAGAAGGGAATGGCTATCCATTCCGGTATTCTGGCCTGGAGAATGCCATGGACTGTATACTCCACGGGGTCACAAAGAATTGTACATGACTGAATGACTTGCACAGTACTTTATATATATATATATATATATATATATATATATATATATATACACACACACACACACACACGTATACATATATTCTTTTTCATATTCTTTTCCATTATGGTTTATCACAGGATATTGAATAGAGTTCCCTGTTGTTTATCAATCATAATGCTTTGTAAAATTAACTATAGAAGAATGGGCATCTTTATGATGTTGAATCTTTCTAAACAAGTACATGGTACCTTTCTGTTCAAGTTTACTTCTGTGACTTCAAAAAATCATTTAATTTCCCTATGTAGGTTTTGCATGTTTTTCTTGCTAAGTTTGCTCCTGAATGCATTATCTGTTTTATTTCTCTAGCTCAAGAGTGGACAACCTGTCTACTGCGTGTTTTTGTGTGGGCTGTAAGGAAAAAAAATAGTTTTTACATGTTAAATGGTTGGGAAAAAATTTGAAAGAAAAATAAAATTTGTGAGGCATGAAATTCAATAAAGGGCCATAAAAACACACTTAGTGGGGTCTTCCCTGTGGTGGTCTCGTGGCTTAGACCCCACACTCCCAGCGCAGGGGGCCTGGGTCAAACCCCTGGTCAGAGAACTAGATCCTATATGCAACTAAGAGGTGCAGAGTCTTCTTTGGGGAGAGGAGAGAAAGAGCCAAACTACATCTTCACAGAAGAGAAATGACAGCACCTCCCGCTGGAGCTCTTGTCCCAACAACATTGTCATCGTCAGTTGTGGTCCCAGAATTGGTCGAGCCACTGAGGTGGCATCAGACCCCTCGAGTCTAGGGCCCCCACGCTGGGAGGACCAGCTCTGTGTGCCCACTTAGTCAAGACTTGGCCCAGCCTGCTCCCCCCTTCTTGAAGGCCTTTGCATTTGGATGACTGGTAGCTGGTCGCTCATGTATCCTTTTCTCATTCAGAAGTTGGGACTACAGGTCCAGACTGGTTTCTTTCTTTCTCTCTCTCTTTTTTTAAGTATAAGAAATTCATTTTTTCTTATACTCATAGTGGAGAGTTCTGACAAACTCAAACAGAACTCCTTGTGGAGACTTCTGACAAAACATGGCCCACTGGAGAAGGGAATGTTAAAAACCACTTCAGCATTCTTGCCTTGGGAACCCCATGAACAGTATGAAAAGGCAAAAAGATAGGACACTGAAAGATGAACTCCTCAGGTCAGTAGGTGCCCAATATGCTACTGGATATCAGTGGAGAAATAACTCCAGAAAGAATGAAGAGATGAAGCCAAAGCTAAAACAATACTCAGTTGTGGATGTGACTGGTGAGAGAAGCAAGGTCTGATGCTGTAAAGAACAATATTGCATAGGAACCTGGAATGTTAGGTCTATGTATGAGTCAAGGTAAATTGGAAGTGGTCAAACAGGAGACAGCAAGAGTGAACATTGACATTTTAGGAATCAGTGAACTAAAATGGACTGCAACGGGCAAATTTAATTAAGATGACCATTATATCAACTACTGTGAGCAAGAATCCCTCAGAAGAAATGGAGTAGCCATTACAGTCAACAAAAGAGTCTGAAATGCAGTACTTGGGTGCAACCTCAAAAATGACAGAGTGATTCTATTCATTTCCAAGGGAAACCATTCATTCACAGTAATCCAAGTCTATGCCCCAACCAGTAATGCTGAAGAAGCTGAAGTTGAATGGTTTCATGAAGACCTACAAGACCTTCTAGAACTAACAACAAAAAAGATATCCTTTTCATCATAGGGGATTGGAATGTAAAAGTAGGAAGTAACAGGCAAATTTGTCCTTGGAGTACAAAATGAAGCACAAAGGATGACAGAGTTTTCCCAAGAGAATGCACTGGTCATAGCAAACACCCTCTTCCAAAAACACAAGATTCTACACGTGGACATCACCAGATGGTCAACACCCGAAATCAGATTGATTATGTTCTTTCCAGCCAAAGATGGAGAAGCTCTATACAGTCAGCAAAAACAAGACTGGGAGCTGACTGTGGCTCAGATCATGAATTCCTTATTGCCAAATTCAGACTTAAATTGCAGAAAGTAGGGAAAACCACTAGACCATTCAGGTATGACCTAAATCAAATCTCTTATGATTATCCAGTGGAAGTGAGGAATAGATTCAAGGGATTAGATCTGATAGACACAGTGCCTGAAGAACTATGGACAGAGGTTCATGACATTGTACAGGAGGCAGTGATTAAGACCATCCCCAGGAAAAATAAATGCAAAAAAGGCAAAATGGTTGTCTGAGGAGGCCTTACAAATACCTGAGAAAAGAAGAGAAGCTAAAGGCAAAGGAGAAAAGGAAAGATAAACCCATTTGAGGGGCTTCCCTCATAGCTTACTTGGTAAATCATCTGCCTGCAATGGAGGAGACCTGGGTTCGATTCCTGGGTTGGGAAGATCCCCTGGAGGAGGGAATGGCAACCCACTCCAGTATTCTCGCCTGGAGAATCCCAAGGACAGAGAAGCCTAACAGGCTACAGTCCATGGGATTGCAAGAATTGGACATGACTTAGCAACTAAACCATTACCACTACCATACCCATTTGAATACAGAGTTCCAAAGAATAGCAAGGAGAGATAAGAAAGCCTTCCTCAGTGATCAATGCAAAGAAATAGAGGAAGACAATAGACTGGGAAAGACTAGAGATCTCTTCAAGAAAATTAGAGATACAAGGGAACATGTCATGCAAAGATGGGCACAATAAAGGACAGAAACAGTATGGACCTAATAGAAGCAGAAGATGTTAAGAAGAAGTGGCAAGAATACACAGAAGAACTATTACAAAAAAGATCTTCATGACCCAGATAACCACGATGGTGTGATCACTGACCTAGAGCCAGACATCCTGGAATGCGGTCAAGTGGGCCTTAGGAAGCATCACTATGAACAAAGCTGGTGGAGGTGATAGAATTCCAGTTGAGGTATTTCAAATCCTGGAAGATGATGCTGTGAAAGTGCTGCACTCAATATGCCAGCAAATTTGGAAAACTTAGCAGTGGCCACAGAACTGGAAAAGGTCAGTTTTCATTCCAATCCCAAAGAAAGGCAGTGCCAAAGAATGTTCAAACTACCACACAATTGCATTCATCTCACATTCTAGCAAAGTAATTCTCAAAATTCTCCAAGCCACACTTCAAAGTATGTGAACGGTGAACATCAAGATGTTCTAGCCGGATTTAGAAAAGGCAGAGGAACCAGAGATCAAATTGCTAACATCCACTGGATCATAGAAAAAGCAAGAGAGTTCCAGAAAAACATCTACTTCTGCTTTATTGACTACACCAAAGCCTTTGACTGTGTGGATCACAACAAATTGTGGAAAATTCTTAAAGAGATGGGAATACCAGACCACCTGATCTGCCTCCTGAGAAATCTGTATGCAGGTCAAGAAGCAACAGTTGCAACCGGACATGGAACAACAGACTGGTTCAAACTGGGAAAGAAGTAAGTCAAGGCTGTATATTGTCATCCTGCTTACTTAACTTATATGCAGAGTTTATCATCCAAAACACCAAGCTGGATGAAGCACAAGCTGGAATCAAGATTGCCAGGAGAAATATCAATAACCTCAGATACGCAGATGATACCACTCTTATGGCCGAAAGTGAAGAACTAAAGAGTCTCTTGATGAAAGTGAAAGAGGAGAGTGAAAAAGTTGGCTTAAACCTCAATATTTAGAAAATGAATATCATGGCATCTGGTCCCATCACTTCATGGCAAATAGATGGGGAAACAATGGAAACGCTGAGAGACTTTATTTTTCTGGGCTCCAAAATCACTGCAGATGGTGACTGCAGCCAAGAAATTAAAAGACACTTACTCCTTGGAAGTAAAGCCATGACCAAGCTAGACGACATATTAAAAAGCAGAGACATTACTTTGCTGACAAAGGTCCGTCTAGTCAAAGCTATGGTTTTTCCAGTAGTCATGTGAGAGTTGGACTATAAAGAAAGCTGAGCGCTGAAGAATTGATGCTTTTGAACTGTGGTGTTGGAGAAGACTCTTGAGAGTCCGTTGGACTGCCAGGAGATCAAACCAGTCAATCCTCAAGGAAATCAGTCCTGAATATTCATTAGAAGGACTGATGCTGAAGCTGAAACTCTAATACTTTGGTCACCTGATGTGAAGAGCTGACTCATTGGAAAAGACCCTGATGCTGGGAAAGATTGAGGCTAGGAGGAGAAGGGGATGACAGAGGATGAGATGGTTGGATGGCATCATCGACTCTATGGACATGGGTTTGGGTAAACTCCGGGAGTTGGTGATGGTCATGGAAGCCTGGTATGCTTGCAGTCCATGGGGTTGCAAAGAGTCGGATACAACTGAGCGACTGGACTGAACTGGTAGGAAATTCATATTTAATATATTTTTAAATATTTTATTTATTTTTGGCTGTGCTGGGTCTTTGTTGCTGTGAGGGTTTTCTCTAGTCGCGGTATGAAGGTTTCTCATTGCAGTGGCCTCTCTTACTGCAGAGTGCAGGCCGTCAGGCACGAGGGCTCCAGTAGTTGGGGACATGCGCTCGGTAGTTCCAGCCCCGTGTCGAGAGCACGGGCTCAATAGTTGTGGCGCACCAGCTTAGTTGCTCTGCAGCGTGTGGGATCTTTCTGGACCCGGGATCGAATTTTGTGTCCCCTGTATTGGCAGCAATATTTACCACGGAGTCACCGGGGAAGCCCCTGATCTCTAATAATGGCATATTCCTCTCGCTCTGGAACAGAAACAGACGTGTTTGGCCCATTAATGTCCATCTCCCTTTGTTGCTATTGTTTAGTCGCTAAGTCATGTCTGACTCTTTTGCAACCCCATGGACTACAGCCCACCAGGCTCCTCTGTCCATGGGATTCTCCAGGTAAGAATACTGCAATGGGTTGCCATGCCCTCCTCCAGGGGATCTTCCCGACACAGGGATCAAACCCACATCTCCTGCATGGCAGATGGATTCTTTACCATTGAGCCATAAGGGAAGCCCTACATCTTCATTTACAGCAGCTCATAAAAGTTTGTAACCAGACTAAATTCCTCTAGGATTTATTTCATGGTCATGAGGATGAACAAATCTGGAAAAAAAGAGTCTTTTTCTGTGTAGTGACTCAGAAATCATAGACTCCTCAGTGTTATGGCTTACAGGTCACCCTGCAGACAAGGAGGGTAGCCCTTCCTCACACCATCTCCTGGATGGGTGCCATTCTGGGCCGAACATTTCACTGGGTTTTAAAGAAATGCAGAAACTAAGGACTATGTGGAGAACTTCTCACATGACTTCATGACAGCACTATATACAACCAGTCATGGTTCTGAGATTATCTTTGCTCCTTTTGAATCATTAAAATCTCTCTTGTATTAAATGATGGAGGTAGCAGGCGGTAGTTGGTGCTCTGTTAGTATCTTTCGCTGGTAAAATAAAACAATGAAAATCCTCGGGGCCCATGGCAGAGTATTAACAGACAGCCTCAAAGCCATGATCATCGCCTTTCCCTCTCCCTGCCTTTACTGTAGAGGCTGCACAGGTGACTACTGACCCCCAGCTCCCAGAAGCAGGCACATCATGCAACTCTGGCCAGTGACGTGAACGCAGAAGTTCACAGGGAGGGTTTCCTCACTAGGAAAAAGGGCTTTGTTCTTTGCCTCTGTTTCCTTTGCCTTCTGCCCTTTCTGTTCCCTCCCCTGAGCTCCTCCTCCTGCAGTGCAATTCAGACCCAGGTCTTGAAGAGAATAGCCATCTTCTCCTTTGAGAAGGCCAGCACGAAGGTGAAAAACCAACACACGAGGCTTGGCTGAGCAGGAATCAAGTGTTCTGGTTCATAAAAGTTAGGGAACTACATCTTGGTGTAGTAAGTGATGAATCTGCTAAGTAGCATCTCACAAGCCTTGGTTACAAACTCGTGTGATCACTGTGTGTGTGTGTGTGTTAGTCGCTCAGTCATGTCAGACTGTTTGCGACCCCATGGATTGTAGCCTACCACCCTCTTCTGTGCATGGGATTCTCCAGGCAAGAGTACTGGAGTGGGCTGCTATGCCCTCCTCCAGGGGATCTTCGCGACCCAGGGATCGAACCCAGGTCTCCTGCATTGCAGGCAGATGCTTTACCATCTGAGCTACTACTAGACACCTGAAATTACAGTTTGCGTATATGATCTTCCAGTGAATCCTTGAGGTATCTGTTATTGAAACTCCCATCATTTTTATGGAGGCTTCTTTACAGCAGGGCATGACTTTCTGAGTCCTCTGCTCCTTTCCTTCACTCCCCAAAATTTGAACAAAGTAGGCTTTGGATATCCTGTGAAACCTGTGTCATTCAGATGCTTTCTGAAGTATTTTGAAGATGCTTTTATTTCAGCCATTGACCGGATGTTGATGTCAAAAAGATCTAAAAAGTAGGTCCTTAAATATTGCTCTATCTCCTTCATAGGAAGGTCTGAAGCAAATGGCATTTATCAAAGGGTGATCATTTTCATGAATTTATTTGAATTTAAAACTGAAATCTTTCCTAGCATCTCTTGTGGAATTCAAAGAGGAGACATAGAGGTAGCATTTTTCAATTCATTTCACTTTTCCAGACTTAGAATGTGAAATCAGTGATGACTTAGCATAGCCCTTCCAAAGCATTATGCACCGGATGATTTAGATTTGCTTTTCCTGACCCTCCCAACCTGGAAGTAGGTACTCTTATCATCCTAGTGCAGAATTTTTAAAAAAAAAAGTTGACTCAGAGAGGTTAATTAATCTCTGTAATGACACATAGTTAAATATCAAAAGGGGTTCTTGGAGGGAGGTCAGTTTTCCCTTTTCCTCAGCCTTATGTCAGGGCAACTGATAACATCTACTTGAATGTTTAAAACCTTTCCCTATCCCCTCTCGCCTCACTTCTTCCAAATCCATCAAAGCATCCCCTTTACAGCATTTCTGAAGGTCAGATTTACTGCTGAGGGTGTTATTATCTAAGAAGTTAATGGAGTAGGAATGGCCCTCTTGTGACAAGAGTGCCCAAGTTCCCTTTCTTCCTTTCAACTACTCTACCAGTCTTGTGTGGATATTCTATTATGGAGGAAATTTTCCCGAAGGCTGTAATTTATGAGTACCAGATTTTTTGATTTTTGCTTATAGTTGTTGGTTTGTACTTTTTCACTCAACCCTGGTAAAAGAACTTAGAAGCATATTTAAGTAAATATGGTACTTTTAAAATTAAGTTCCTATTAACTGGATGAAGCTCTGAAGTTTGTTATTTAATGCCATTTTTATTATCATTAATGATGTTTCCCAAGCCTGCTCCCCAGATGGTGTATTAACCACTGAGACATGCAGATCTCGGAATGAAGAAAGATACGAGTCCCGGTGTTTAGCCGGGTCCCTGCCATCTCTTCAATTTTCCATTGTTTAACACGGAGCAAAGCACAGCCTCAGGGTGCCCTCTTGTGGTCGTATGTTTAGTTGCAAGATGTAATGGCGTTTCTTAAAAATTGAAAAAGAATGGAAAAAAAAAATGGTCGTGCATATGTTTTTAGTCAGCAATAAGTTTTGAGATGTGACAGTCCTGTCAAAACAAAACAATTCAACAAACTTCAAAGTAACCACAACAGAAGACGTGCAGACACATATGGAGGCTTGGAGACAGCATCTTGCAGCAAAATGTGCCAAAACCATTTTGAAGGACAACGTGTGAGATCTGAAAGGGGAGCGAGGTACGGCGCACTCAGGTGTGTGAGAGCTAGGACAAGGACCCAAAGGAAGACTCGCTGAGAAACAGAGGCAGAGCATCAGTGGAAAAGCAAAGCAGAATTTCCATTTCCAGTTTTCTGTGCTACAAGCCGAGCTTGCTGCCTAGTTTTTAAGAATATAAGTTCTCTACTTCCTTCACTGATTCAGCTATCAAGGCACGAACAAGACGATGCCCCTGTCTTCATGAAGCTTACATTTTTGGGAGGGAGGGAGACAAAATAAACACATAAGGAAGTAAAAACAACAAGATCATTTCAGAAAGCAAGTCCTTTGGAGGAAATAAAACCACATGGTCAGAGGGAGATAGAAATTGAGAGTGATAAAAACAAATAGGGAAGGGAGAGAAGGACAGAAAAGGTATTAAAGAGGGAATTCCCTGGCAATCCAGTGGTTAAGATTCCATACTTGCATGGCAGGAAGCACGGGTTAGATCTCTGGTTGGGGGACTAAGATCAACTAAGATCTCACAAACTGTGGGGGTGTGACAGGGAGAAAAAACTCCCAATAAAACAAATGGTGGAATTCTAGGGCGCAAAGAAAAATGAGCCAGGGTGATGCCAAGATTTTCGACTTGACTTAAGCAACTGCCATCCACTGATTGAGGCGAGTCCAGGAGGGGCCACCTGGGTAGTCAGGCTTGGAAGACAGTGAGATCTCCTTGAGCTCTGGAGCAGAGCGTGGGGTACAGCAGTGATACCCAAACTCTGGGCCGTGGATTCACTTATACAGATACACATAGCTATTAATTTTCAGATTCTTTGCCCAGATAGGTTATTCCAGAGCACTGAAGAAAGTTTCCTAGGCTACGCATACATCCCTGGTGATCATCTCTTTTGCTCAGAGTGTGTGTGCATGCCAATCCTAACCTCTGAATTCTTGCTTTCCCCTACCCTCAAACTGTTGGCCTTCACGGAGCCACAATAGTGTATTCTAACTCCAAGCCTTTCACTCTTTAGCAAATGAGTGAATGTGTATCAATTTTTAGATGTCACCCATAACTTATATCACAGGCTATATGTTTTTTCTGGTGCAACTTCCATAATTGGTATGCTCATCCCCAAGTCCATGCATTTCCACAAATGGCCTGATTTCATTATTTTCTACAACTATATCATATTCTGTTGTAACTCTATACACTGTTTTAGTATATCCAACGGAACATGGACATTTAGTTGCCTCCTGGACTCCTGCCTATTTAAAGGGAGCTGCAGTGTATGAAGGCATGCAACTGCCTTTTCTAATTGGTGGTTATCTCAGATAGAGACCAGAAAATGATTGCACATCAGGTCTTTGCTCTAATTCGGTTTTCTCAAGAACTCCCATACTGCTTTCATCGTGGCTGGTAACAACTGATCTTCCCAAAGCAGAAAAGGGGCAAAAATGTGGGCCATAAGTATGTCTTCTAATACTGCAAGCCTTTTTCAGTTTAAGAATTAAGTCAGTGTGCATTGATTTTTAGATGTCACCAAACTGGTATTGTTGGCTAACTGGTGTTCCCTGTTTCACTTCCCGTGCTTAGTACGATCACCCCCGGATGATTGGTTATTGCGGCACTGACTTGATTTCATTCTTTTCTAGGGTGAGTCCTATTACTTTTAGCTCTGTACCACTTTCAGCCCTTGGATGTTTGTTTCCTGCCGTCCTGGCTATTATAAGATGGCTGGGTACCAGTGTCTTTTTGAATTGGTGGTTTTCATTGCACCCAGGCCCCTGAGTGGGAATGTGGATCACGTGCTTGCTCCATGTCAGTTTTATTAGGGACTCCCATAGTGTTGGAGAAGGCAATGGCACCCCACTCCAGTACTTTTGCCTGGAAAATCCCATGGACAGAGGAGCCTGGTAGGCTCCAGTCCCTGGGGTCGCGAAGAGTCGGACTCGACTGAGCGACTTCACTTTCACTTTTCACTTTCATGCACTGGAGAAGGAAATGGCAACCCACTCCTGTGTTCTTGCCTGGAGAGTCCCAGGGACGGGGAAGCCTGGTGTGCCGTCTATGGGGTCGCACAGAGTCAGACACGACTGAAGTGACTTAGCAGCATAGTGTTGGTCGTTGTGGCTGGTAACACATGATCTTCCCCAAAGAGGCCAAGGGGCGTTCCTTTGGCTTTACAGTAACTCTGGCCCTTTCACGGGTTCAAACATTTGCCGGCGACCTTTCTCCTGTGCCGAGGCAATACTTGGTTACTGTTGTCATTTGCAGCCCTTGAATTATTAAATCGTTTGCTCTTAAAAAAGAAAGTCAAAGGATAATGTGTGCGTTATGTGTATCTTTTGAAGTTGATTTGCTAAAGGTCCTCCCCGTTTTGAGATCTTTCCCAAGTGCCTGCCCCCAGGCGATTTCTGCAAGGCAGGTGTCCTTTACAGCTCCGCCTGCCTTTTGAATAGAAAGGGCCTCTGAGCTCCGGCAGAGATGTTGTAGTTACCACAATTGTCCACAAGGCGGAGACACTGCTCCTTGACCTCCCGGGTTGCTTGGGAAGCAGACCCCTGAGAACCTTGTGTTCCTTGTATATTGATTCCAGAAGACTATGCCAGAAGAAAGACCACAGGGCGTTTCTCTCAGCTCCTCTTTTCTCTAAGAATTCACCCCCTGAGTCCGATCCCCATTGCTGCCAGTAACTGCTGTGCAGATGTTGCTGTCCTTGGAAAAGTGCTGCCTCTGTGAACAAAGTGCCTGTGCCAGGAGACTTGGAGACCAGGTGACATTTCTGAGCTTTTGTGGGTCGAAAGTTTAGTGGGTTTTGGGTACCCACGGCTTGGTTGAGGTGTAGGGTGACCCGCTTGGATCTGAATTTTGAGATCTTTTCCAAGGTGTGGGACATCAGATGTAAACGGGCTGGTTCTGCAGGCATGTTCTTCACTGTCCTGAATTCAGAGTTCCAGGGAATAGCAAGGAGAGATAAGAAAGCCTTCTTATGTGAACAATGCAAAGAAATAGAGGAAAATGTTAGAATGGGACATAATAGCAATCTCCTTAAGAAAACTGGAGATATAAGGGAACATTTCATGCAAAGGTAGGCACAATAAAGGACAGAAACAGTATGGCCCTAACAGAAGCAGAAGATATTAAGAAGAGGTGGCAAGAATACACAGAAGAACTGTACAAGAAAGATCTTAATGGTCCCTTAATGATGTGATCGGTCACCTAGAGCCAGTCATCCTGGACTGTGGAGTCAAGTGGACCTTAGGAAGCATCACTACTAACAAAGTTAGCGAAGGTGATGGAATTCCAGTTGAGCTTTTTCAAATCCTAAAAGATGATGCTGTGAAAGTGCTGCATTCAATATGCCAGCAAATTTGGAAAACTCAGCAGTGGCCACAGGACTGGAAAAGGTCAGTTTTCATTTTAATCCCAAAGACAGGCAGTGTCAAAGAATGTTCAAATTACCACACAATTTTGCTCATTTCACATGCTAGAAAGATTATGCTCTAAATCCTTCAAGTTAGGCTTCAACCATACATGAACTGTGAACTTCCAGATGTAAAGCTGGATTTAGAAAAGGTAGAGGAACCAGAGATCAAATTACCAACATCTGTTGGATCATAGAAAAAGCAAAGGAATTCCAAAAAATATCTACTCTGCTTCATTGACTAAAGTCTTTGACTATGTGGATCACAACAAACTGTGGAATATTCTTAAAGGGATGGGAATACCAGACCACCTGACCTTCCTCCTGAGAAACCTGTATGCAGGACAAGAAGCAACAGTTAGAACTGGACATGGAACAACAGACTGGGTTCAAAACTGGGAAAGGAGTGCATCCGGCTGTGTATTTCACCCTGCTTATTTAACTCATATGCAGAGTACATTATAGGAAATGCTGGGCTGGATGACTCACGGGCTGAAATCAAGATTGCTGGGAGAAATATCAACCTCAGATATGCAGGTGATTCCACTTCAATGGCAGATGTGAAGAGGAACTAAAGAGCTTCTTGATGAAGGTAAAAGAGGACAGTGAAAAAGGTGGTTTAAAACTCAACCTTTAAATAAATTAAGATTATGGCATCTGGTCCCATCACTTTGTGGCAAATACATGGGGAAAAGTGGAAACATTGTCAGATTTAATTTTCTAGGGTTTCAAAATAACTGCGCATGGTCACTGCAACCATGAAATTAAAAAATACTTGCTCCTGGGAACAAAAGCTATGACAAACATAGACAGTATATTTAAAAGGAGAGACATCATTTTCCAGACAAAAGTCCATCTAGTCAAAGTTATGGTTTTTCCAGTAATCCTATATGGATGTGAGAGTTTGACCATAAAGAAGGCCAAGAAACAAAGAGTTGATGCTTTTGAACTGTGGTGCTGAAGAAGACTCTTGAGAGTCCCCCTGGACACCAAGGAGGTCAAACCAGTCAATCCTAAAGGGAATCAACCCTGATTATTCATTGGAAGAACTGGTGCTGATGGTGAAGCTCCAATACTTTGGCCACCTGATGGGAAGAATCAACTCTTGGGAAAGACCCTGATTCTGGGAAAGATTGAAGGCAGGAGGAGGAGGGGATGACAGAGGATGAGATGGTTGGATGGCATCACCGACTCAATGGACATGAGTTTGAGCCAACTCATGGAGATAGTAAAGGACAGGGAAGCCTGGGGTGCTCTAGTCCATGGGGTTGCAAAGTTTAGAGGAAGACCAAGAGACTGAACAACAACAAATCCATTTGAATACGAACGGCTCCTGAGCACTAGATTGGAAGTTGCATTTTCAAGAAACATCCATAGGACAGAGATACTGCTCCCTGACCTCTCCGGGTTGCTGGGCAACCAGATCCCTGAAAACCTGTGTTCCTCGCCTATTGATTCCAGTGGAATATGCTAGAACAGAGCCCCCAGGGCATTTCTCTCAGCCACTCTTTTCCCTAAGAATTCACCCCCTCAGGCAAATCCCCATCGTTGCCCAACGTTGCTGTCCTTGGAAAAGTGGCGCCGCTCTGAAGAAGGGGGCTGTGCCAGGAGATGTAGAGACCCAGGTGGCTCCGTTTCTGAGCTTTTCTGGGCAGAAAGATTAGTGTTTTCTCATTACATGCGGCTTGGTTCAGGTATAGGGAGACCCACCTGGACCTGGATATTGCAGTCTTGTTTCCCGGGTTGCGGACATCAGATAAAAGCGGGTTGGTTTTGCAGGCGTGTCCTGCACTGCTTATTCCTTCCCAAAGCAGTGGAGACTTCTGGATCCAAGGCTTCTCAGGCTCCAAGGATGTGACAGCAGCCCAGGGGCCGAGGCTAAGGGAAAGAAATACCTTTGTCAGTTCTTTTCCTTGGAGAGTTAGTTCCTATTTTACATTGAATAAATATTGATTTAGAATGTTGTGTGTGTTTGGGCAGTGCCGCCACGTGACTCACTGTTGCAGATGCATGTATGTGTTCCTTTTTCTATTCTTGTCCCCGATATGTTATTACAGAGCTCTGAAGAGTGTCACCTAGACTCTGGAATAGGTCCTTCTTGATTATCTCTATCATCTCTTTTACTGGGTGTATGCTAATCCCAACCTTCTAATTCTTCCCTTTCCTGTACCCGCCAACTCTTTGCCTTTGGGGCGTGTGTGTCTTCTAACTCCGTAATTCTTTTTCTCTTTAGGAATTGAGTTAGTGTGTATCAGTTTTTAGATGTCACCCATAAGTGGTATCATAGGCTCTCTGTCATTCCCTGTGTAACTTCCCTCAGTATGATCATCCCCAGCCCATGGGTGTTGCTGGTAATGGCCTGATTTCAATCGTTTTTGTGGCTGAGTTATATCCCGCTGTAGCTCTATGTCATGTCATCAGTCCGTGGACTTTTGGTTGCTTCCTGGAGTCCTGGTTATGATAAAACTGCTAAAGTGAACCTTGGGTTGCAGGTTGCCCTTTTGAATTGAGTCCAGGTGGCCTCTAAAGCCCAGATGAGACTGTCTAGTTGAAAGAAAACAAGCTCAGGGATCCCCCTGATTTTGCATTGTGGTTAGGAGTGTAATTATTCCATTATATATCAGAGTGTAATAGTAATAAATATAGTGTACAGAAATGTAATGTTGAAGAATCCCGAAATTGTACCCCACCCCAGTCCTTGGGAAAATTATCTTCCACAAGAAGCGTGCTTGGTCATAAATAGGTTGGCCACTGCCAAGACACAAGGATTACCTGGGCTTCCCTGTCCTTTCTCTGACCTGTCCATCCTGCATGAGAAAAGAAAACATGCACACAGGTAAATTCTTCCTGGTGCAGCAGAGACTAGAGTAGGCTGGTCTCCAGGGGTGGAGGTGACAGAGAATAGCCCATTGACCATCCAGGAAACACCACATAGGTTTAGACTGAGTCCTTCAGGGGACTGAGCTTTGAGTCTTCAGACCCTGAAGCTAGAGGCTGATTGGCAGGAGGGGCTGAGAGAGGTCCCCAGGGTACTGAGCACTGTGTGTGGGGGGAACAGGGGTGATGGGGGAGGTTACCTGGGGGGAGGCCTGGCCCCACCCGTGCTGTTTGAGAACAAGGCGCCTGCAGTTTGTTCTGCCTTCTCCAAGGGGCCACATGCCTGCTGGGGGCTGGGGTGCAGCTGACACAGAGGCCTTTCTGCAGACCTTCAGCTTGGACACACAGCAGGGAAGAGCACCTCCTCCTGGAACTTGTTCATGGAAACCTTCTGGGCACCTTCTGAGTTCCGCCCTGTGCTGGGCCCTGGGGAGGCAAGGTGTGTACGGCAGGTTCTATTGGATTTCAAGAGAGGCTTAACAGTTCAATCTGTTGTATTGAGTTGGATTTATTTATTTATGGCTCTGCTGTTTCTTTGTTGCTGTACACAGGTTTCTCTAACGGAAGCAAGAAGGGACTATTCTTTGTTGCACTATTCTTTGTTGTGGTGCATGGGCTTCGTGTTTTTGTGGCTTCCCTTGTGGCCTGCGGGCTCTAGAATGTGGGCTCTGTTCCTCCTGTGAAACGTGGGATCATAGTTCCTGGACCAGGCATCGAACCCACATCCCCTGCAATGGCAGGCAGATTCCTAATCACTAGGCCACTAGGCAAGTCCCTGGAGTTGCATTTTTAATTGTATTGAATCGGATTAATTAAAGACCTGTTAGGTACCTCCTGGTGTGCAGGGTCCTGAGGGAAAATGGGGCGCAAAGCCAGCCCTGCCCTCAGAGAGCCTACGTTCTCAAGGTGAAGAGCGTCAAAGTGGAGGCCACCGTGCTATTAGCAGCTGTGTGCACTTGGGGAGGTTCCTCAGGTCTCCAGGCCTCAGTTTCCCATTCTCTAAGATGGGTAGAGAAACAGAACATATTGTTGAAAGGATTAAATTACAATAGGTGTGAAAAAATCAGCTGGCAAGGCACCTGCTACATAATAAGTCTCAATACACATTATTGTCTATGAGTCATCAGTTAAAAGTGAATAACAACAGTTCCTGCCTCCCAGGGTTGACCTGATGCTTAAGGGCTTCACTCTCGGTGTAGGGCTAAACCTAGCATCTCACAGGTGGCTTCGGTATTAAGGACCTGAAGGCAGAAGCAATGTCATGCCTGAGTTACCCCTGAGCTCAGCCGAATCAGCTGTCTGCTCAAGGTCCCTGTTTCCCAATCTGAGAAATGGTCCCAGCCATAATTTTGTCTCTTGGCCCCACGGTGAGGATTAAAAGAGGCAAGGCATATTATTGTAATAGCCTTGCCTGCCCCAAGCTCTGGTGACCTTTAATATTGCAGCCTGGAAGTGTGTTGTTGCTGTTCATTTATTTCAAACCACTCAGCCTGAAAACTGGCTATCTAAGAGAATATGAAGATGATGGAGAGAAAGTCATTTTAAGGAATTACTGGGGTGGTGGCTTCTGGGTTTGGGGGGGTCCCACCATTAAATTCCTGCCATAACCCTGTCACTAACTTGCTGGGTGACTTGGTCCCCTGGTATTGGGTTCCCAGAGGTCTGATACACCGGCTGGATCAGAGCAGTGTTTCTTACCCTGGGTTGGGCATCAGATTCACTTGGAGAGTCCGGGCTCAACCCTGGGGGTTCTGAGGCTCCTGTGGGGTCTCCTGGGAACCAGAGTTTTAAATAAGGATCTGAGGGGTTCAGATGCTCAAAACAGCCAGAGAAACAGTGGACCAGGGCGCCTCCAGGGTCCCTGCACCTCCCCCAACCCAGCAGCTGAGGCAGCTCTAGGAAATGAGCCGCAAACCGGCTCCAGAAGGCACTTGGTCAGGTGACCTCCCTGTGCTTGGCCTGTTCCTGCCACGTGCGGAGGAGGAGTTTTATTTCTGCTCCTCAAGCGGAGAGCGGGGGAGAAGAGGGAGAGGAGAAAGGCGGATGCATTTGGCCTGTCCGGGACCTGAGTCTATCATTTCCATCTGGAGAGCAGAAATAATAACCCTTCCTGAGGGGCTGGAGTGGAGGGAACCAGGCAGAGTGATACTGTGCAAGGTCCCTGGGCCTTGCACAGTTAGACATTAATAAATAGAACAAACTCAAAAAAGGCCCTCACATGTTGGGAAGGGAAAAACTGTTTCTAAGTAACTTAACCATCAGTGAAGAAAAATGAGGATGATTTCAGTGCTCAGCACAAAATTTAAGTGCTTGGCATGACTGGAGGAAATCTGTTTAGAAACTGAGTAGGGATCCGCGTTTGGGGCTGTTATAGGGGCCTCTGTCCCTGGGACTGCAAGGAGATCCAACCAGTCCATCCTAAAGGAAATCAGTCCTGAATATTCATTGGAAGGGCTGATGTTGAAGCTGAAACTCCAATACTTGGGCCACCTGATGGGAAGAACTGACTCATCTGAAAAGACCCTGATGCTGGGAGAGATTGAAGGTGGGAGGACAAGGGGACGACAGAGGATGAGATGGTTGGATGGCATCACTGATTGGATGGACATGAGTTTGAATGAACTCTGGGAGTTGGCGATGGACAGGGAGGCCTGGCGTGCTGCAGTCCATGGGGTCGCGAAGAGTCGAAAACGACTGAGCAGCTGAATTGAACAGGGGCCTCTAGCTGGTCACATACAAGCTGAGTTCTACCCTCTGGAGGCTTGGGGAGGCGGGCAAACAGGCTGTGTGAATCAATGGCTTTACCCCCCAGGCCTTCCCTCCTCCTGCTTCCCCTCCGCCTCGCCTCGTTTCACGACTCGCAGGACGCACAGATGGGCCGCGGAGGGGTCGCGTCTTCCCAGGCGTTTGCGCAGTCGGCCGGCCCACGTGCTCCACGCGGGCGCGGCACCGCCCACCCAGCTCCGGTCCAGCCCCGCGGGCTCGCTGGTTCTCGCTGCTGCTCCCACGAGATGCCGCCCCCGATTCGGGGCCCAGACTGTGGGGACAGTTCGGGACTTCGCGTCCTCGTAGTGGAGCAGGAGAGACTTGAGATCTGGAAGTGTGTTCACCTGGCCTCAAGCTGCACCTTTCATTTTGGAAAACCCTCAAAAGAAAACACCGCCGGGACTCTTCAAACAAAAACCCATCCACTGGCCCTCAGGTAAAGCGCCTGACTTCTGATTTCATTTCGCTTGTTTGTAAAACGGGAATAACTGCACGATTTCATGGATTCCTTGTGAAGTTAAGTGAGGGGCCCAGTCTTGGGGCTCCGAGAAAATGACGTGTGTTTTGGTTTTATTTACTTGCTGACTTGGACGGTCTTCAGGGGCTTGCTGCGAGTTGGGTCTTGAGGCTGCACTTAGGTTGGATTTCACAAAAACTATAAAATGTCGTTTTTAATGAATGGCGGAGATGCTCAGGATGATTTTGAGAGCCCCAGATTTCCTTTTGATTTTGCTACTGGTGTGACTTAAACCTTTCAGAGCCTGAGTTTACTCATGTAAGGGAAAGACTGCTTCCTCCCAGGGGTTCAGTGAGAACATCCCTAAGCTTTCTGGTGCTCTCTTGTCTCAGAGCAGGAATTTGCTGTGACTGATGCTGTTAGGACCCCTGTCGTCACCGTCATCTCTGCTGGGGTGGCCCCGGAGCCCTGCAGGGTTCTGGAGGCAGACCGAGCGGTGGAAGGGAGGAAGCTACTGAAAGTCCCTTTGCTCTCAAACCTTTTCTCTGGGCACGTGTGCGTCCATATAGGAGGAAGCATGGGGAAACTTGATCAGAGTGATCGCCTGCAGAGTTCCAGAGGGGGCTGATGGGCTTTGGTGGCTATGAATTGAATCATTTTTTCACTTTGTTTATCTACTGGGATGTCTTAAACATTTGAGCAAGCTTTCTTCATGGCAGAAGAGTCACTTACTCTTCTGCCATGTTCCATGCAAATCCTACCTTTCTGATTTTGTTTTTCTTTTATATTTTAGTGTTATTTTTCATCCCGGTAAGGTTTTAAATTGTGTCCAGATAAATCCAGCAGTTCCCAAATATGGCTCTGCCTGAGGCTATCCTGGAGGAATGTGTTTCCAAAAATGCAGGCTCTTGAGCTCTGCCCTCATCCTCAGATGGTAACAGGCTGTGTGTGTGTGTGTGTGTGTGTGAGTTGCTCAGTTGTGTCTGACTCTCTGCCAGTCGGACTATGGACTGTAGCCTGCCAGGCTCCTCTTATCATGGGATTCTTCAGGCAGGAATACTGGTGTGGGTTGCTTTTCTCTTCTCCAGGGGATCTTCCTGATCCAGAGATGGAAACCGGCTCTTTAGACTTGCAGACAGATTCTTTACCATCTGAACCACCAGGGAAGCCCACAACCGGCCTTGGGCTCTGTATTTCAAGAAACTGAAGGCAAAGGTGTAATTCTGATGGGTAATCCTGAGTCCAATCTCACTTTGCTATTTGTCATTTTTTCTTTTGCTTGAAAGGGAGTAATTTACCCTAAGATCATAGAGCAGCTGTTCTCATTGTGGGGCTTTGCAGTCCCTGAATGAGCAGCATCAGCATCACCTGGGGAGTTGTTTTAAATGCAGACATTCAGGTCTCGCTGCAGCCCTGCTGTGTCAGAGGCTCTGGGGTGGAGCCTGAGAGCCCATCTTATAACAAACCCTCCAGGTGGTGCTGATGCCCCTGGCGTTCGCTTACCACTGCGAGGGACGAAATATCTGATTCTTTTAACCGAGTTGTTTAATTTGCCTGGTGTTTAGTTTATGTGCCTTTCTCGACTAGTCATTTCCCCCAGTTGTTAGGACTTTATTTCCAAATGATTGATTCAATGATTATTCCCATTCCTGAGTTTTGGAAAGAGTTTACTGATCACACATGGCATATTGGGCTGGCCTAGGTAGAGGGACTCAAATGCTTCAAATCTAGGGGTAAATGAGACCTGTATAGGAGTGCTAAAATAAGTGGAAGATAATTGGTGGCATCTCCATGGGGGAATTAGAGGTAGGCGGGAGAGAGGGCCATATGTGGGGAGTCTTCGCGAAGGGGCCTGTGGGACTCACCTGACATGGGAACAATGTCCGTGGAAGCAGCTGGGTTATCTTAACTAGTGATATCTGGGGTGGAAGGAAAATGCTTCCCGCAGCCCCCACTTCATCTCAGCTGTGTGTTTCCTGCTCTTCTTCTTGCAAGTACATTACTGTTCAAAGACAGACGCTACTTCTGAGGGTCCTGCACACCCCTCCACAACCTGCCTTCCTGAGCAATAAACACGCCACCCCTCAGGTCGGTGGACAGAGTTTATACTCATTCTCCTCCTAGTGCAGAGTTCCCCAGCGTGTGGATACCTGCTGACTCAGCTGTTCTCTCATTGATGGCTTTCAGCCTGCTGTTTAGTTTTTGGTCACATAGGATGAACAAGGGGGAGTTTCAGTAGGTAGGTGTGGACTTAAACGGTGTTCACAACCTAAAAGTTGAGAGTTATGTTTTATTCTGTGGGGATTTTTAGCACTTCAAGCCCAGGAGGCAGCATCTCAAGTGACCCTAAGAGAACTACTCCAATGGGGTGGGAATTGGGAGCCAGGTTGTACAGAAGTTTTGCAACAAAGGACAGGTGGTCTGAATGTCAAAAGATGATTGTTAATTAAAGAAAACCAGATACTCCCAAGTTAAGAAATTTAGTGCTTTTCTATATGTGGAAAGATACAAGGATCTAGATTCACTGAAATAATTCTTTTGATGTGCACCTTAGCTGTCTGGGGACAGTATCCTATTTTTTCACCTCCTAAGCTTCCTCAGGGCTCACCATAGGGAGTGGCTTCTAGATGGCAGGTATTCTTTTCTTTCCTGAGTGGTGGCTACAATTGCCAATGACTGTCACATTATTTGTTTACTGACATGGCAAGAAATATTCCATTTCTCGTAAGTGTGATGGGGAGTTGAAAGGAGTCCCGCTCACTCTTGTTCAGAACAGGGTAAGAAAATGGGGCATTTTCCAACTTTTGCCAGCAGAAAGTACTTCTCAAGAAAGAAGTGGAAGACGGTGATTTCCAGTTGGGAAATACCTACACACTTACAAAATTGTTGAGAGGAGTGAACTGGATGGGGCTTTTTCCAGCGATCTGATTTCCAGCAGACCTGGCACCGACTGCCCCCCATTCTCAGATTCAAATGATCTGGGACCTGCGTTTGTGTGGATGGTGGAGGCAGCGGGCGCACAGCTGCCCTCTCTCTCTGACTTGGCAGGATCCAGCCCCAGCTTTCTGCCCCGAGCCTCGATTTCCCTTCATTCTCTGCCCAGGTGGATTTCCAGGGAAATCACCTCCATGTATTTTCATAAATTTGCACCAGTCATCAAAGGGGATTGCATAAGAAATGTTGGCGGCTGGAGGGGGCTCTAAACGCTTCAGATCCGGTCTTTTTTAGCAACAAGGAACCTTTTTTGGGCTCAGCATGAACAAAGCCAAACATTCCCCCCACCTCTCCTTCCCTTCAGGGTTCAAATTTGCTTTGAAATTTACAGCAAAACATTTGATTGGAGGCGTGAACTCATTTTCGCATCAGTCTTGTTAATTTCCATTACCCTAGGAGTCTGTACCCACTCACATCTAAGTTAAAGCCACAGGCGAGAGGAGATTACCCTTCAGTTACCTGGAGTAAAAAGTCGCCTCTATATCTTTACAGTTAGCAAAAACAAGACCAGGAGCTGACTGTGGCTCAGATCATGACCTCCTTATTGCCAAATTCAGACTTAAATTGAAGAAAGTAGGGAAAACCGCTAAAAATTGAAGAAAGTAGGGAAAACCGCTAGACCATTCAAGTATGAGCTAAATCAAACTACTAATCATTATACAGTGGAAATGAGAAATAGATTCAAGGGATTAGATCTCATAGACAGAGTGCTTGATGAACTATGGACGGAGGTTCGTGACATTGTACAGGAGACAGGGAGCAAGACCAAGAAAGTGAGTGAAAGTGAAGTTACTCAGTCGTGTCCAACTCTTTGTGACCCCATTTACTGTAGCCCACCAGGCTCCTCTGTCCATGGGATTTTCCAGGCAAGAATACTGGAGTGGGTTGCCATTTCCTTCTCCAGGGATTGAACCCAGGTCTCCTGCACTGTAGGCAGACGCTTTGCTGTCTGAGCCACCAGGGAAGTCCTCCCCAAGAAAAAGAAATGTAAAAAAGCAAAATGGCTGTCTGGGAGGCCATACAATAGCTGTGAAGAGAAGAGAAGTGAAAAGCAAAGGAGAAAAGGAAAGATACAAGCATCTGAATGCAAAGTTCCAAAGAATAGCAAGGAGAGATAAGAAGCCTTCCTCAGTGATCAATGCAAAGAAATAGAGGAAAACAACAGAATGGGAAAGACTAGGGATCACTTCAAGAAAATTAGAGATACCAAGGGAATATTTCATGCAAAGATGGGCTCGATAAAGGACAGAAATGGTATGGACCTAACAGAAGCAGAAGATATTAAGAAGAGATGGCAAGAATACACAGAAGAACTATACAAAAAAGATCTTCATGACTGAGATAATCATGATGGTATGATCACTCATCTAGAGCCAGACATCCTGGAACGTGAAGTCAAGTGGGCCTTAGGAAGCATCACTACGAACAAAGCTAATGGAGGTGATGGAATTCCAGTTGAGCTATTTCAAATCCTGAAAGATGATGCTGTGAAAGTGCTGCACTCAATATGCCAGCCAATTTGGAAAACTCAGCAGTGGCCACAGGACTGGAAAAGGTGAGTTTTCATTCCAATCCCAAAGAAAGGCAATGCCAAAGAATGCTCAAACTACCGCACAATTGCACTCATCTCACACGCTAGTAAAGTAATGCTCAAAATTCTCCAAGCCAGGCTTCAGCAACATGTGAACCGTGAACTTCCAGATGTTCTAGCTGGATTTAGAAAAGGCTGAGGAACCAGAGACCAAATTGCCAACATCTGCTGGATCATCGAAAAAGCAAGAGAGTTCCAGAAAAACATCTATTTCTGCTTTATTGACTATGCCAAAGCCTTTGACTGTGCAGATCATCACAAACTGTGGAAAATTCTGAAAGGGAAATACCAGACCACCTGACCTGCCTCTTGAGAAATCTGTATGCAGGTCAGGAAGCAACAGTTAGAACTGGACATGGAACAACAGACTGGTTCCAAATAGGAGAAGGAGTACATCAAGGCTGTATATTGTCACCCTACTTATTTAACTTCTGTGCAGAGTACATTATGAGAAACGTTGGACTGGAAGAAACACAAGCTGGAATCAAGATTGCCGGGAGAAATATCAATAACCTCAGATATGCAGATGACACCACCCTTATGGCAGAAAGAGAAGAAGAACTAAAAAGCCTCTTGATAAAAGTGAAAGAGGAGAGTGAAAAGCTTGGTTTAAAGCACAACATTCATAAAACGAAGATCATGGCATCTGGTTCCATCACTTCATGGGAAATAGATGGGGAAACAGTGGAAACAGTGTCAGACTTTATTTTTTGGGGCTCTGAAATCACTGCAGATGGTGACTGTAGCCCTGACATTAAAAGACGCACTCCTTGGAAGGAAAGTTATGACTAACCTAGACAGCATATCAAAAAGCAGAGACATTACTTTGCCAACAAAGGTCTGTCTAGTCAAGGCTATGGTTTTTCCAGTGGTTACATATGGATGGGAGAGTTGGACTATAAAGAAAGCTGACTGCCGAAGAATTGATGCTTTTGAACTGTGGTGTTGGAGAAGACTTTTGAGAGTCCCTTGGACTGCAAGGAGATTCAACCAGTCCATCGTAAAGGAAATCAGTCCTGAATATTCATTGGAAGGACTGATGCTGAAGCTGAAACTCCAATACTTTGGCCACCAGATGGGAAGGACTGACTCATTTGAAAAGACCCTGATGCTGGGAAGGATTGAAGGCAGGAGAAGGGGAAGACAGAGGATGAGATGGCTGGATGGCATCACCAACTCAATGGACATGAGTTTGGGTGAACTCTGGGAGTTGGTGATGGACAGGGAGGCCTGGCATGCTGCAGTCCATGGGGTTGCAAAGATTTGGACACGACTGAGCGACTGAACTGAACTGATGTCCCCAAGGCCAATTCGCATTGTGTGGCCTGTTTTCCCAGGCACTGGGAGATGAAGGTGGTGTGGATTCTGGTGTTGCAGTTTGAATAATGACCACCAGAGGGAGCACTGTGCCTTGAAAACTTCATAGTTCCTGCTTTACTTTCTGGAAACAGGGAGGCTTCTTGGTTACCAACCGTGTTTAAGAGAGGAATTGTCATCTCCTTTCCACACATGGAGCAGCTAATGAGATAAGGCGAGAGGTTTCTTGCTGGGAGTTGGAGAATTCAGGGAGGGACAGACACATCCAGTAATGCAAATATTAAGCTCTGTAAATTATTCCTACTACTGGGCATCTCAGGTGTGGACCAGGTTGGCTTAATCAAGTGGCATTTACAGCTCTAAATAAACGGTGGATAGAAGCTTGTTTCTGCCTCAATTAGTTAAGTCAGAACCTGCCTCAGAGGCCCTGTTAATTTTTAGAAATTGATCTTTGAGCAGAGTTGTAAACAAGTGACAATATTACTTTGGTCCCCAGAACCCATTTGATAATTATTTTCAGCTGTCTGTTGCAGCTGTAAAGAAACCTGTGCCCGTTGTGGGTAAAGTTATGGATTTGGAAGCCCAGGAAAGAACTGAAGGTAGTAAAAGAACGTGAGGTCCCTAGGTTTGCTCTAGAAAGACTTCTGTTCTCCGCTTACCCTCGTTTGGACACTTGTTGTATCTGGACTGGACTCCGCTTCATGGGCAGGGTCTTGTGTCGCTTAGTCTTCATGGCACTCTAGCAAGGTGGGAGCTTTTATCACACCCATGGGGAAAAAAAGTAAGAAACTGGTTTTTTGTAGTTTACTCAGTATGTCCGACTCTGCGACTCTGAAGAACATGCCAGGCTTCCATGTCCTTCACCATCTCCCGGAGCTTGCTGAAACTCATGTCCATTTAGTTGGCGATGCCATCCAACCATCTCAGCTCTATTGTCCCCTTCTCCTCCTGTCTTTGGTCTTCCCCAGCATCAGGGTCTTTTCTAATGAGTTGGCTCTTCGTATCAGGTAGCTAAAGTGTTGGAGCTTCAGCATCACTCCTTCCAATGAATATTCAGGGTTGATTTCCTTTAGGATTGACTGGTGTATTTATCCCCGGTTATGTTATGGTAGATTTAGGATTTGAACCCAGGGCTGTGTGATTCTGCTTATTCATTCATCAGACAGGTAGCACGTGCCCTTTGTTCTAGGCAGTATGCCAAGTGATGGGGATGCAATAAGGTGTTGGGAGAGACAATGCACAATATGAGAGTTTTGAGTCAAGTTTTATTTGAGCCAAAATGAGAACTGCAGCCTGGGAGATAGTATTTCAGGGAGCTCTGAGAAGCTGCTTCAAGGAGGTGAAGTGGGGAGGCCAGGTTATATAGAAGTTTTCAACAAAGGGGCAGATAGATGGAAGGTTAAAAGATTGTGGCTTCAAGTTGAGGAATTTAGTGTTTTTCTATGTATGGGAAGATACATGACTCTGGGCTCACTGAAATTATTCATCTGATATACACCTCACCCATCTCAGACCAGTATCCTGTATTTTCACATCCTGAGTTTCCTCAGGGGTCACCATAGGGAACGTCTGCAGTTTGATGGCTGCTGGATGGCAGGTATTCTTTCCTTCCTGAGACTCCCCAGGCTCTCCAGCTCCCATTGGAGGGCTGTAATGGCTGATGACTGTGATGGTCTTATTTACTGATAGGGCAGGAAAGAGTCCGTCTCTCAAAGGAATAAGGAAGATGAGATCTCTGTCTTCGTAGAGTTTGCATTTACTCTTGAGAGTCCCTTGGACTGCAAGGAGATCCAACCAGTCCATTCTAAAGGAGATCACCCCTGGGTGTTCTTTGGAAGAATGATGCGGAAGCTGAAACTCCAGTACTTTGGCTACCTCATGCGAAGAGTTGACTCATTGGAAAAGACTCTGATGCTGCGAGGGATTGGGGGCAGGAGGAGAAGGGGATGACAGAGGATGAGATGGCTGGATGGCATCACTGACTCAATGGATGTGCGTCTGAGTGAACTCTGGGAGTTGGTGATGGACAGGGAGGCCTGGCGTGCTGCGATTCATGGGGTCGCAAAGAGTCGGACACGGCTGAGCGACTGAACTAAACTGAAAGAATGGTAGACTACACAACTGAAAAACAAGATGCTTTTGATGGGGGCCTGGAGAAGGAGGAAGATTTGATAGGCAGTCATGGGGGTGGTGTGGGGGCAGAAGGACCACTTTCAGTAGGATGTTCGGTGGAGGCTTTGTGGAGAGGGGGTGGTAGAAAGAAATCTGGGTGCTGAGAGATTTCCATCTTGGGGTAGGTGCAAGGAGGAGCGTTCTAGAAGGAGGACCAGCCAGTGCAGAGCCCTTGCATGTGAACAGACTCGGCGGGGCGAGGAGAGAGTTGGGAGCCAGGGAGGCTGTAGAGCAGGGATCAGAGGGGATGGAGTTGGGGGCCAGGGTGGGCAGGCTGTGCTGTGTCCCCATGACCCTGTGGTGCCCCCGAAAGTCTCTCCCTTAGCGTCCAGCTCTTGGACATATGTGCTGCTGTCAGATGCAAGATGAGCTTGTGGCTGGATTCCAGCTCATGTCACCATTTTTTGGGGGGTTTAACATTTAATTCATCCTTACTGCACCCCTGCCTCCGCCCTGCCAATTCCCAAAGGAAGACTCAGCTGCCAGTTCCCTCTTTTTTCTAATATCTCCCTGGACCCCACCATCTGCTTTGGATCAGGGTGGAAACTGCTGTGTTCGACTCTGCCAAAACAAGCCCTACCTCTTTTTTAACCTAACTAGCACTCAGACGCCAAACCTTCAGATCAAGGGCAAGCCAGGCCTTTGGGCCAACCAGAAATGTGAGGAAAGGAGAATTCAGCATTGTTGGAAGGACAAATCTTCAGTGCCAGGGTGGTCACTGTGGTTTGTCCACAGAAGGAGGAAAGTGGAAACAACTTAGCTGGCTGTCAGCAGAAGCTGTCAGCTAAATTGTGGTCTCTTTATAAAGCGGTTTACCAAGCTGCCATTGACAGAATGCCACAGATCTGTGTTCATTGACCTAAAATGGTGACCACCACATACATACTGTCAAGAGGAAAGAGCAGATTAGAAGAGAGACTGTGTTGTCTCATTCCACATTTGAACAGGTTAGAGGTCTGTGCTTGGGAGCACAGGGGCCTCAAAAAAATTTCCAAAGGTTCCACAGCAAAGTGTTAACAGTTGTTAGCCTGGAAGGTGGGATTCAGGTGGTTTTATACTTGCATTCTCTTGATAAAACCCTTCAGCGGCGCTCAGTCTTCTCAGGATGAAGCTTTCCGGTTCTCACCCGACCTGTTCACAAAGCCTTGTGTTGCCCGGCTCCTCTCCTCCAACAGGCTTTGTGCCTTCCTGTCTCAGGACCTTTGCACAGACACTCTGTTTGGCGGGAATCTTTTTTTGTGACGTGCATGCCACCCGCTTGCTGCCTCTGCTTCCTCACCAAGTTTACCTCTCCTTTGGTGGAGATCCTGTCCCGCACTGACGCCCCCAGGCCAGGCTGCCTCTCCCTCCCCCATGAAGTACCTGTTGCCCTTCTCTTCTGCCAGGATATCAATTCCAGGAAGGTGGAGAGGGTGTCCATCGCACTCCTGTCTGCCGTGTGTTCCTCGCAGCAGCTGCTCAGAGCTTTGCGGAGTGAACGACACAAAACCCTTCTGTGTGCATTTCTGTAACAAGCATTTATTCTTCATTTGGGAAAAAATAACAAATGAAAATATTTTTTTCTGACACTGCATAATCATCGCAAGTGTAAAATACTTCAGAGAATGTTAAATGACTTCTGTTGTATCACTTTGGGGATCTGAACACTAAAACAGTTCTCATTTGGGGGAAAAAGGAAAGATGTGAAGGTAAGGCCTTTCCATATTTTTCTTTCTTGAAATGTGTGGTATGGTGGAATGTGGCCTCTGGAATCGTTCTACCTAAAATCAATACCTGTCCATTACCAATCTTGACAAGCTGTGTGCATTTGGACAAGTGGCTATACCTCTCTGAGTCTTGGTTCACAGCTATTAAAGGGAGAAAGTAGACATGGCTGTCTAGGGATGTTGTGAAAATGAAATAAGATAGTGGATATAAAGTGCTTAGTATGGAAATTCAGCAGTGAATGTTCACCCAGACACCCACCCGTCTCTCCTTGGCTAACGCAGAGCCCAGAGTTGACTGTTTTTGGAAGCTCCAGAAAAACAGGAATGTGGTCTGTTTTGCTCTCTGCCAAAATCTCAGTCCTAGGATGGAACCTGACTCATATTATATTTGTTATTATTATACACATATTATTCATCAAGAAATAAATATTTCTTGAATGAATAAGTTCATGAGCCTCATGAGCCGCTAGTCAGCATTACTCAGTTTTCCTAGGCTGCAGAGGTGGTAAATAGCACTATTGCTGCTTTTTGTGAGCTTATTTTGGACGTAGCAGTTTTTAGAGGTCAAAGACTGTAAAAGTGGAACTTAAACTTTGGAACTTGAGGTCAATGCTGCTGCTGCTAAGTCGCTTCAGTCGTGTCCGGCTCTGTGCGACCCCATAGATGGCAGCCCACCAGGCCCCTTGAGATCAGTGGTAACTTGTAAATAGCCCCAGATCGGTGGCCTCAGATATCATTCCTTGTGGTCCCTTGAGCTGGTGTCTCATTTGTCAGATGTTTGGTGTTCCTGAGGGCTGTTTCCCAGTTGTTCGAGGCCAAGGGACAGACCTTTGCAGCCACATTGTGGCCAGCTCTCTGGAAGTTAATCGATCACATTGGCTTCGGGCAAACCTCTGAGATGTTCCTTGCCTCGTCCTCTCATCCTGATGAGTTAGATACAAAGTCTTTATTGTAAGTTTTCCTCCTTACTTTCCTCTCTCTTGCTTCTCTTTGAGCATCTAGAGGTCATTCCAGAGGGAATCTATATACAGAGGAATGTTCAGTGGTAAATGGGAAGAATGGGCACATAGGTGAAGGGCTCCAACCCGAATATACACTCAGTGGCCAGCATCCTGTTTCTCTTTTTTATCTATAATTTTTGGCCACACCACAAGGCATATAGGGTCTTAGTTCCCCAACAACCAGGGCTTGAACCCGTGTCCCCTGCATTGGAAGCTTGAGTCTTAGACACTGGACTGCCAGGGAAGCCCTCCATTTGTCTCTTAAAGTCACAGTTGGTCCTGAGTTTGTCCTCTTCATGCAGAAAAATTCATGCAGAAAAGTTCATTATCCTCTTCTTTGCTTTCTAGGCAAAGATAAAGTCGTATCTCTTAAATTTTCTGCTTTGTGCCCAGGGGAACTTGGGTTCTGCAGTATGCTGTATTAAATCATTAAGCAATTAAAAATATGTCCATTGCATTGGTGATGCCACCCAACCATCTCATCTATGGACATGAACTTGGGCAAACTCTGAGGGATGGTGAGGAACAGGGAAACCGGGCGTGCTGCAGTCTGTGGGGTCTTGAAGAGTCAGACATGATTTGGCGACTCAACAACAATTAAAAAATTGTGTGTATGTACACAGTGAACATTTGTTGAGGCTGTACCTAGTGACATAAGGCACCATTGTATTTGCTTTGTCTTCGTTAACTCGGCTCATCCCCAAAACAGCTCTAGGAACTCGATCAGTTTTCATCAGTGAAGAAACAGACACAGAGAGGGTGACTAACTTCCCTGAGGTCGTGCAGCCAGGGGCCGAGTCAGGATGTGCATCCAGACACATGTTCTGGAGCTTGCACTAAACCGCTGTGCTCTGCTGCCTCGTAAATAAGCCTGGGCTTTGTGACGGCCTGGGTCACGCAGCAGAATTTTGTGCTGTACAACTTCCCAGAGCCTTTAATATGCTGATGTACGCTGTGAGTCTTCAAAAGGTGGGAGGAGAAAGCACGTTTTCTCAGATTCGCTTGACCATACACTTTCTGTCCAGCATTCCTGTTCACATCTTCAGGTACTCATGTGACATAAAAACGCTGCATAGGGAAGCCTGTGGGTTAGGCTGGGGCATTTTGAGTGTTTCCTTAGGCATTCATATTCAGAGTACACTACTGCATTCAAGTGGTTTGTCCCTGGAATTGAACTAAAACTCAAGCGTTAGTATAAAGGAGAACATAATTTTGATTCTATGCCTAATTCCTTTTGTTTAGTAAATTCACTGGGTTTGCTTTCCTGGTCTTGAAAAGGGGCCGGGTCTGGAACTCATCGGCGCCCGGGGGTATTTACAAGCATCTGTGCAGGCAGCACCCTTGAATCTCCTCCTGTTTTGTCTTCAGGAAACAGTTGTGATTGGGTCTCAGCTGGTCTGGTGAGCACACGCCCCAGCCTACCTGGGCCTCTTGACCATCACAGGAAGATGGACGTGCCAGGCCTGCCAAGGCTGCCCCCTGCCAGGGCAGCGATGCCCAGCTCTGGCTTGTGCTTTGGGGAGAGTCCACATACCTTGAAAGTAGTACACCCTGAACCGCCCCCCCCGGCTGGTAAGGGGTGCACATGATGACTTAAACCCACACCCAAACCAGCCCTTGAAGTCCTAATTCCAGTGGGCTTATTCGTGTGTGACTCTCAGTGACCCCATGGACTGTAGCTTTCCAGGCTCATCTGTCCATGGGATTCTCCAGGCAAGAATACAGAAGTGGGTTGCCGTTTCCTGCAGGGGATCTTCACGACCCAGGGATCAATTGGACTGGCCTCCCCTGTGTCTCCTGTATTGATAGGCAGATTCTTTGCCACTCTGCCACTTGGGAAGCCCCCTAATTTCAGCAAGTCCAGCAAATAGTTGATTTGCATGTGAAGCGTTTGGGTAGACATTGCCTGAGTGCTGCTGAGGATCAAATTGTTTTGATTCCTGGCCACAAGGCAGTGGTCCTCAATCTCTGTTACGTCTGAATCTTTTGTGGGGCTTGTGAGCACCCAGACTGCTGGGCCGGGCCCAGAGGGGCTGATTTAGGAGGCCTGGGGTGGGGCCTCGGAATGTGCATTTTTAACAGGCCACCAGGTGCTGCCGCTGCTGTCAGCCCAGAGACCACCCTTGGAGGATCACCGATAAGAGGAGTCTCTTGGCCGAAGCCCTGGGTTTATTTTTATTTTAATTAGCTTCATTAAATTTATTTTTTCCTTTTATTTGAGTCCCTGGTTTAAACTCCCAGCTCTGCCATTAAAAAAAATATTGGGAAGAAACTCATTTGTCATAAAATGGACATTTTTAAAATTCAGTGGCATTTAGTATATTTATACTAGTTTACAATCACTGCCTGTACCTGGTTTCAACACATTTCCATCATTCCAAAGTAAATCTTGTGCTGATTAAGAAAGTTGCCCCTATTTCCTTCCTCCCTGCAGTCCCAGGCAACTACGTATTTGAGTTCTGTCTTTATGGGTTCATCTCTTCTGAGTATTTCATGTAAATGGAACTGTACTACATGTGATCTTTTCTGTCTGGCTTCTTTCCCTTAGCATGACGTTTCTGAGGTTCACTCATGTTGTAGCATGTTTTGGTACTTCATTCCTTTTTAGGGCTGAATAATGTTCCATTGTGTGGATATACTACTGTGTGTTCATCTGTTGATGACTGCCATTTTTGAGTTGTGTGTTGTTGAACAAGTTGAGTGACTGAACTGAACTGAACAAGTTACTTAACCTCTCTGAGCCTCAGCTTTTTCATCCGGTAGTTCCTACTTTGTTGAATTGTTGTGAAGATGAGTGAGAGAGAACTCATGTCAGTTGCCTGGCACAATCTTAGGCCCATCAAGTCTCAGTGAAGGGAAGCTGTTAACGAATACTGTTTGTCTGAATTTGTTACTTCTCATCCTGTGACAGGAATTCGGGTGCTGCTAGCTAATTTGGAAGCTCATCCCAAGAAACAGCTTCGGGGCAGTAGAGAGGAGAGACAGGGCAGGGAAGGCGTCTGTCTAGTTGTCTCATCAGCCAGCAACCACTGAAGGTGCCTGGAGTTTAATCCTGCTGGCATTTCTGAGAAATGGTGCAGGACACGCTCCCCAGCGCGATCCTACCATGGGGCAAGGAGGCGGGATATTTATGCACCGGCTCCTGAGGGCCGTCTGGGAATTCTCTAGCATCTTGGGCCAGAGGAATTTGTGGTGCTCAGAGAAAGCGCCAGGTGGAGATGCAGGCACTGGCCATTGGAGGTCTTGACCTCTGTGTGCTGAAGTGGCCAGGAGGATGTGGGCTGGTACTGGCAGCAGCCTTTCTCCTCTTTACCTGGAAGGTTCTGTTTCTGTGCCAGTACTTGGTACTTCTCTCTGCACCTTCCTTATTATTCAGGCCCTTTTAGGGTTGCTCTGTCTCCCTTGGGAGACAGACAGTGCTGTTAGAAGGTGTACGTGGCACTTCCACCTGGATTCCTCATAGAGCCTAGTACACAGCTTGCTCAGTAGAAACTCGCACAAGGAACCCCACTTCACAGCCAGTCAGCTGGTGATGTTCATGCCTCAGGAAACTGTTCTAAGTGACGTCCTTGGCTTGCCCACTGGGCATGTCTCAGCTGACTGAGCTGAATCTCAGTGACTGAGTCCCTCCACCCCTTTACCCCCTCTCTGTGTGAGGTTGCTCCCAAACCTGTTTATGTTTATCATATTGTAATTTGGAATAAATTAATTCAATTAAGTGTATTAACTAATAAGTTAAATTGAATTTCATATAATCCAAGTAGATAAAAGTGCAAAGATTGTCATTTCTATGACAACTAAGATGAATACTTTGGAAAAATAATTTTCTAGAAAAATGCTATTGAATTAGAGATGGACAAGAAAACTAAAATATTGAGAAAGTTTGTTAAAATGTAGTAGTAATTTGCATTCAGATAACTTTGAAACGCTTGTAGGTTTTCTCCGTTGTGGCTGACACTGTTGACTGGATAACTCAACGTCTGTTTCCACCTTCTTCTTCTTCCTGGTCTGCCTGTTTCATAGATGTAGGAAAGCTGAGAACATAAATTCCAAGCTTTCTTTGAAACTGGATATGTCTGTGATTCATTTGCAACTGAAGAATAGGTGAAAGTGTCCTGAGGTGGGCTGATTCTGAGAAGTGAGGCTTTTCTGATATAAGGGCTAAATTTGTTCGGGCCTATTGTTTCATCTTCTTCATACCTTGAATGGAGATGTGATATCTGAAAGTGCAGCAACCATTTTGCGATAATGAGGCTTTATAAGTCAACACCTAAAGGTAGCAGAGTGGAAAGAGAGAGGTGTGGAACCACAGCATCAAGGCCAAAATGCCTCCTTTCAGTCTTTTTGATATATTAATTAATTATCTGTATACTTAAGCCATTGTTAGTTGCACATCAAAGCGTTTCTAAAACTGATACAGCCTCTTCAAAGAACTTGAAATCAAAGCTTACTTAATGGGTACGGTTCATGCAAGAAAGTCGGTATACATCTCTAGGCAGGAAATGTATCCTCAGAAGTATTGCGCATTCATCAAAACATTGGCTAATGGTGATACATATCTACGTTTTAAGTTAAAATATTACATACCTAACCTCAGTCTAGAGGAAAACATTGGTCAGGCCCACAAGGGGGAACATTCTACAGGACACCTGACCAGAACTCATCAAGAGTTACAGTCTTGAAAATCAGGAAAGACCGGGGAACTCTCACAGACCAGAGGAGACTGGGGAGGCGTCACAGCTAGAACGCATTGTGGAGCCAAGAGGGGATTCTGGAACAGAAAGAGAACATTAATGAAGGGGACAGGTGAAGTCCAAGTCAAGTCTGGGGTTGAGTTACTGGTAATGGATCGCTGTCAGCTTAGTTTTGACAAATATCTCATGATAATAGAAGGTGTTTGTTATGGAGAAGTTGGATGAGCGCTGTATGGGATTCTTTGTTCTATTGTGGAAACATTTTTCCCTGTAAATCTAAACCATTCCAAAATAAAAAGTTCACTTAAAATGCTATGTATGTCCTATTTACTGTTCTATGATAGCTTCCCTTGAACAGTCTTGATGAACCAAGTACCAGCTTTTCAGAGTGAGTTGTGAGGGGTTCTGCTGCACTTGGGGGAATGCATTCCTGCTCCCCACCTGGTGACATGGACTAGGGGACTTGCCCTTCCCAGTCTGCATCCCACAGCCTCCCTGCCGTAGAGCTGCCCTGTTGATTTTTTAAAGAATTTATTCATGTATTCATGTCATATTTAAATTTGTACTACTTTAAATGACTTATTTTTACTATTTAGCTTGTACTATAGTTATTATTACCAATCTAATTTTATGTTGAGTTTGATATTTTTGCTGTGTTGTGCTGGGGGAGCAGATAAACACTGTGGTCAGAGTTGACATCTGCTGACACGCAGTGGTGGGTTTTAGGGAAACATGGAGGGCTCAGGGAATCACTGGCCCCTCAACCTGGGAATAGTGCCCTGTCCTTTGGCTGGAATTCTCAGCTGATGGACGTCTGCCTGGAGCAGGTGACGTCTGTCCACTGTCTGCGCAGAGGCCCACATGGCAGTGCACCCAAGGTCAGCAGAGTCCACATTTAGAGACAAGCCTTCCTGATGTCATTTGAGTCCCTGGGATGTAACCATGTTCAAATGCCTGGACTTTCCCATTTAGCAAGCCAGATGAAGTTGAGTTTCTATCTCTGGCACTTGGATCTGAAGTTTTGTTTACACAGTAGCTGTCCCTGTTCCTCTTATTCACAGTTCTGTCCTGTGGTCCTTAGCGTGGAGCCATCCACTGCCCTGTCTTATCCAGTTTTCCTCACTCCATTGGGCTAGCATCCTTGCTCTGCTCCTTCCTAGCTGAGCATGTTAAAACCAGGGTGAACTCTTTACCTTCTCAGAGCCTCATGTCATTGTTTGTAAAACGGGAATAAAAACTCTCCCTAAAGGCTTGTTGGGAGAATGAAATAATGTAGCAGTTGTAAGGCATTCACAAGGTCAGATGACCGTTCTCATACAGACAGCTGCTGCTTTTGTATTCAAACTCCAGAAAGTGGCATCGAACTTGTCAGTTCAGTTCAATTCAGTCCCTCATTTGTGTCTGACTCTCTGCGACCCCATGGACTACCAGCACGCCAGGCCTCCCCGTCCATCGCCAACTCCCGGAATTCACTCAAACTCATGTCCCTTGAGTCGGTGATGCCATCCAACCATCTCATCCTCTGTCGTCCCCTTCTCCTCCTGCCTTCAATCTTTCCCGGCATGAGGGTCTTTTCAAATGAGTCAGTTCTTTGCGTCAGGTGGCCAAAGTATTGGAGTTACAGCTTCAACATCACTCCTTCCAATGAATATTCAGGACTGATTTCCTTTAGGGTGGCCTGCTTTGATCTCCTTGCAGACCAAGGGACTCTCAAGAGTCTTCTCCAACACCACAGTTCAAAAGCATCAATTATTTGGCACTCAGCTTTCTTTTAGTCCAACTCTCACATCCGTAATGACTCCTGGAAAAACTATAGCCTTGACTAGACGGACCTTTGTTGGCAAAGTAATGTCTCTGCTTTTCAATATGCTATCTAGGTTGGTCATAACTTTCCTTCCAAGGAGTAAGCGTCTTTTAATTTCATGGCTGCAGTCACCATCTGCAGGGATTTGGGAGCCCCCCAAAATAAAGTCTGACACTGTTTCCACTGTTTCCCCATCTATTTCCCATGAAGTGATGGCACCGGATGCCATGATCTTTGTTTTCTGAATGTTGAGCTTTAAGCCAACTTTTCCACTCTTCACTGTCACTTTCATCAAGAGGCTTTTGAGTTCCTCTTTACTTTCTTCCATAAGGGTGGTGTCATCTGCATATCTGAGGTTATTGATATTTCTCCCGGCAATCTTGATTCCCGCTTGTGTTTCTTCCAGTCTGGCGTTTCTCATGATGTACTCTGCATATAAGTTAAATAAGCAGGGTGATGATATACAGCCTGGACATACTCCTTTTCCTATTTGGAACCAGTCTGTTGTTCCATGTCCAGTTCTAACTGTTGCTTCCTGACCTGCATACAGATTTCTCAAGAGGCAGATCAGGTGGTCTGGTATTCCCATCTCTTTCAGAATTGTCCACAGTTTATTGTGATCCACACAGTCAAAGGCTTTGGCATAGTCAATAAAGCAGAAATAGATGTTTTTCTGGAACTCTCTTGCTTTTTCCATGATCCAGCGGATATTGGCAATTTGAGCTCTGGTTCCTCTGCCTTTTCTAAAACCAGCTGGAGGATCAGGAAGCTCACGGTTCACGTATTGCTGAAGCCTGGCTTGGAGAATTTTGAGCATGACTTTACTAGCATGTGAGATGAGTGCATTGTGCGGTAGTTTGAGCATTCTTTGGCATTGCCTTTCTTTGGGATTGGAATGAAAACTGCCCTTTTCCAGTCCTGTGGCCACTGCTGAGTTTTCCAAATTTGCTGGCATACTGAGTGCAGCACTTTCACAGCATCATCTTTCAGGATTTGAAATAGCTCAACTGGAATTCCATCACCTCCACTAGTTTTGTTCGTAGTGATGCTTTCTAAGGCCCACTTGACTTCACATTCCAGGATGTCTGGCTCTAGGTCAGTGGTCACACCGTCGTGATTATCTGGGTCGTGAAGACTCTTAGACATGTCTAGAGTAGAGCAGCGAAAACAAAAATACTAGATATTTAATATTGACTATTTCCCAGTTCACGGGACTCTGACATTCATTTGGGTTGGTGTTTTCTTGTATTTCCAACAGTTTGATATGTAAGGGCTTCCCTTTCTGGAGACCATTTAAATGAGAACTCAGAACTTGAGCAATAGTATCAAAAACCACAAGGTTCACACTGAGACATACATAAATCCAGACAGACAGACAAGAGATCTTGCAGTTTTCCGCCTGAGATTTAAAATATTTCTTTGAGCCGTTTTCCTGGGGGCTGGGGGGTGGCGGCGAGGCAGGCTTTGGGAACAAGCTCATTGTGTGTAATTGCATATGAAAAGAACCAGCTTTCCGGGGTCCAAGAAAAAAAGTTTCCTTGGTAACCAATTTTGTCTGGATCTATAGAATATCATGGCCCTCCTAGGTCAGGTCATCTTTCCTTTCTGTAGTCATCGTTTTATCCCTAAATCATAGACAGCTGGATTGTCTCTGTGGGGTGGATTTAGTTGTCCTGGGGTTTCATCTGGCGGCAGTAGGGGAAAGAGGTCCGAGAGCCTCTCCTGGAACGGGGCGTGGGGGCGGGGCTCACCGGAAGCCCGTGGTGAAGGAGGGGAGCGCACCGGGAGCGCGCCAGGGGCGGGGCCAACCCGGGAGGCACGGGTCGGGGGTCGGGTGGTGGAGCGGGGGCGGGGGTCCCAGTTGTGCTCTCCAGGGTCACCACTGCGGCTGGGAACGAACCGCGAGCACGCCAAGGGCGGGGAAACACGGGCGGCGCGGGTCGGGGTTCCGATCGGGGCGGGTTGGGGGGCCCCTGTTGTGCTCTCGGGGGTCGCCACTGCGGCTGGGAACGCACCGGGAGCGCGCCAGGGGCGGGGCACTGGTCGTAGCAGACACCCTCTTCTAACAACACAAGAGAAGACTCTACACATGGACGTCACCAGATGGTCAAAACTGAAATCAGATTGATTATATTCTTTGCAGCCAAAGATGGAGAAGCTCTATACAGTCAGCAAAAACAAGAGCGGGAGCTGACTGTGGCTCACATCATGAACTCCTTATTGCCAAATTCAGACTTAAATTGCAGAAAGTAGGGAAAACCACTAGACCATTCAAGTATGACCTAAATCAAATACCTTACGATTATACAGTAGAAGTGAGAAATAGATTTAAGGGACTAGATCTGATAGAGTGCCTGATGAGCTATGGATGGAGGTTCGAACTTGTCAGGATTCAAATATAATTATTTTCATGATGTTATTGCAGAGTGATTTTACATATATATTTGGCCATGCCATGTGGCATATGGGATCTTTGTCACCTCGCCCCTGGATAGAACCCGCATCCCCTGCAGTGGAAGCATGGAGTCTTAACCACTGCGCTGCCAGCGAAGTCCTGAGAGTGATGATATTAATACAGAAAAAAATAATGTCTCTTGCCACTGCTTCTAGCACTTGCCCCTCACCCCCCAAATTGTGGGTTTCCTCCTGCCTCTTCTTCATGAGACTAAGTCACACGGGAAGCCAAATTTAAGCCATTTCGGAATTGCAGACATGCAGAAATCTTTATGAGAAACATTTGACCTGATTTGTTTTGCTAATTAACAAAGATCCCTCCCCTGAATGATATGTTTCACCCGACAGCACATTTTTAGTCAAGGCATAAATTGTAGCAAACCAAGGTTTCAAAGAAAACCATGAAAGGCCACCTCTCGCCAGCAGGATGGGAGTGTGTCGCAGCAGAAACGCAGCGGGGACCTGCATGAAACGAGCGGGCAGTTAATTCGTGAAGGGGATGAAGGGTCCATGATGGAGCCATAATTTCCTGCCCTGCCTGGACGTGCAACAGTTGGCCAGGGCCACAAGAAGATGGCTCGGAAAGTCCCCTGTAGAAGTTCAGGATGACACCCAGTTGTCACCACGGGGCTAATGGCATCTGCTGGTGTCCAGAACAGTTAAAGGAGGAACAGTTTGGAGGGAAAAAAAAAAAAAAAAGATGTCAAGAAGCACATTTCCATGTGAGCAATAGGGTTCGGGCCACATAGCCTCATTCAGCATGGAGCAGTTGAAGGGCCAGGGACCTCGGGAGAGAGTTCGCTGTCGTTCTCCAGAATGTGAAAGTGTTGAAGGGAGTCTGTGCTCCTCTGTGGGCACGGCTGAACTCCAGTGCCCGAGAGAGGGTTGTGACAGCCTGTGGGTGAACCTGACCATCCTCACGGAGGAGATGTCAGAAGCCGATCCAGAAACACAACTCCCCCGGGCCTTTACAGCAAGAGACTGTGCCTGGTTTCAGGGCTGTTTATCTTTGGACATTGCCATGTTTCATTTCCAACTTGAAAGTGTTAGCCTTTGATTGTTCTTGTTTATGCAGCAGTGGAAAAATAATATTCTAGGGATCATAGTGGTTCAGATCGTGCATTAAAGGGAGAGCTGAATTTCTCTGTCTCCCTCATCCTCTTTTTCCTCTTTTCTCTCTTCTTTCTAAGAGAAGTCTTCAGTAGAGCTTTTAAACCTAAATGACAGCTCAAATGTTGTGGAGTAGATTAAAAAAAAACCTTAATACACCCAGGTAATTAAAATGCAGTCATTATAGAAATATTTAACCTCAAAAATAAATGTCTCTTGTGATCCTATTCCCCAAGGATAATGACTTAGCACGGTTTGGTGTGTATCATTCCGCATTTATTTTTGATGTAAGAATGAACCTATCTGATTGTTTTAACAGACACAGCACCATTCATTCATCTTCACTTTCCTCACTGTTGGTGGTTCTTTGTAAATGTGGCTGCCCCCTATCTTTGGACACCCTCGTGACGTTTTGACAGTTTTTCACGCACTGATCTGCTTTTCTTGCTTAATAATCTCTCATGGAGATTTTTCCGTATTGGGACTTACTGATGCACTGCTCTCTTTGTTTAACGTCTGTGGCCGCATGGTGTCCCGTGGTATGGATAGATCACTGTTTTTTCATCTGTTTCTCACCAGTGGACTGGAGCAAAATGTGTAAATTTGGAAACTCTCTCAATCTCTACACGTACACACAGATAGTTGGAGTTTATAGCTTGTCTCTGTAGGGTGAAGGATGAGAGAAACAAGGTCGGTGTGTGTGTATGCATGTTTACACATCCATGCAGCATCTTTATACCTGTGTATGAGTTCAGAGGCGATGGAATCTGTTCGTGTATGAATTACTTATATGTGGGTATGTATATTGCATGGACTGTGAGAAAGTTGTGCTGGTGAAGATGAAGATCCTGTTCTTCCTAGAAAACCTTGATAAATAAGAAAGAGACTCTAGGCTGCAGATTTGTGCTTTGCACTATGGGGGTGCTGGATCTGCAAAGAATAATGTCAGACCCCTGCTTGGAAAAGAGAGGCATAGTGGCCACAAGACCCACATGCTGAAGACCATTGCATAGTAACGAGAAGTTAATAAATCATGTTTCAATCAAAGCAACATCCCAGGAACTTTGGGGGGGTGTAGGAAGGTGAATGCTAGGAAAGATTGCTGGGTTATTCCAAAGTAGTTCGAAAGGCAAGTTGGATAAAGATAAAAAATAAAAAGTAGGCTGGAAATCTAAAGAATTAGAGTTGGTGCTGCTTTCCCTCTGAAGTGTGGGGTCCAGTTAACAAGCGCTGGCACCTCCATGGTAACTTCCATGCCCTTTGGCCATGCACACATTGCCAGTTGATGACAGCATCCTTCTCCCTTTGAATCCAAGGCAGCTTCAAAAGTTCTCTGTATCGTCTCTGACCTGCTTGCGTCCATCAGAGTTGGCCAGCAAGATGGAATCTCTTTGGCAACCCACACCTGTAGGGATCCTGTCTTGTGAGGAGCGGGGTGTCTGGGCAGTGGGGCTTAGCATTGCCCTTGATGGGTTCAACTGATGTTTCCATACCTCTTGCTGTCACTCCCAGCAAGAGAACAACAGAAAGCTCAGTATGGAAGCGCAAGACAAGCAGGAACTCTGGAGTTACCTAGAGGAAGAAAAGCCACTTGTTAATTTGGGACTTTAACTAACTTATCTATGGTTTAATTTCCTCACTTGTCGAGAAAAAAGTAACTAACCCCCAAGACCACAAGAGCCATTCAGCCCTGGGTAGCACAGTATTTGAAACAAAGTAAATGCTAGGTAAGCATTATTTTCTTCTTTATCATCCTCTAGTTTTTATTTCTTAGAAGTTAGGTTATTTAGGCTGCTTTCCTCCCTCTGCCCCTTTGCAGCCATTTCGTCTGAAGGACAGAACCCTGGTGCCCTGACCAGAGCCACTAGTTGAAGGGTGGGTCCTGACCCACGTGGACCAGTCACAGTATCCATTCCGTGTCCCTGTGGTTGGGGAACAGGAGCCAAACATCCTGAGCTGTTGGAGTCAAGGTTTCTGTCATTTGTAACCAAGAGAGTGCTGTCTGATAGAATGGCCAGGCTCTTGTTTTTAAAAATACAGCTCCCTGGTTGAGCATAGTTGTTGAGGCAGGGCTGAACAGGGCTTTGGTCCTGACCCCACTGACCCTGCCTGTGGCTTCTGCCTCCTTCCGAAAGCCATACGTGCACCAGCACAGGGCAGAAAAGAGTGGAGACACAGCCCTTCCAGAAGGTGCCCGAGTAAGGAAGAATAGGCCTCAAACCTCAGAGGTTTTCTCTCTTCTTGGGTTATATTCGGGTTTCCCTGATAGCTCAGTTGGTAAAGACTCTGCCTGCGATGCAGGAGACCCTGGTTCGATTCCTGGGTCCGGAAGATCCACTGGAGAAGGGATAGGCTACCCACTCCAGTATTCTCGGGCTTCCCTTGTGGCTTAGCTGGTACAGAATCTGACTGCAATGAGGAAGACCTGGGTTTGATCCCTGGGTTGGGAAGATCCCCTGGAGAAAGGAAAGGCTACCCACTCCAGTATTCTGGTCTGGAGAATTCCATGGACTGTATAGTCCATGGGGTTGCAAAGAGTCGGATACCACTGAGCGACTTTCACCTTGGGTTATGTTCTCTTTAAGGATCTACTGACCAAGAGAAAATAGTCCCCCATGAGTTTTATTTGGAGTGTGTAAGCAGGAGAAGGCAATGGCACCCCACTCCAGTACTCTTGCCTGGAAAATCCCACGGACTGAGGAGCCTATAAGGCTGCAGTCCATGGGGTCGCTGAGGGTCAGACACGACGGAGTGACTTCACTTTCACTTTTTACTTTCATGCATTGGAGAAGGAAATGGCAACCCACTCCAGTGTTCTTGCCTGGAGAATCCCAGGGACGGGGGAGCCTGGTGGGCTGCCATCTGTGGGGTTGCACAGAGTCGGACATGACTGAAGTGACTTAGCAGTAGCAGTAGTAAACTATAAGCAATACATTTAGTTTACCATAAAGAGAGGATTTATTGTAAAGATAAAGGCTCAGTGCCCAGCACTTCGTATGGATCGTGCGATTTAATTCTCCCAACTACAGTCACCTCCACTTACGGATAGGGAAACCAAGGTCCAGAAAGGGTGAGGGAGTATGCCAAGGGTATGCAGCTTGTCAGAGAAACCCTTTTTAAAGGGGCTACTCTCTGTCTTGCCTGTAGGTGCAAACATCCATCAGTTGGTGAAAGTGAAGTGAAAGTCACTCAGTCGTGTCTGACTCTTTGTGACCCCATCGTCTATACAGTCCATGGAATTCTCCAGGTCAGAGTAACAGGTAAACAAAACATGGCCAACATATACACATACGAGAAATATACACATACAAGGGACTATTCAGATCAGATCAGTCGCTCAGTTGTGTCCGACTCTTGGCGACCCCATGAATCGCAGCACGCCAGGCCTCCCTGTCCATCACCAACTCCCGGAGTTCACTGAGACTCATGTCCATCGAGTGAGTGATGCCATCCAGCCATCTCATCCTCTGTCGTCCCCTTCTCCTCCTGCCCCCAATCCCTCCCAGCATCAGAGTCTTTTCCAATGAGTCAGCTCTTCGCATGAGGTGGCCAACAAAGACAGAAATATAGATCAATGGAACAAAATAGCCCAGAGATAAATCCACGCACATATGGACACCTTATCTTTGACAAAGGAGGCAAGAATATACAATTGATTAAAGACAATCTCTTTAACAAGTGGTGCTGGGAAATCTGGTCAACCACTTGTAAAAGAATGAAACTAGAACACTTTCTAACACCATACACAAAAATAAACTCAAAATGGATTAAAGATCTCAATGTAAGACCAGAAACTATAAAACTCCTAGAGGAGAACATAGGCAAAACACTCTCTGACATACATCACAGCAGGATCCTCTATGACCCACCTCCCAGAATATTGGAAATAAAAGCAAAAATAAACAAATGGGACCTAATTAACCTTAAAAGCTTCTGCACATCAAAGGAAACTATTAGCAAGGTGAGAAGACAGCCTTCAGAATGGGAGAAGATAATAGCAAATGAAGCAACTGACAAACAACTAATCTCGAGAATATACAAGCAACTCCTACAGCTCAACTCCAGAAAAATAAATGACCCAATCAAAAAATGGGCCAAAGAACTAAATAGACATTTCTCCAAAGAAGACATACAGATGGCTAACAAACACATGAAAAGATGCTCAACATCACTCATTATCAGAGAAATGCAAATCAAACCCACTATGAGGTACCATTTCACACCAGTCAGAATGGCTGCGATCCAAAAGTCTACAAGTAATAAATGCTGGAGAGGGTGTGGAGAAAAGGGAACCCTCTTACACTGTTGGTGGGAATGCAAATTAGTACAGCCACTATGGAGAACAGTGTGGAGATTCCTTAAAAAACTGGAAATAGAACTGCCTTATGATCCAGCAATCCCACTGCTGGGCATACACACTGAGGAAACCAGAAGGCAAAGAGACACGTGTACCCCAATGTTCATCGCAGCACTGTTTATAATAGCCAGGACATGGAAGCAACCTAGATGTCCATCAGCAGATGAATGGATAAGAAAGCAGTGGTACATATACACAATGGAGTATTACTCAGCCATTAAAAAGAATACATTTGAATCAGTTCTAATGAGGTGGATGAAACTGGAGCCTATTATACAGAGTGAAGTAAGCCAGAAAGAAAAACACCAATACAGTATACTAACGCATATATATGGAATTTAGAAAGATGGTAACAATAACCCTGTGTACGAGACAGCAAAAGAGACACTGATGTATAGAACAGTCTTATGGACTCTGTGGGAGGGGGAGAGGGTGGGAAGATTTGGGAGAATGGCATTGAAACATGTAAAATATCATGTATGAAACAAGTCGCCAGTCCAGGTTCGATGCACGATACTGGATGCTTGGGGCTGGTGCACTGGGATGACCCAGAGGGATGGTGTGGGGAGGGAGGAGGGAGGAGGGTTCAGGATGGGGAACACATGTATACCTGTGGCGGATTCATTTTGATATTTGGCAAAACTAATACAATTATGTAAAGTTTAAAAATAAAATAAAATTAAAAAAAAACAAACTTGTTAAAGATGAAAGTTTAAAATTCACAATTAATATCAACCATAAATATATGAACCAAAAATAAGTGCAATTTTGACAGTTATTTAATAAACACAAAATAAAAGAGAAATCTGAATAAAAAAAAAAAGAAAAGACAAGGGACTATTACTCAGCTATAAAAAGGAATATGGGTACATGGATGCATCGTAACAACTTTATGCTCAGTGAAAGAAGCCAGACCAAAAAGGCTATATATTGTGTGATTCCATTTATGTGAAGTTTCCAGAAGGGGCAGGTCTCTAGGGATCCCGTGTAGATGGCTGGTTGCCAGAGGTTGGAGGAGGGGGAGGTGAAAGGACAGACGTGTTACCGTCTGCACCTTTGTTCACCTTTGGGCTTGTGTCCTAGAACTCCTTTCTAACTAGGGTGACTGTTACATGTAGCGTCTAAGCTTCCTCACATCCCATCAGTCCTAAGCTCTGATGACTCCATTTCCTTTGATTAATGGCTTTCGGGAAGGATTTTCGTCCTGTCAGATGCTGACAAATGGTGGGATGGACTGAGGCCACAAAATCTGTTTGCTCTTGTGGCATCAGTGAGGTTTGAACCCAGGTCTCTAGAGATGAAAAATTACTTCTTTACCTCACTACCTCAGGAGCCTCCTCTTAATCTAATTCCACTGGGGCCTGATGCGCCCTGGCCACACAGCCCTTGTGGCGATTGACTATCCATCAAAATGCCCACAAGTGGAGAGAGAGCTCCTCTGTGCTGCTGAAAAGACTCAGTTGGCTCAGCTGTGCCCTGTCAATAAGCCACGTGATCAATGAAGAAGGGGCCATAAAGCATCCTTTTGAAACCTTGAAAGGAATGGGACACTTACAATAGTGAAATGGGATGTTGGGTATCAAAGGATCAGTCACTGTAGCCGTTAAAATAAAGATTTAGGGATTTATGATGGTTCTGTCGTTATTTCCCCCAATTGCAGAGGGATGAGATGTGACATATGGCCTTTCCTGTTGTTAAAACTCACAGATCAAATGTTATAAATTGTCTTCCCACACCAGGAGGAATGATAAAGCAAGGGGCTTCTGTATTCAAACAAAGATTGAAAGAGGTTATTATGTTTCAGGTAACACTGTAATTTGAACTAGGCACCATTCTGAATGCTTTACAGATACAGTCACTAAGTCTGAACAACAGTCTTAGGAGATAGGTGCTGTTATTATCCCCATGTTATGGATGAAGACCCTGGGGTAATAGAGGTGAGGTGCATTACCCAAGGTCACACAGATTGTGGGTGGTGGAGCCAGGATATAAACAGGAGCCTTACTTTCACTACCCTGCTATACTGACTGAGTGAAGTTCTGGCTTAATTCCTCATAAAGAGGTTTCTGTACTTCAAGATTTTCCAAACGTTTAATGTAATAAGCACTATAAGTCTCTATTGTCTGGGTATAGAATATGGCATTTTTCAAATCAGCCAGTTTCCCAAGGTCAGGACATCTGTGATTTTGCAGAAGCACTGAAATCAGACCCACACGATCTGTTTCCAGGGTCCTAATATTTATTAAACTGTTCTGTCTCGCTGTTTGTAAAGTGACCTAGTTTCTCAAGGCTGTTTTCCCCTAAAATGATAAAAATGAGAATTGTGAATTCTGAATCTGTTTTTAGAAGCTGAGCATCATCCTAGTGCTTATAAATACAGCCTGTCTGTCCTGGCAGAGGACTTCTCTCATTTTTGTCTGGTTAGCTAACATTCTTTCTTTTTCCTGTATCCCACTTTTCCTTTGGGGTTGCACACTGTCAACGAATGTGGTGTCCTTCTCTTTTCTGCAAAACAATGAGCATAGGATTCAAGTTAAGGCAGGCAGCCCCCTGCCCCACCCCAGGAATTTGCATCTTTTGTAATTGAGCCAGAAGGACCTAAGTACAAAAATCGGGTGGGAGTAGCTGTGTCTCTGTGTAGGGAGCTTTGATGCAGTTGGTCTGCCTATATCCCTGAGTTGGTCTGTTCTGAGACTTGGCTGTTGGTATCAGTTATCCATTGCAGTAATAACGCTGCATGAGAAACAGCCACAAAACCTTCAGTGGCATTCAACAATAAGCCTTAGTTGCACGTGTGTCTGGGGCCGCTGGCGTTTCCCGGGTCACTCATGTGTCTGGGGAATGGCTGGCTGTTGGCAGTGGTCTTGGCTGGGGCCACTAAGGTGACTGACTATAAATGTCAAGTCTCTCATCCTCCAGTAGGCTATTCTGGAGTGTTTTCATGGTGATGGTAGAGGCATGACAGAGAAAGTCCTAACACACCAGTCCATTAAAAAAAATCTCATTTTTTCCCTTACAGATGATTATAGAGTCACATGCAGTTATAAGAAATATAGCAAGATCCCATGTACCTTTACCCAGTTTCCCTCATGATATCTTGCAAAACTACAGTATCACAACTATAGGAGATTGACATTGATGTAACCCGCTGATCAAGTTCAGATTTTCCCAGTTCACTTGCACTCATGAGTGTGTATATATACTTAGTTCTTTGCAGTTTTATCACAAGATTTTCGTAGCTACCATTATGGTCAAGATACAGTATAGTTTGAACACCACAAAAATGTCTTTATAAACATAACCACCTTTCTATATCCCCTTCACCCCGACCCAGGTCCTTAACCCCTAGAAACCATTCTTTTCTCCATGTGTAAGTGGACTCAAGTAGTTCAAAGCCATTTTGTTCAAGGATCAACTATATAAGAAATGCCAAACTCACTGTGGATTTACTAATTACCATTCTCATTAGGAATTTATGAATGACCTAATTTTTTTTCATCCTTGCCAGCATTTGGTTGTTGCTATATGTTTTTCTTTAATTTTAAAAATATTTACTTATTCACTTAAAATAATAAGTATTTTCTTTTCACAGTTTTGATAAATGTGCAGCGATATCTCACTGGAGTGTTAATATGCATTCTCTTAATGGTTAATAAACTTGAAAATCTCTTGATGTCTTTATTTGCGACTGTATATTATCTTCAGTGTAATGTATGTTCATATCTTTTGCCCATTTAAGGTGGATTGCTGGTTTTTTTTTACTGTTGGGTTTTTTTTTTTAGCAGTTTTCTATATATGCTATATATTTCTTGATGGATTTATTGTCTCCAAGTCTGTAGCTTGTCTTTCCATAATTTTAACGGGGTCTTCTGAAGAATAGGTTTACTTTTGATGCCGTCCAATATATCAGTTTTTCCTTGTGTGAACTGTGGTTTTGGTGTTATGTCTGAGTACCCTTTGCCTAGCCCTGGGTTCCAAGCATTTTCTCCTATATTTGTTTTAAATGTTTTATAGTTTTACATTTATGTTCATGATTTGTTTTCTGTTGATTTTTGCATAATGTGTAAGGTTTAAGTCATGATTCATTTTTAGCCTCTGGATATTCATTTGCTCCAGCACCAATGGCTGAAGAGTCCATCTTTCGTTAAAATGCTTTTCACCTTTGTGAAAAGTTAAGCTGAACATATTTGTCCGTTTCTGGATTCTTGATTCTGTTTTACCAGTGTTTCTCTCTAAGCCAGTACCACATTGTCTTGATGACTGTAGCCATTTAGTAAGCTTTCATATCAGGTACAGTGAATCCTCCCACTTCCTACTTTTTCAAGGTTATTTTAGCTATTTAAAACCTTAACACCTTTCTGTATATATGTTAGAATAAGCTTGTGTCTATACAAAGTCTTGTTGTGATTTTGATAGAAATGACATGAAGCCCTGTAGATCAGTTTGGAAAACCTAAATATCATTAATGTGTTGAACCTGACAGTCCTTGAATGTGGTATAACTTTCCATTTATTTAGATCTTCTCTGTTTCTCTAATCAGAATTTTGTGACTTTCAGCATACAGATCCTATGTCTATTTTGCTGTATTTATGTTTTAGCATTTAATTTTCTTTGGTGCAATTGTAAATACACCAGAAATTATGTTTTTAATGTATATCACGTGTTCATTTTTAATATAAAATTGTGATTTATTTTTGCATGTTGGTTCATTCTAATTCCTCATACCTTGCTGACCTCACCTATTAGTTGTAGAAGGTTTTCTTTTTTCTTTTGGTAGATGCCTTGAGGTTTTCTATGTAGGCAGTTACAGCATCTGCAAATAGGGACCCTTTTATTTCTTTTTTACAATCAACGTGTCCTTTATTTCTTTTTCTTGCTTTATTGTAGTGGCTAGAAATTTCAGTACTGTGTTAAAAAGGGATTGTGACAGAGGACATCTTACTTTGTTTGCAGTATTTGGGGGATGCAGTCACCCTTTCATCATGAAGTATGAAATTAGCTGTAGGGTTTTTTAAGATGTGTTTTATCAATGGTCATTCCACTCTAGTTCCAGCTTGGCGAGAATTTTTTTTCATAAATAACTATTAGATTTTGTCAAATGCTTCAGCCTCATCCATTGATGTGATCATATGATTTTTTCTCTTTTCGCCTTTTTGTATGGTGGATTACATTGATAGATTTTCAAATATTGAACTAGCCTTGCTTACTTGGAATAACTCCAAATTGATTATGTTGTATAATTCTGTTTATACATCACGGATTCTATCTGTAATATATCATTACATTTTTTTGCTTCTAGATAGCATGAGAGATATTCTGCAGTTTTCCTTTTTCAGTTCTTTTTTCTGGTTTTGGTATCAGGGTAATACTGGCTTCATGAAATGAGTTGAGAAGCATTTCCTCTTCCTCTTTTTTTTTTTTTAACCCCCGGATAAGAGATTCTGTGAAGTTGGTGTTAATTCTTCATTATATTCTTCAGTGAAGCTCTCTAGTCCAGAGCATTTCTTTAACAGGCAGCTTTTAAATGACATATTCAGTTTCTTTAATGATTATAGGTGTATTCAAGTTATCTTTCTTGGTTACTTTTAATAATTTGTGACTTGAAAGAAATTGATCTGTTTTTTCTAAGTTGTTGAATTTATGTGTAAAATTGTTTTTAGTGTGTCCTTATTATCTTTGTTTTTAATGGGTTCGGGATCTGTGCTGATTTGCCTGTGTCATTGCTGATATTGGTGATTTGTGTCTTTTTTTAATCCATCTTGCTAGAGGTATATTAATTTTGTTTTTTTTTTTTCCCCCTCCAGATAACCAGTTTCAGTTTCATTGGTTTTCTCTATTTTCTTCATTTTCGACTTCATTGATTTCTGCTCTCATTATTTCCTTCTTTCTGTTTACCTTGGTTTTTTTTTTTATTCCTCCTTATCCTTATCTTTTGATGTAGTAACTTAGATGATTACTTTGAGACCTTTTCTCTTTTCTCATATAAGCAGTTGGTGTTACAAATTTTTGTCTCAGCGAGCTTTAACTGCACCTCACATATTTTAAAGTGTTACATTGTAAGTTTCATTCAGTACTTGTGTACATTAAAATATTTCCTTTGAGGCTTTCCCTTTGACCTATGAATTGCTTGAAAGCATGTTATTTAATTTCCAAGTGTTTGAAGATTTTTCTTTTGTTATTCTGTTATTGATTTCTACTTTGATTCCATTTTAATAAAAACAAACTGTATGATTTGAATTCTTTTAAATTATGTTCCTGGATGTGGTTTATCTTGGTCAGTGTTCCATGGGTACTTGAAAAATGTGTTCTGCTGTTGTTGTGTGCTAGTCACTCAGGCATGTCTGACTCTCATGTGACGCCATAGACTAACTTGCCAGGCTCCTCTGTCCATGGGATTCTCCAAGCAAGAATACTCCAGGCAAGGAGTGGGAAGCCATTCCCTTTTCCAGGGGGTCTTCCTAACTCAGGGGTCGAACCTGGGTCTCCTGCATTGCAGGCGGATTCTTTACCATCTGAGGGACTAGGGAAGCTCCTGCTATGCTGAGTGTTGTATAAATGTGAGTCAGATCCTATTGGTTGATGGTATTGTTCAGTCATTCGATGTTTTTGCCAGTTTTCTAGATAGACCATTTACTGAGAGTAGGGTGTTGACATCCCCGGTGATAATTGTAAACTTATCTGTTTCTCTTGAGTTTTTGCTTCATGTGTTTTGAAGCTCTGTTTTTTAGTGTGTCCACATTTAGGATCACTATGACTTCTTGATGAACTGATTGTTCTGTCATTATGTAATGTCCTTTTTGTCACATGTAATTTTCTTTGCTCTAAAGTCTACTCGAAATTAATACAGCCCCTTCTGCTTTTTAAAATTATTACTTGTGTTAGCAAGATATATCCTTCTCCATTCTTTCACTTTCAAATTGTGTCATAGTATTTGACGTGAGTTTCTTGTAGACAGTATATTGGTAGGTCATGTATCTTCAGCCATTCTGTGAATCCCTGTCTTTTAATTGGCGTATTTAGACTGCTTAACATTTATAGTAACCATTGCTATATTAGAGCTTAACTCTGCCATTTTATCATTTTCTTATTTGTTTCCTCTGCTTCTCATTTCTCTGCTCCTCTTTTCTTGGTTTCCTTTGATTACTTGAATATTTTGAAGAATTCTTTTATTTATGTTGGTTTTTAGTATGCTTGTATTATTTTATTGTACTTTATGTGTGTATTTTAATGGTTGTCCGAGGTTGTACAGCGTGTGTATGGAGCTCATCTCAGCCCATAACTATTACTGACGTTGCTGTTCTGTCACCTTGAATGAAGTACTGAAACTGTAGTTCTGTTTTCGTCTCTGTACCTTTCCTACTTTCTAAATATAAGTTGTTTTAAGGATTTCCTCTACATACTTAAGCATCACGTCAGATGATGTTATATTTGCTTCAACCATAAAAATATGATTTAAAAAATTCAGGAGATTGAGGATAGTCTATTATTTTAACCCTCATTTAAACCAGTTTTACTATTTTTCCTCTTTTTATGAAGTTCTTATTCTCCTCCTTTAATTCTCATTCTGGCCTGAGCGCTTCCTTCAGCTATTTTTTAAGGGTAGGTCTGCTAGCAATAAAGTCTTTTTTTCTTCTTTGGAAATGTCTCCTCCCTCCTCACCTCTCTTCTTGAATAGCAGTTTCTCCAGGTCTAGAACTCCTGGTTGACAGCTGTTTTCCTCTATAGGTTGAAAAATGTTACTCTTCTTCTGGTGTCTGTGGTTTCAGATGAGAAATAAATTGTTTACATTGACATTCCCTTATAAGTAATGTTAAGGGAAACAGTTCTCTCTGGTTGCTTTTAGGATTTTTCTTTGTTTTTAATTTTCAAGAGTTTAATTTTCAAATGTCTTTCTGTTGATTGGTTTGGTTTTATCATATTTGTAGTTTACACAACTTCTTGAATCCATAGGTTTACATTTTTTGTCAAATTTGGAAAGCTTTCAGCCATTATTTCTTTTTTTAAACATTATTTTAATTAGAGGCTAATTACTTTACAATATTGTGGTGGTTTTTGCCATGCCTCGAAATGAAATCAGCCACGGATATACCTGTGTCCCCCCATCCTGTGTCCCCCCATCCTGAAACCCCCTCCAACCTCCCTCCCCACCCCATCCCTCTGGGTTGTCCCAGAGCACCGAACTTTGAGTGCCCTGCTTCATGCATTGAACTTCCATGGGTTATCTGTTTTACATATGGTAATATACATGTTGCAATGCTGTTCTCATAAATCATGCCACCCTCGCCTTCTCCTACATAGCCCCAAAGTCTATTCTTTACGTCTGTGTTTCTTTTGCTGCCTTGTATATAGGGTCATCATTACTGTCATCATTACCGTCTTTCTAAATTCCATATATATGCATTAATATACTGTATTGGTGCTTCTTTTTCTGACTTACTTCACTCTGTATAATAGGCTCAAGTTTCACCCACCTCATGGGAACTGACTCAAATGCGTTCTTTTTTACAGCTGAGTAATATTCCATTGTGTATATATACCACAACTTCCTTATCCATTTGTCTGCCAGTGGACATCTAGGTTGCTTCCATGCCCTAGCTGTTGTAAACAGTGCTGCAATGAATATTGGGGTACATGTATCTCTTAATTCTGGTTTCCTTGGTGTATGTGCCCAGCAGTGGAATTGCTGAATCAGATGACAGTTCTATTTCCAGTTTTTTAAGGAATCTCCACACTCGTCTTCATAGTGGCTGTACTAGTTTGCATTCCCACCAACAGTGTAAGAAGGTTCCCTTTTCTCCAAACCCTCTCCAGTATTTATTTTTTGTAGACTTTTTGATGGCAGCCATTCTGACGGGCATGAGATGGTACCTCATTGTGGTTTTGATTTGCATTTCTCTGATAATGAGTGATGTTGAGCATCTTTTCATGTGTTTGTTAGCTAGGTGTATGTCTTCTTTGGAGACTTGTCTGTTTAGGTCTTTCCCCCACTTTTTGATTGGGTTGTTTGTTTTTCTGATATTGAGCTCCATGAGCCACTTGTATATTTTTGAGATTAATCTTTTGTCTCATTTGCTGTTATTTTCTCCCATTCTGAAGGCTGCCTTTTCACCTTGCTTATAGTTTACTTCGTTGTGCAAAAGCTTTAAAGTTTAATTAGGTCCCATTTGTTTTTTTTTGCTTTTATTTCCATTACTCTGGGAGGTGGGTCATAGAGGATCTTGCTGTGATTTATGTCAGACAGTGTTCTGCCTATGTTTTCCTCTAAGATTTTTATAGTTTCTGGTCTTACATTTAGATGTTTAATCCATTTTGAATTTATTTTTGTGTATGGTGTTAGAAAGTGTTCTAGTTTCATTCTTTTGCAGGCAGTTGACCAGTTTTCCCAGCACCACTTGTTAAAGAGATAGTCTTTTCTCCATTGTAAATTTTTGCCTCCTTTGTCAAAAGATAAGGTGTCCACTGATATGTGGATTTATCTTTGGGCTTTCTATTTTGTTCCGTTGATCTATATTTCTGTCTTTGTGCCAGTACCATACTGTCTTGATGACTGTAGCTTTGTAGTATAGTCTGAAGTTAGGAAGGTTGATTCCTCCAGTTGCATTATTCTTTCTCAAGATTGGTTTGGCTATTTGAGGTATTTTGTGTTTCCATACAAACTGTGAAACTATTTGTTCTAGTTCTGTGAAAAATACTGTTGGTAGCTTGATAGGGATTGCATTGAATCTATAGATTGCTTTGGGTGGTATAATCATTTTCCCTATGTTGATTCTTCCAATCCAGAAACATAGTATATTTCTCTTCTATTTGTGTCGTCTTTGATTTCTTTCATTAGTGTTTTATAGTTTTCTTTATGTAGGTCTTTTGTTTCTTTAGGTAAATTTATTCCTAAGTATTTTAGTCTTTTCATTGCAATGGTAAATGGGATTGTTTCTTTAATTTCTCTGTTTTTTTCATTGTTAGTATATAGGAATGCAAGGGATTTCTGTATTAATTTTATATCCTTCCACTTTACTATATTCAATGATTAGCTCTAGTAGTTTCCTGGTGGTATCTTTAGGGTTTTCTATGTAGAGGATCATGTCATCTGCAGACAGAGTTTTACTTCTTCTTTTCCAATCTGGTTTCTCTTTATTTCTTTTTCTTCTTTGATTGCTGTGGTTGGGACTTCCAAAACTATGTTGAATAGTAGTGGTGAGAGTGGGCATCCTTGTCTTGTTCCTGATTTTAGGGGAAATGCTTTCACATTTTCACCAGTGAGGATTATGTTTGGTATAGGTTTGTCAAATATGGCTTTTATTATGGTGAGGTATGTTCCTTCTATGACTGGTTTCTGGACAGTTTTTTTTTTTTTTTTAATCATAAATGGATGTTGAATTTTGTCAAAGGCTTTCTCTGCATTTATTGAGATAATCATATGGTTTTTATCTTTCAATTTGTTAATATGGTGTATCACATTGATTCATTTGTGAATACTGAAGAATTCTTGCATCCCTAGAATAAAGCCCACTTAGCCTGGAAAATCCCATGGATGGAGGAGCCTGGAAGGCTGCAGTCCATGGGGTTGCTAAGAGTCGGGCACAACTGAGTGACTTTCACTTTTCACTTTCATGCATTGGAGAAGGAAATGGCAACCCACTCCAGTGTTCTTGCCTGGAGAATCCCAGGGATGGGGGAGCCTGGTGGGCTGCCATCTACGGGATCACACAGAGTCGGACACGACTGAAGTGACTTAGCAGCAGCAGCAGTCATGATGTATGATCTTTTTAATATGTTGTTGGATTCTGTTTGCTAGAATTTTGTTGAGGAATTTTGCATCTGTATTCATCAGTGATATTGGCCTGTAGTTTTCTTTTTTTGTGTGGTATCTTTTTCTGGTTTTGGTATTAGAGTGATGGTAGCCTCATAGAATGAGTTTGGGAGTTTACCTTCCTCTGCAGTTTTCTGGAAGAGTTTAAGTAGGATAGGTCTTCAGCTTTGTTCAGTTCAGTCTCTCAGTCATGTCCAACTCTTTGCAACCCCAAGGATTGCAGCACGCCAGGCTTCCCTGTCCATCACCAACTCCCAGAGCTGGCTCAAACTCATGTCCATCAAGTTGGTGATGCCATCCAACCATCTCATCCTCTGTCGTCCCCTTCTCTTGCCTTCAGTCTTTCCCAGCATCAGGGTCTTTTCCAGTGAGTCAGTTCTTCATATCAGGTGGCCAAAGTATTGTTAGCCACCTTTGATAACCAAAGGATGGGTGTTAGCTCTTCTCTAAATTTTTGTTAGAATTCACCTGTGAAGCCATCTGGACCTGAGCTTTTGTTTGTTTGGAAGATTTTTGATTACAGTTTCGATTCCCATGCTTGTGATGGGTCTCTTAAGATCTTCTATTTCTTCCTGGTTCAATTTTGGAAGGTTATACTTTTCTAAGAATTTTTCCATTTCTTCTAAGTTGTCCATTTTATTGGCATATAATTGCTCATAGTAGTCTCTTATGATCTTTTGTATTTCTGTGTTGTCGGTTGTGATTTCTCCATTTTCATTTCTAATTTTATTGATTGGAGTCATCTCTTTTTTTTTCTTGATGAGTCTGGCTAATGTTTGTCTATTTTATTTATCTTCTCAAAGAACCAGCTTTTAGTTTTGTTGATTTTTGCTATAGTCTCCTTCGTTTCTTTTTGATTTATTTCTGCTCTGATTTTTATAATTTATTTTCTTCTACTATGGGGTTCTTTTCTTCTTTTTCTACTAGCTTTAGATGTAAAGTTAGGTTATTTGATATTTCTCTCGTTTCTTGAGGTAGGCTTGTATTGCTATGACTCTCCCTCTTAGCACTGCTTTTACTCAATCCCATAGGTTTTGGGTTGTTGTGTTTTCCTTTTCATTTGTTTCTATGCATGTTTTGATTTCCTCTTTGATCTCTTCCATGATCTGTTGGTTATTTAGAAGCGGTCAGCCATTATTTCTTTGAACTTTTTTTTCATGTCGTATGTTTTCTTTTCCTTCAAGGATTCCAAAGATAAAAATGTCTCTTAGTATCATGTAGGTCCTTGAGGTTCATTTTTTCCCTTGTTTTTCTTTTTCTCAGGTTGAACACATTCTATTTATCTGTCCTCAAGTTGATCGTATGTTTTATTATTCCATAGTACTCTTGAACCCATGCGTTGAATATTTAATTTCAGTTACTATATTTCCCAGTTCTGTCATTTCCATTAAAAATGTTTTTTGCTGAAGTCTTAAGACTATCTGAGGGAGAAGGAAATGGCAACCCACTCCAGTACTCTTGCCTGGAAAATCCCTTGGACAGAGGAGCCTGGCGGGCTACGGTCCCTGGGATTGCAGAGCTGGACGTGACTGAGCTACTGACAGAAAAATCGAGGAGATACTTGATGGCGCACGTGTACACTTGATCTACTCTCCCACTTCCTGCAGGAAGCAAGGTGGGGCAGGGGGCATCTGGGAGGCAGGATGGCTCGCCGCCCCTCCCTCCACCCCTTCTGGAAGTCTTAGGGCCTAAGGCCAGCAAATAAAAGACTAAGTTATTTAAAAAAAAGACTATTTTAGGACTTTCCTGGTGGTCCAGTGGCTAAATATTGGCCTGCCAGTATAGGGGACATAGGTTTGATACTTGATCTGGAAAGATTCCACATGCCGTGGGACAAGTACTGAGTCCTTGTGTTCTAGAGCCTGTGCTCCAAAACAGTGTAGCCCCTGCTTGCTGCAACTAGAGAAAGCCCATACGCAGCAACAGAGACCCAGCACAACCAAAGACCAATTTTTTACAAGATATTTTAAAGTTGGTTAAGAGAATTAATTAACTGGCTGAAGCAATTTTAGAACTGAGGAAAGTCTTCATCATATCATCCAGTGTCTTGTTCTTCTCAGTCCTGTTGTCAGTTGACTGTCTTTTCTCATTCAGGTTGAGGTTTTCTTGGTTTTTAATCCTACTTAAATCTTCGTATATTTAGCAGAAAGTCACTTAGTTTGATTTAGTGTCAAACTAAGTCACTTAGTTTGATTTTGATTCTACTTGACTGAATTCTCCTCTGCTTTGTTCTCTGGCTCCTTGCTGACGCCCCCTGCTGGACTCTCCTGGTACTGCCCAGGGCTGGGGGGCTGGAGGGCGGGCACTTCCCTGTGTCACCTGGTGTTGTTAGGTGGGACTTGAAGGTTTCTTCTGGACCTACAGAACAGGGCGTGTTTCTCCTGATCTGTTGTTTGGCTGCCTGGTGCAGCGGGCATCTCCCTCTCTCTCTGCTGGTGCATCCTTGGCCTCCGGTGGCTGGGTGAATGGCCTGGAGCCATACAGCCTGGTGGTTCTCTGCCCCTGGGTGGGAGACTCTGGGCATGGCTCACCTGCTGCTGCTGAGCGAAGGGCTGCAAAGGCCAGGCCCGAGTTGCTTTTTGTGTGGAGTGCCAGAGATGCTGGTACTGCTGGTGTAAGTAGTGTGGGATGTGGGATGGTCCACTTGCCCAGGTTTCTCTCGTGTTGATGCTGTGGGCAGATTAAAATGGCAGGAGTTCTGCAGCTCTCATGTTGTAGGTAGATCAGGCTGTCATTGTTACTGGTCACGGTTGTCATTTGTAGTCCTCTGATGGGGACTTTGCAGCAATTATTATTTTTTTTAATGCCTTTTTAAAATGGGCTTCCCTGGTGGCTCAGACAGGAAAGAATCTGCCTGTAATGCAGGAGACCTGGGCTTGATCCTTGGCTCGGGAAAATCCCCTGGAGGAGGAAATGGCAACCCACTCCAGTATTCTTTGCCTGGAAAATCCCATGGATGGAAGAGCCTGGTGGGCTATAGTCAATGTGTTCACAAAGAGTTGGACATGACTGACTAAGACTTTTGAATGCCTTTCATGGTTCTGTGTTATGCATTGTCTGGTACCCAGTCTGGAGTATGTGGAAGATAAAAAGAAAACCCAGGGAACTTTAGTTTTGTTCCTCGAGTCCTGAGGGCCCTAGCTGACCCACCTTCCCCTCTCCACCTGTTATGGTCATCTGTTCAGTTACTGCTATGGCATTTGGTTATACTTAGAGGGAAGGGGTGAGAAAAGACACTATCTTGTTACCCCCCAGTCCGTTTTTACTCTGTCACATTTGCTAACAACCCCTTAATCAACCCTGGATATATACTGATGCTGAAGTTGAAGCTTCAGTGCTTTGGCCACCTGATACGAAGAGCCGACTCATTGGAAAGGACCTTGATGCTGGGAAAGATTGAAGGCAGGGGGCGAAGGGGGTGACAGAAGGGGTTGGATGGTGTCATGGACTCAATGAACGTGAGTTTGAGCAAACTCCAGGGGATAGTGAATGGCAGGGAAGTTGCAGAGAGTCAGACATGACTTAGAAACTGAAGAACAACAACTTTGGCCAGAGCAAATCACAGTTGCACTTACTGTCCAGGGGAGGAGCAGGTCGTCCCAGCAGTGGTGACTGGGTACTGCAAGATTACATGCAAAGTGCATGGAGATTGGGAGGGGTGAGAAATGAGGGCCATTTTTGCAACCCACCACAGTTGTCCTCTGATTAACTCCACTCTTCTTTTGTTTGCAGTCAGTCTTGCTTAGAAGCCAAGAACATAGATGATGCAATTTTGTATCCCATACTTAGGTAAAAAGTTGATGCAACTGTGGATTGTGAAGCCTCATGCCGGGAGCCGGCATATTGCATATTGAGTGCATATTGAATATTGAGTGCAGCACTTTCCACAGCATCATCTTTCAGGATCTGGAATAGCTCAACTGGAATCCTATCACTGCCGAGAGCCAGCGTGAGGCACTCCGCCCATGACAAAGGTCATGAGGAAGGAGGCTCGGCATACGCAAAGGCGGGATCGAGCCTCAGGAGTCCCCCTGGAAATTCTCGAGCATCTACCCCCAAAACCAAAGTCTGCCTACTTTCTGCTTTGTGCTTTCACCTACACCTCTGACTTTATGGGGGGCTGTCTCCCACTACCTCTCTCTGGAAAAAGAGTTAGCTTACGGCTCCAGTTAATAATTCCTGGGTGTGACAGTGTTTAACCTACAAACTCCTTTGGAAATCCTCTAGCCTGCCTGAATAGGTTTTTCCGGCCACGTGTGATTGTTCAGAGCCTCCCAACTGTGAGAGGCAGGAGATGTTCTAAACTGCCTAAACACAGATTCCTTTGAGTAGTTAAAAGATTGATTAGAAAATGTATTGGTGAAGGGTTTTTCACTTGTTGGGCCAATGTTTGCTGCTAAGTCTCCATACTCCTTACCTACTGTGTCCTTGGCAGTGTATTGATTGATATAATGGGTGTATAGAAATGTAAAATGCCGCTTTGTCCAATGCTTTTTGGAAGGCTGGCGCCTGACTTTGGAATAATCACCTTTAGAGAAAGATAAGTTTCTTAAAATGTTAACAGGCCTCCGGGCCAGAAGATGATGTCTATCACCTGAACTTTTGCATATGATAAGTTTACAGGAAAAAAGCCTGGCTTGCTGCATGACTCTACCCCTTCCCCCATTATCCACTATGCATAACTTAAGGTATAAAAACTACTTTGGAAAATAAAGTGCGGGCCTTGTTCACTGAAACTTGGTCTCCCCATGTCACTCTCTCTCCCAAATTCCAGCTGAGCGTCCATCTGGAGCGCGGATGTCCTCTGCGACCATTTATTTGCCTGGGCTTCTAAGACCCACTCGAGAAGGTATCTAAGGTGGGGCACCTTCCGCTATTCGAGAGGGCGCCTGCGGCCTCCGTGGTCAGAGCTAACCTGGTGTCACGGGTTATATTGATTTTCCGCGTAAACCAAGCCACTCAGCTTCTTTTCTCCACTGAATTTTCCTACTGAGCTATCCTTATTTCAGCCGCTTTTCTCCACTGAATTTCTTTACTGAGCTATCCTCATTCTATTACTCTTTATATCTTTGATGAATAAATAATTAAATAAGTCGCCGACGCCGTCCCCGCTTCGAATACCCTGGATCAGCCGGGGCTGGACCCCGGCAGCCTCAGAAGGCTCAGGACCATGTCCTCAAGTCAGTTGCTATATCCTCTGTGTCTGGACAAGTCAGTTGAGCAAAATATGTTGAACTGGACAGCACTGGAGTGTGGCATGTCTCAGCTCTTGCAGGATGCACAGTCAACGTGATGCCCCTTTGTTCTTCTTCCCTGTAGGTCTCCAAGCCCAAACTAGGACCTAGGTATCCCATGCAGTCATATTTCAGAGCCCAGGCAGTAATACTGATCTAGATTTATGTGTGCATCTCTACTGTGTAATATGGTTGAGTGTGTTGCCCTTGAACTTTCTGTGAAAATGGCTACCACAGACCCCAGATCTCAGAGCTGAGAAGTCTAGTAATCTTGGCTGGCACACGTAGAGTTTCCCTTTCCCCTTAGGTCATTTGGACCCAGACCAAAGAAGATAATGAGACTTTATTTGCTCTCCCCACTACCCTAAACTTGGATTTCACAGCTCTCCAGGCAGCTGCATAGAAAGAAGACAGAAGAAAGACCTGTGTCCCAACCTCCTAACACGCTGACCCTTCTGAAAGGGGTTTTTCCTGCAGAAAGGGTCTATAATTGGAGGGCATTTTACCATGATGCTGAGCCAGGCACACAGAAGCATTTTTGTATTAACTCCTTTGGTTACAGCTTTCTTCTCTGCCTTTAAAACTGCCACATTAGTGAAGGTGATACAGGCTGTGATAATAAACGTTTCAGTCAGTTCAGTCGCTCAGTTGTGTCTGACCCTTTGCGACCTCATGGATTGCAGTACACCAGGCTTCCATGTCCATGACCAACTCCCGAAGCTTGCTCAAACTCATGTCCATTGAGTTGTGATGCCATCCATCCATCTTATCCTCTGTCGTCTCCTTCTCCTACCACCTTCAATCTTTCCCAGCATCAGGGTCTTTTCCCAGTGAGTCAGTTCTTTGCATCAGGTGGCCAAAGTATAGGAGCTTCTGCATCAGCCTCAGTCCTTCCAATGAATATTCAGGACAGATTTCCTTTATGATTGACTGGTTGGATCTCCTTGCAGTCCAAGGGACTCTCAAGAGTCTTCTCCAACACCACGGTTCAAAAGCGTCAGTTCTTCAGTGCTCAGCTTTCTTTATAGTCTAACTCTCACATCCATACATGACTCCTGGAAAAACCATAGCTTGATTATATGGACCTTTGTTGATAAAGAAATGTCTCTGTTTTTTGATGTGCTGTCTAGGTTGATCATAGCTTTTCTCCCAAGGAGCAAGCATCTTTTAATTTCATGGCTGCAGTCACCATCTGCATTGATTCAGGAGCCCAGGAGAATAAAACCTGTCACTGTTTCCATTGTTTCCCCATCTGTTTGCCATGAAGTGATGGGACCGGATGCCATGATCTTAGTTTTCTGAATATTGAGTTTTAAGCCAGCTTTTTCACTTTCATCAGGAGGCTCTTTAGTTCCTCTTCACTTTCTGATTAGGGTGATGTCATCTGCATATCTGAGGTTATTGATATTTCTCCTGACAATCTTGATTCCAGCTTGTGCTTCATCCAGGAGGCAGATAAGGTGGTATGATATTCCCATCTCTTGAAGGATTTTCCACAGTTTGTTGCAATCCACACAGTCAAAGGCTTAGCGTATTCAATGAAGCAGAGGTAGATGTTTTTCTGGAATTCTATTGCTTTTTCTATGACCCAGCAGATGTTGGCAATTTGATCTCTGGTTCCTCTGTCTTTTTTAAAGGTGTTCTTTAAAGGTGTTTTAAAGGTATTTAAAGATATTCTTTTTTAAAGAACATCTGTAAGTTTTTGGTTCATGTGCTGTTGAAGCCTAGCTTGAATTTTGAGCATTACTTTACTAGCATGTGTGATGAGTGCAACTGTGTGGTAGTTTGAGCATTCTTTGGCATTGCCTTTCTTTGGGATTGGGATTGAAAACTGACCTTTTCCAGTTCTGTGGCCACTGCTGAGTTTTCCAAATTTGTTGGCATATTGAGTGCAGCACTTTTACAGCATCATCTTTTAGGATTTGAAATAGCTCAGCTGGAATTCAGCCACCTCTACTAGCTCTGTTTGTAGTGATGCTTCCTAAGGCCCACTTGACTCTGCACTCCACGATGTCTGGCTCTAGGTCAGTGATCACACCATTGTGGTTATCTGGGTCATGAAGGTCTTTTTTGTGTAGTTCTGTGTATTCTTGCCACCTCTTCTTAATATCTTCTGCTTCTGTTAGGTCCATACTGTTTCTGTCCTTTATTGTGCCCATTTTTGCATGAAATGTGGGTATCTCTAATTTTCTTGAGTTCTCCAGTCTTTCCCATTCTGTTGTTTTCCTCTATTTTTTTGCATTGATCACTTAGGAAGACTTTCTTATCTCTCCTTACTATTCTTTGGAACTCTGCATTCAAATGCATGTATCTTCCTTTTCTCCTTTGCCTTTCGCTTCTCTTCTTGGCTATTTGTATGGCCTCCTCAGACAACCGTTTTGCCTTTTTGCGTTTCTTCTTCTTGAGGATGGTTTTGATCACTACCTCCTGTACAATGTTACTAATGTTTATTTATTCGTTTATGCAATGAATATTTATAAAAACTTATCAGGTCCTAATAACCACCCTTAGAAGTAGGCGCTGACTTCCCATTTTATAGATGAAGAAACTCATTCATAGGGAATCATACAAAGGGTTGTAATTTGAATACTGTTTCTTAGTTAGTGAGGAGTGGAGCCAGAAAAAAGCTCTCTTGATCCCCTGCTCCTCTGTATAACCCCAGTTTTTGGAGAGGAGGAAAGCAGGCAACCAAATTTTCAGAGAAATAGTGGCTTCTTTTGGCACTGGGAGCACAAAAATGCTGATCCCACAATCAGCACATTTTCTTCTCTAGCAGTTTTGGAGTATCAGAGGATGGCCTCTGATTTATCTGATAAATCCAAATGCCAATTCTGAGCTGCATAATAATCTCCTCGTAATTTTGGTTTTTATCACACGCTTGCAGAGCATAGCCCGTCCCCTATAAGTCACTGTCAGCCGCCTGTCCCTTCACTCAGGTCCTGACGGGAAAGGGGAAGGAGGACAGCAACGGCACTGCCACTCTCAGAGCGCTTTGGAAATTAATTGAGAATCAAATATTTGCCTACTCTAGGGTGATTTATCACAATTAAAAGGAATAATTATTTGCCCTTTGGGTCAAGTCAGAGATTCCGAAGGTGTGACTGCTGTAACGTGTAAGTAAATCAGGCTGCGGTAGAAGTCTTCCGGATTTGTCAGGCACTGCAGAACTTGCCAGTCTCGTTGCCATGGATGCTCGTCGGACTTGATTCCTGCACCAGGGAAGCTCGAAAGGGGGTGTGTCAGCGGCACGTGGAGAGCAGCCCTGTCATCCTTGAAAATCCTTTAGGAAGGCTCCATTTTGGAAACCACTGAGTTCCATCTCGTAGTCCCAACACAGTGAACTTCTCTCTCCGAATTGGAGCTCGCTGTGGTTCCTACAGTTGAGACCAGCTGTGATTAAGAGTTGGCTCAGGCTTCGAGTGACTGTGGGGACAGCTGAGTCCTATTTCCAGTCTCCTGTTCTCTGTGGAACATATGCTCATCAAGTGGATGGAGGGCCAAGTCATTTGCACAATTTCAATTATTTCCCTTTCCACCCCTCCCTCTTTTTTTTTTTCATTTTCCCTTTTTCTTTTGGCCACCGCATGTAATTGAATTTGCAAATGCCAGATCCACTAGCATACAGCCGTGCCCTGGTGAGATATCAAGAAGCCGTGACTCTTCAAAGTTAAAAAGCAATTTAGTGACAGTTCTGGAAAATTCCATCCTATAAGCCATGATGACAGCTGGAATTGATTAACTTTCACTAATGATTCCAGTCAAACCCAGGGCTGGACCATGTGATCAAAGTGGACATGGGAGTTAAAATGGAACAATGGCTTCGTGGCAAAGACTTTTGTCTTTGATATGGTTCTTACAGATAACTTTCAGGCATGTTATTTTTTAAACAGGAAAATTTGAGTTGTGTTGAAGCTTTTTCAGAGAGCAGAGGAGTTTCTCTCGTGCTCTCCTGTGAGGCATAGAGCTTCCCCAAATGAACTGTTCAGAGGAGAGAAATTGTAGCTCCAGGATATCACAGGTCTTTGGGGAGAGGGGAGGGTTTCTTCTGAAGAAAGTGGGTGGGGTGCACAGTCGTCTGCATATCTGACCTCGGGCTTGCCTGCGCTGTAGCGGAGTCTCCTAATTAACTCGACACAAGCAACCCTCACCTGCCTCAGGCTTTCAAGGCCTTTGCCATCCCAATAACCCGAAACTTGGCCCCTTCTCCCAGGGGAACAACTGGGTGGCGGCTTTGCACTAAGATCAGAGAATGGGAACTGCCAGCAGCTGCCCTCGGATGCCCAAAGCCAGCAGAGGGCCACTGTTGTGTCCTTTTCCTCCTGACTTGTTCCTTCTTCTGCTTTAATGACCGAGGCTACCTTTGGGGCCAGCTATTTCCTAATGGTGCCTGTAATTGAGACGCAAATAGTAAAATATACATAACCGGCCGTTTTACCCAGTCATCATTTATGAATATAGCTCGATTAATTTGTTTAGTCAGATGTAGAGGAGCAATAAAAAGTGATTGACTAAAAACAATTAAAACAGTAAAAGTAAATTGTTTGTGTCCATTAAAACCTGCTGAGGCCGTCAGTTGAAAATTGTGGGCCTCCAATGTGAAAATTAAAACTATTGATTTCCCCCTGTATGTATGTGAATATCAGAGTTCTAATTTGTTTTGTTTTTACTGGCTGAAAGCCCTGGAGGTCAGAATGAAGGTGGGCTTTCAATAAGCTGTTTTGGTGGAGTTAATAAAGGTTTGGAAAGGCAGATAGGATAAGAAATTGCTGAGATGTTTTAGGGGAGAATTATGTGTCTAATCGGTATCAGGTTGCACTGCTGCATGCTAATACTTTGTGATTTATGGCATTTTGGGGGTGAAAATGGAAAATCAACGGCAGAATATATGATATTCATAGGTTGAATTTTTAGGGCTTTGTGTTAATTTATGTGAGTGAGATGGATTTTTTTTTATTATTGTCATTTTATTTTTTTTATGTGCTACACTAAATCTTGTATTCCATGAACTATTATTTTTTAGTGTTCAATTAAAATACCAACATAAAAGGAATTTTACATGGACAGATCTTGACTCATAAGAGGAAAACTTGGGAGAAAAAACCCTCTGGATCAGATGAGGAGGTTTTTTTCAGTTAAGATGTATGATGGAATTAAACCTTGGAAGGTTGTAAAAATAGAGTAACATGTTTGGAGCTCCAAGTTAGGCTACCAAGTTGGGCATGAGTTAATATCGGGTTTACATTCTTAATAAATCATATGTTGAGAATGTTCTACTTGGTAATTAAGTTAATGATCAGTAAACAAGTCAAACTTTAAATATAAGTCAGGCATATTTTTTGAAGAAGGGTTTATAAGGATGAGGGTTCAACCCTTTGAATGTGGCATTTTAGAAAGTTGTTAAAATTGTGGTGTTATCTATATTTGATTCTCACACATTGATTTTTCAGGGAAAAAAGATTCAAAGAGCTACTCTTACCTTCTTGGGTGGGGGGGCGGTGATTTGTTTCATTCTGTACCTCCATCCTACCCTGAAGAATTTTCTAAGGAAAATATAAATTCTTTACCTACAGGAAATTCTGTACCTTCTGAACAATTCTTTTTTTTCCCCTGCTAAATTTTATTTTTTTCCAGCATTATTGAGATATACCTGACAAATAATAAATGTATGTATTTAAGGTTTAACAAGTGATGATTTGATATCCATATATATTGTGAAACGATTACTACCATCATGCTGATTAATACATCCATCACTTCACAGAGCTACTACTTTTTGTATTGTGACAACACCTGAGATCCCTCCTAGCAAATTTTAAGCACACAATCCAGTATTACTAACTACAGTCAGCATGCCAACATATTAAATCTTAGAACTTCCTCATCCTTCATAACTGAGCCCTTGTGCCCTTTGACCAACACCCTTCCCCTACCCCTGGACCTGGTAGCCACCATTTTACTCTCTGCTTCTATGAATTGGACTTTCCCCCCGAGATTCCACATATAAACAAGATCATGGAAGTATTTATCTTTCTGTATCTGGGTTATTTCACTTAGCATCGTATCCTCAAGGAAAGTGGAATCAAATACTCCTTCCTTGTCTGTAGTAACCATGTTTGCTGGTCCATTCATCTGGTGACAAGCTGCTATTTCTATGCCGCGTGCACTGTGGCGTTAGTCACAGTAGTGGAGGTAGGGAAACAGCTTGAATATTTACCATCTATCTCAGTGACTCTCAAGTTTGCGCGAGCTGGATTCTCCTCTTTGTTTCATTGGTCAATCCATAGGCACTGCCTGCAGTTACTCTGCAGCAGGAGGTCTCCAGGTTGTAGGAATATGCATTAAAAAAAAAAAAGAGTGTTCCAAGTAGCCCTGATATGGTCTTAGACCACTACGCTGAGATGCATGCTCGAGAACAGGGATGCTTAAACCTTCTGTGTCTGTGGTCAGAGATCCTTGAGAATGTTCTTAGAAAAGTGTACATACCTTTTTTTCCCCTTGAAAATGTCTGAATTTTATGGTCTTATATTAAGAACTCCTGCTACAACTTTTTTTTTTAATGGGGTTGGGTAAGTACTTTTACCTGGGAGCATTAAGCAGGGAAATACCCAAGTTTAAGTTGGCTTTCATCCGAGGCCTTCTTGTGGTCCTTGAAGGTTTGGTTGTCTGTGAGCTGAGATTTTTTGTGATTTAGTAGCTTCCAGCTGGTGTCTGGGTGCCAGAGATGAGCCGAGGGGTACCAGGTGTACAACCTGTTGTGATCTGACCAGCCCCTCTCTTTACTATGCACATTATTTCTGTGGTCATAATTCTGAAGTTATTTATGAGAGTCAAGTCCTGTCCAGTTTAAGTTGGTGAATAGTACATAGAGTTTGCGCTGTGTTTAGAATGGAGGGCAGATGACTGGCTTAAGATGTCTTATATTAATACTTGTGAAGTAAGTGAGACAGAAAAAGATAAATATATGAAATCACTTATTTGTGGAATCTAAAAAATAATACAAATTATTTGCAAAACAAACATTCACAGACATGGAAAACAAGCTTATGATTGCCAGAAGGGGAGGAGGAATAAATTAGGACTATGAAATTAGTAGATTCTACTCTACATAAAATAGATTGTCAACAGGTATTTACTGTATAACAGGGAATTATATTCGATATCTTGTAATAACTCATAATGGAAGACCTGAAAAAAAGACCCTGAATCATTTTGCTGTACACCTGAGAAACAGTATTGTAAAATAAGTATACTTCAATTTAAAAAAATATTAAAACTGAATTTGGTAACTTAGGTAAGCAGTACAGCAGAAAGCCTCCCCTATCACAGGCCTCTATTATATAACTTTGGGGACATTTCATACAAATGGAAGCAGGTAAAATGTATATATAATTATCTTCCTTTTTGTTTTAGCACAAATGGTAGGGTATGAAACATTGGTTTTTGTTTTAAAATCTATGTTTGTATTCTTTTTTTGGAGTAAAATTTAGAAAGAGAATGTGATAATACCTGTGTACATTTTATTGCTTCATTTTTCATACTAAACACCATGTATAACCCCGAACAGATGTAGAGTGGGTACAAACATCAGCTTTTTTCTCGAGGGCAGATTCTTCAGTTTGGAACCATGCTCTGGGGTAAGGCCAGAGACATTGGATTGTATAAAAGGCTGCATTTTAAGTATTCTCTTAGGATTCCCTTGCGGGGAGGAGGGTTGTAAGAATTAAAAATAGGGAGGGATGTCTGGCCGTGGGCTCAGTGGGGAATCAGGGCTGGGGTCTGTTGCATGTCACTTCATTTTTCTCATCTAGAGGATAGAGTTATTGTGGTTCTCAAACCTGATGATCACCAGAACCCCTTGGAGGCTTCTAAAACAACATGAATTCCAGGGGCTCAGAGGCTTTCCAAAACCTTGCCAAATGGCAGTGGGAATCATTTAATCAGCATCTATAAGAACCTGTCTTACCTGGGCCAGTAAGAGTTAACGGGTAATAGATTTGATTACACACCTTCGGGCTGAATCTGCAATACATACAGTGTTGTCATCTGTGTTAGACTAAACAGAGCTCCCCAAACAGTGAACCAGAGAGCCCCAAACTTTCCCACCAATTAACTACACCAGCTGTGGTTCAGACACCCTTTCTGTCCTCATTAGGAACAGGTCTGTTCACAACCAGCCGCCTTATAAACAGTCACCACTGCCACCATCACTCCTGGGAGTCCCACATTCCCTGCAGCATGCTGCTGTACCACTTGCACACGTAGACAAGGGGTGTGTATGTGTGTGTGAGAGACGTATTGGGGAGTGGACAATGTTGACTTCTCGTCCAGCTTCATCCCATAATCCCTCTGTCTCCTCCTCCAGCTGATGGGGAGAAGGGGATGACAGAGGATGAGATGGCTGGATGGCGTCACTGACTCAATGGATGTGAGTTTGAGTGATCTCTGGGAGTTGGTGATGGACAGGGAAGCCTGGCATGCTGTGATTCATGGGGTCGCAAAGAGTCGGACACGACTGAGCGACTGAACTGAACTGAACCTAATAATAAAACTCAGTTCAGTTCAGTCGCTTAGTCGTGTCCGACTCTTCGCGACCCCATGGACCATAGCATGCCAGGCCTCCCTGACCATCACCAACTCCCGGAGTCTACTCAAAACTCATCTCCATCGAGTCGGTGATGCCATCCAACCATCTCATCCTCTGTCATCCCCTTCTCCTCCTGCCTTCAATCTTTTCCAGCATCAGGGTCTTTTCCCATGAGTCAGGTCTTTGCATCAGGTGGCCAAAGTATTGGAGTTGCAGCTTCAGCATCAGTCCCTCCAATGAACACCCAGGACTGATCTCCTTTAGGAAAGACTGGTTGGATCTCCTTGCAGTCCAAGGGACTCTCAAGAGTCTTCTCCAACACCACAGTTCAAAAGCATTAATTCTTCGATGCTCACCTTTCTTCACAGTCCAACTCTCACATCCATACATGACCACTGGAAAAACCATAGCCTTTGACTAGATGGACCTTTGTTGGCAAAGTAATGTCTCTGCTTTTTAATATGCTGTCTAGGTTGGTCATAACTTTCCTTCCAAGGAGTAAGCATCTTTTAATAAAATTAAGGCTACATTGAAGCTTAGCTCTCGGATCGTTTTAATTAAGGACTCCTTCCAAATCAGATGAACAGCCATTTCTACTTACAGGATTACTGCTGCTGAAGCTTTTTTCTTTCACTGATCTTTTAGTGTGGCTTTCCTCAAACTTCACTCTGCTGGTGAATTCCTTGGGGCTCCTGTAAAAGTGCAGATTTTGACTCAGTATGTCTGCGGTGGGGCCTGAGACTCTGCATTTCTAAGAGGCGTCCACGGGATGCTGACACTACTGGTCTGTGAATCACGCGTGCAGTCACTCTCTCAGCAGGCAGATGCCTCCCACCTCTTACTTGGGCGCCCTCCCTCCTAGCTGAGGGTGTGTTAATATAATGGATCTAAGGCCTGTCACATGCAGCTGCCTGGCCACATGAGTGTCTTGGTTTTGTTGTTCAGTTGCTACATCGTCTGACGTTTTGCTGCCCTGTGGACTGGAGTCCGCCGTGGGATTTCCCAGGCAAGAATACTGGAGTGTGTTGCCATTTCCTTCTACAGGGGATCTTTCCAACCGAGGGATTAAAGCCAAGTCTCCTGCTTGGCAGGTGGGTTCTTTACCACTGAGCCACCAGGGAAGCCCGAGTGTCCTGGTAGCACGCCTCAGTTCTTCTGGTTTTATTCTTTTTGTAGATGAAGGAACCCCTGGGAGGGAGGCCAGGCTCTGTCCCCACCTGCCTGCACCTGGGGTGGAGGGAGGCAGCTGATGACATCAGAAGCCAAAGGATCTACCTACCCTTAGCAGTGGGCACAGGGTTGAATTGTAAACAGTCCACTCCCGTGTTTCAAGGGGAGCCTCCAGAGAGCAGAGGCCTTCTTTGCTTTAGTTTATTTTGTAATTAAGGGAAAAAGAGCCCAACCCAAAACGTTGCTTGAGGGTCCTGGCTTTTAAATTTATGTCACTGAACAGTCTGTGAATCAAGGGGCTCAGTGTGAAACTGTCACTTCTGATATCAGTTCCCTCGCTCAGTGGCTGTATGCAAATAGGCTGTGCTCTCCAGGCAATACGCTTTACGGGGACACGAGACCTGGTCCATCCTAAGCTGAATGAGTGTTGGGTGTGCACTCATGTCTGACTATGGAGCTCCTGCTCTGCCTCCTCAGCCTGCGGTGTGTAGGTGACCTTAGTTATTCCAAAAACCTGTTTGAGGGGAGTGGCTTTGGAAGTTCTTGTAAGTGTGAAGATTTATGAGCCTTAAGTCACATTTCTGTACAAAGCAGTTGCAGTTCAATAAAAACATGTGCCAAGTTTTCCTTTTCTTTTAGAAATCAAGAAAACCAGATAACCGTAAGAAATACCTAGTTAAAACATATAAAGTTGTTATTTCCTTTGTGTGGCTTTTAAGTTCATCTGTCATCTTGATGATTTAGCTTTTCTAAATTTGGCACCTAACAGGGACCTGGCATTTTGCTCAGTCCTGTGAACATCAACACAAGAACGGTCAAGACGTAATTGTGTCATTATAGAATTTATAGCAGCTGTATGTATGCCAGAACAGTTTTGTGATATTCAAATAATCTTTTGGGAGGATGGAATGTGGGAGATTCTGATGCTGTGATTATATTATTCCATCTCATTTGTGTAAATATAGGTACCTGATTCCAGGTTAGCACGGGCATTGACTTGCAGCCCAGGTATCAACTGCATGCTCCTTAGAGATCTGATTAAGCTTGACCTGATGTTTAATTTCTCAGTTTTCTGAGGTTCCAGAGTCTTGTTCCTTCTTCCCTAGAGTTCTAAAGCCTCCTGGACCTTCCTTTCTTGTTCCTTCTCTCTGTCCCCCATTCCTGTTTTCCAAGTTTACTGCCCTGGTTTATATGTAAGTTTATTTAGTCTTTCCAACTAGATAATGAGGAATTTGAGATCAGGAACTATGACTGCTTCTAGAGAACTGCCACACAGCTCTTAGGCTGGGATTTGATGGGCCCTCCCTCCAAAACTGGACTGATCCCTGGGGGCATCCAGGTTCTCAGAGCATGTGACATCCATCTCTGATGCTGAGATGGAGATGGAAGTGGGCGGCCCCAAGGTCAGTAATGAGGAGTTGTGTTGTCGTTTAGTCCCTGAGTTGTGTCTGAACCTTTGCGACCCCATAGACACCCTATGGACTGCAGTACAACAGGCGCCCCTGTCCTTCACCATCTCCCAGAGTTTACTCAAACTCATGTCCTTCGAGTTAGTGATGCCATTGAACCATCTCATCTTCTGTTGTCCCCTTCTCCTCCTGCCTTCAATCTTTCCCAGCATCATGGTCTCTTCCAATGAGTCAGCTCTTCACATCAGGTTGCCAGAGTATTGGAACTTCAGCTTTAGCATCAGTCCTTCCAATGAATATTCATGGTCAGCGTCCTTTAGGATTGAGTCCTGAGTTCTGTTCAAATACCCAGATGGGCTGGGTCATGGGGCAGAGCGCTCACCACTTTCTTTTTAGGTCAGAGCTTCATCTGCTCGCTGTTGCGGTGCCTCTTCTGTCTTCTGTACCTAATAAAATAGAGTAGTCATTTGACTCTTCCATAATTTCTGTGATCAAAGGAAGCTAAGGAGTCATTTCAGCTCTTATTAATTAGTCTTTTCTTTCTCCAATTAGTTTTCCATTGATGTTCTTAACAGATAAATGTAATGTCATTTATTCCTCTCTGTGAAGGCCGTTTAAAGTCTTAGTGGATTTAGCTTTTAAAGTATTGTTGAATTTTAAGTAGGAAAAAGAAATGGAAATCTTAAGTTATAACAGATAGGTTTAAATGGACATATTAGCTGCTTTCCTTCCTTGGAGTCTCCTCTTGCTTAAGCAAGCTTGCCATCCAAGCACCCGAGAATCACACATGATTGTGCTTACATACACCATCTGTAGTTTGTCATTGTGGGGCAGGGGTGGAGGGGACATCCTGACCAGGTAGTGAAATAATTAAGTCTAATGATTTTCTAATCTTTGTGGCAGATGTTCTATTGGTGTTTTTATTCTACTAAATAGTGCTTTAGTGCAGAAATTTTTCGGCAGTCTTAAACTTTGGAACTTGAGGTGTTTCCATTATCACAAAAGGCACATACTCTCAGGGAAGCATACCGCCCTGGGGAGGTTCCCAGAAGTGTCACATTCCCAAGTGGGGAGCGAGATATTCACAGATCCAATTCCAGGATGAGTCGTGGAAAGGCGTGGTGCTAGCAGAGAATCCAAGTGGTCATGTTCCTCAGTTATGTTCACAGACCATGCGAGGCACCTTCATCAAAGTAGGAGCCAGTGTTATCTCTGGTTGAGGAAAAAAATGCTTTACTTTACTTTCTCATAAACTGGGTTGGTGGGCAGGCTCATTTATCAAAGGGAGCATGGTTTGCCTGGCTTTTAAATCTGCCAATTAACCAAATAATTTCTAATTGGAAATTGTAAAACCTAGATACTTTGAAAGGCAATAATAAACCTCTCAGGTCGGGGTGGAAAAGTTGCTACATTGTGTGTTACATGAAAGTCTTCCTAAACTGTTTGGGGTTAGTTTCTATAGTTAAAACAATGCTTTAAAAAATGAAACTGTTCAGTCATATCGACAAGCAGATATTTGTAGGAAAACAGCATAGCATATCTTCGGGGACTTGAAAGGATGCTTGTCTGGTGTTATCTTCCCAGAAGCTAAAGGCTTAGAGCCAGCCAGGGCAGAACCTCCCGGTGTGAGCCACCAACTCCTCTTGGAAAAGACTCACAACAACAAATGTATCCAGATCCTTATTTTCCCTTTGATTTTTTTTTTTAACTGTGGTTTTGATTAATGACAAACATACTGATGTTTGGCTATGAGGTGCGGATCCTTTTCTGCACTTTCTCGGTGAAGGTTGGACCAAGGTGGCAAACGGAATCTAATTAGTCCTTTTGAAGTCCCCTCCAAACCCCATTTCTTTCTAAGCCCCTCCCTGGAACAGTCTCATGTTAAATGTGTGGTCTCTTCTGTCATGTGAAAGAGTTTTTCATTATTTATGTATTTGAAAGCAGTTTACATGCTCTGCATATGGAAATATTTAGGGGGAGGTATACTTGTGTCTGAAACTTTGAAATATATATTACTTGTATAAAAAGTAAGATGGATGGATGGAGGAATAGAGCAGTGGATAGATATATGATAAGCAAGAATAGTAAAATGTGAATTGTAGAATTACGTGGTGGGCATGTAGAGATTTACTGTAAAAATCAGCTTCTATGTGTGTATGAAAATTTTTGCAATTCAGTGTTGGGAGGGAAAAAGGACAGGTTTCTATCATATAGGATTCTCACTCTGATAAAACCCAGCTTCTGGAATGAATTAACTCTTTAAAAAAATTTTTTTTATTTGTCTGCACCAGGTCTTCATTGTAGCATGTGGGATCTTTGGTCTTTGTTGCTGCTTGAGAACTCTCAGCTATGGCATGTGGGATTTAGTTCCCCCACTGGGGATTGAACCCAGGCCCCCTCCATTAGGAGTATGAAATCTTAGGCACTGGACCACCAGGGAAGTTGGAGAATGAATTAACTACTAATACTATTAAAGTCCTGATGTACAGGTAAACTCAGGGAGTGTTAATTACCTCTGAAGCTTGGAAAATTTTCAATCAACATGAATTTATTATTTTTTTAATATGTATTTATAAATTAACTATAAAACCTTGCCTTTTCTTACAATGTAAGAATACAGACATGTGTGACTCAAAGAAGTCAAACTTCTGCCAGTATTCTTTTCTCTTGCCCTTTTTCAATTCTTGTTTCCACGATCTTTCCAGATTGGAAAGATCTGTGTACAAAGGCCTGTACAGCACTTTGTTTTTCAGTGGGGCCATGCTATACATCTAGTGATAACTTTTTTTCCTACAATCACACAATCGAGGTGGGACATCTTTCCGTGGCATCACGTGCGATGCAATCCATATTTCTTCTTAAGGCCTCCAGAGTACTCCGTTTGTATGAGTATGCTGTCTTTGATGGAACCAGTTTTTGACCGATATTTTATATTTGCATAACAAGATATTACAGACAACAGATATTTTTTCACAGTTCTGGAGGATGGAAGTCTAAGATCAAGGTGCTGGCAGATTGCGTTACTGGTGCCAACTCTCGCGTGGCTTGTGAGCAGCCGCCTTCTTGCTGTGTCCACACATGTTCCCCTGGGCTCCAGTGAAGGGAGAGATCTCTGGTGTCTCTTCCTCTTCTTATGAGGACACCAACCCCGTAGAACTGAGCTCCTACCCGCGTGACTGCACTTATCCTTCTTTACTTCCTTGTAGGCTGTCTGTAGATACAGTGACTTTAGGGTTGGGGCTTCAGCATACCCAGTTTGGGGGAAGTAGAGAGAGACGGTTCAGTCCAAAACAATGCACATTTAAATTGCTTCAAATTGGGGGCAAATCTGCAATGAATTTACATGTGCAGTGGAAGCCGAAATGTTGGCTTATAGATTATACACGTTGAATAGGTAATGCTAATTTATTTGAACTAACTTACTTGATAATTTCTTTGTTTTCTGCACATTGTCCACAATCACATCTTACCAGATCAGTCTTTTTAATATGTGCCAGAGTGTTAAGTAAAATATTTTGTGTTGTTTTTCTTTGATAATTAGTGATTACACATTATTGTATTTGTCTTTTGTATTCCTCTGGATTTTCCTCTTCATATCTTTAATATGTTCCTACAGGGCCATCTGGCTTTAAAAAAAAATTGATTTAAAAGACTCTCTCTACATCAAAGAATGAAGTCTTTGTTGGTAACAAAACTTGGAAGCATTTCTCTTTATTTTTTTGCCTTTTAATCTTTGTTCTTGTTTTTATAGTTTCCTATCCCACTGAAGCCTTTTCATTTTCTACAGGCAGTTTTAGTATATTTCTCAGAGTACAACTTTGCTCTTTAGTAAATTGGCATTGTCTGTCTGTCTAACTGCTTCTCCACCTTATCCTCTGTTATGGGGTAAATTGTAGCCCCCTCAAATTCATGTGTTGAAGCTTTAGCCTTCAAGACCTCAGAATATGACTGTTTGGGCAGATGGGGCTTTGCAGAGGTAATTAAAGTAAAATGAGGTCATTAGGGTGTCCCTAATCCAATATGACAGTGTACTTACAAGAAGAAGAGACTAGGACACAGACAGCATGGACTGAGGGGTGACAGTGTGAGGATCCAGTGAGAAGACAAAGTCTGCAAGCTAAGGGGAGAGGCCTCAGAAGAAATCAGCCCTGCTGACACTTTGATCCTGGACTTCCAGCCTTCAGAACTGTGAGAAAATCAATTTTTGTTGTTGTTTAATCCCTAAGTTGTGTTCAACTGTTTTGCAACCTCATGGACTGTAGCCCTCCAGGCCTCTGTCCGTGGGATTTCCCAGGCAAGAATACTGGAGTGGGTTGCCATTTCCTTCTCCAGGGGACCTTCCTGACTCAGGGATCGAACCCATGGCTCCTGCCACTTCTCCTGCATTGCAGGCAAATTCATTACTGCTGAGCTACCAAGGAACTCCCAGAAAAGCGTTGTTTTTTCTTTAAGCTGCCTAGTCTGTATTATTTGTCATGGCAGCCATTGCAGACTCATACCCAATCAATCAGTTCAGTTCAGTTCAGTTGCTCAGTCGGGTCCGACTCTTTGCAACCCCATGAATCGCAGCACGCCAGGCCTCCCTGTGCATCACCAACTCCCGGAGTTCACTCAGACTCACGTCCATCGAGTCAGTGATGCCATCCAGCCATCTCATCCTCTGTCGTCCCCTTCTCCTCCTGCCTCCAATCCCTCCCAGCATCACAGTCTTTTCCAATGAGTCAACTCTTGGCATGAGGTGGCCAAAGTACTGGAGTTTCAGCTTTAGCATCATTCCTTCCAAATCAATACCACTAATTATCTCATATTATGGCAAGGATTCCTGTTTTCATTCTTTTGCTCTCTCTCCTTAACTACCTAGAGCAAGGTTTGACCTGTAGTAGTAAACCAGCTGCTTGGTAAATGAATGAAGAGAATTTGACTGCCTTTATTTTAGTTATAATTTGAGGATGTGTGCTAGGGTATGCCAAAGTTACTGTATGAAAGAGCCCTACACAGGACTAAGTTGTCTCTCCAGTATCAATCTCTTATAGAGAGGCTCCATTTTACTTGATAGACTCTTCCATCTCTGATTCAAAATTGCTGCTCTTGCTCCTGCCATCACATCTCCATCCTAGCCAGCAGGAAGAAGAAAATGACTGTGAAAGTTTCATTCATATCATTTAAAACAATGACTTGAGTTGGTATACATAATTTGCCTTAATGTCCTATTGGTGAGGAAATCCCATGACCATATACAACTGCAGGACGAGGCTGGGAAATGGAGTTTTGAGGCAGGTGGCTGAACTAAAACTAGTAAAATAAGAGGGGAAATGGATGCTGGACAGCTAGCTACTCACAGGGATCATTGAAGAATACTACATTTCAAGTGCCTAAATGCTGCCTTTTCAAATATTTCACTTTAAAATCCAAAGAAATAAGAAAAGTTACATTATTGTGTGCCTCTAAATTTTCAAGAATGAAAGAATTTTACCCATATTCCAGAAGCAGTATTCTTAAAATTTTTAACACCATATTCTCATCAAATGTGTGGATTTCTTTTACGTCAAATGAGGAAAAATGGCTCTATATTAGGAATAAAATTTTAGGCAAATATATTATTAATCACTAGAAGAAGTAGACATAAAATGGTTTAAAATGGTTGCCTTTGGGAGTAAAAGAGATGTGACATAAATATTCCTTGTATTATATGCTCTTCTGTACTATGACTTTTTTTTTGAAATCATGTGCCTGAACTGTCTTAATACAAATTAAAATGTACAAAGAATGGGATTTTATAAAAATAATGATTGAAAGTATAAGTTTAAGCAGTGAATACTTTAAATCAATAAAATGGAAAATTCAATCCCAAACTGCTAATTTATCCTTAAGTCCCTCATTTATGTAGTTTGGGATTATACACACTATTATATATCAAATAGATAGCCCACAAGGACCTACTGTATAGCATAGGGAAGTATACTCAATACCTTGTAATAGCCTATCATGGAAGAAAATGTAAAAAAATATGTACACATATATGTGTAACTGGATATATATGTATACTTGAATCACTTTGCTGTACACCTGAAACCTACACAACATTGTGTAAGTTCCCTGGGTTGGAAAGGTCCCCTGGAGGAAGGCATGGCAACCCACTCTGGGATTCTTGCCTGGGAAATCCCATGGACAGAGGAACCTGGTGGGCTACAGTTCATAGGGCTGCAAAGAGTCAGGCATGACTGAACACAGCACAGCAGCCTGGGTAGAAAGATAAACCAATTTGTGACATCTTCCTTTTTAACAAAGTGATTACATTTGACTGTGGCACTCTAATATAAGCAGTTGATCTTGGTCATGTGTGAAGGTTAAGTAGCGCATGGTGGGTGGATGGAAGATTGGGGTTTCTATCATCATCTCATAGCTGAGCTATCTTCTGCCATAGGCAGCTGAGAGGCTTCCTGGAGGGTTCTCTGTGTGACCTCTTTCACTTCTGGCCAGAGTGAATTCCTTATGATTCTGATTCTTGATTCTGTCTGAAGATGGATATTACTGTGTGGTTGGGAGTTAAGGTCACACAATTGCAGAACTTTGGCAGGCTTTTTCTTTTCAGGACAGCATTCTCAGGGGGAGAAAACACCAGATTTGTAATCTGATGCAAATTCCATATTTACAATTTACTCGATAAGCCAACTGGAGGAGCTCATAACCCTTTGAAGCTTGAGTTCCTACCTGTGTAATGAGGACAGTCCTTCGCTGTTGGAAAGCTCAGCATGGAAAATGCAATTTGGCACAGTGCTTGGCTGGTGGTCACTGAAGAAGGGCCGGATCAACTGACAAGGTTGGGTCTCATCATGGCTGCATATTCCCTGGGGATCTTGAAGGAAAACTACCCGGCCCAATTCCGGACCAGCTAAATAGAAGATTTTTGAGGTGGGGAAGTTGACATGAAGCAGTATTGGGAAAAAAAATGACATTCACGTAACTCTTCCCAGGTGGTTCTCCTGGGCTGGGAGCTCCTGCGCTACGAGATAAAATGCAGCTTGTCTTTTTGTGACTAGGTTATTTCACTGAGCATGTCTTCAAGGTCCATCCATGTTGTAGCACGTGTCAGAATTTCCTTCCCTTTTAAGGCTGAGTAATACTCCATTGTGTGTATATGCATATCACATTTTGTTAAGTCCTTGGCCATTTGGTTGTTTCTACCTTTTGACTGTTAGGAATAATGCTCCTATGAATATTGGTGATCAGGTATCTGTTTGAGTCCTTGCTTTCAGTCCTTTTGGGTATATATCCAGAAGTAGGATTGCTGGATCATATGCTAATTCATGTTTAAATTACCACTACATTGTTTTCTCTAGCGGGCACATCAATTTACATCCCCACTGGTAATGCACAAGGGCTCCACTTTCTCCACATCCTTTCTAATACTTGTTATTATTTTTTTTCTTTTTTTGATAATAGTTCTCCTAATGCATAAGAAGTGGTATCTCATGTGGTTCCAATTTGCATTTACCTTTTCCCTAATGACTAGTGTGTTGAACATCTTTTATGAGCTTATCAGCCATCTGGTATAGCTTCTTTGAAGAACCGTCTGTTTAAATGCTTTGCCTAATTTTTAATTGGGTTGTTTTTTTTTTTTTTTTTTTGCTGTTGAGTTGGAGTTCTCCTACATGGATTTCGAACTCTGTTTCCCAAAGTGTGTTCCTTAGGACACTAGTTCTATAGAATCTTAGTAGGCTTTTGAGTAGGACATTTTGCAAGACTAGAGTTTTGTAGAACAGGATTTTTGGACTATTGACCTAGCTTATTCATTATGTCAGTTTTAATAAATTACTTTCTAATGCCAACATTTATATTCTCTCACTGTCTATTTATGACTTCTGGAATTTCTTGAGTTTTGTCAAAATGTGATTGATTATATTTCCTATGTCTTAGAAGAAACTTCAAGTAAATGTTACTTACCAATGGTTCTCAACAGGGGGCAATATTCCTTCCAGTCTGAGGGTGTTTGGCATGGATATGGAAGTTGGGACTATCATAATTACTGGGAGTGATACAGGTATTGAGTGTCTGGCACCCAGGATGTTAAAGATCCTGCAGGGGATCAGTCCATTTCAGACAGGAAGAATCATCCCACCCCGAAGTCCTCATCATGAAATGCTGTAACAGGGCTATAAGTCTAAGACTCTGATGGATGATTTCTAGGTGAAACTGTTTTCCTCATCCTCTTCCTCCTTGCTGGGAGCTGAAACTTAAATGCTTTGTTACCGTGTGTTCTTTTTACTGATTACTGTGGGTGGACATTCTTGCTGTTCTTGCCTGTTCCTCTTGTCTTAACCCTAGCCCTAACACTTGGCTTTATTTATGCCGACTTTCTCCCCTGAAGGCAGATGGTAGTTTTCAAGAGGCTGGTCTGCTACTCTACTCATTTGCGAGCAAATCAGTAAATTTCTCTTTCCTATATTCTCAAAACCTTGTCCTCTTTATTCTCATTCAGCACTGGGGACAAGGCCCGAATTTCCAGTAATAATATAGTTGGTCATCACAGCATAAACGTCAGCCCTGCACGTGGTCTCTCATCAGACCTAGCTCCTGACTGTGTTTTCAGCCTAACACACATCCCCTCTCTTTCTACTCCCTATTCCTCTCCAACACATGCAAATATATTGAGCAGATGAACTCTTTATGTGCTGTTTTTGTATCTGGAATGCTGTTCTGTGCTTGACTAGTATATAAACTCTTCCTACTTAGCATTTGTTCATCTGCAAAGCCAGCTCTGACCCTTTCTACTCCAGGGGGAGGTCAGTCGCTCTTTTCTCTGTGTTCTCATAGCCACCAGCAGATCTCTGATAGTCACTGGGGATGATCATAAATATCTAGTCTGGGAACATGTTAGGATTATATGCCCCTGTCCCTCCTCAAACTTCCGCACAATGAAACGAGTATATAACTTAGCAGTGGAAGCCTTAAGAAGTAGTCACAGTTGGCTGTTTTCTCTTCCTCTCTGCTCTGGCAGCTTGAAGTAAGTCACGTGGTGGCTGCTCTGACCCTCAGTCCTGCAGTTCCGATGGCAGGGTGCTCTCAACCGCAGTTGAGCTTTGATCTTTTGAAAATAAAAGTTAGATAAAGTCATGTATGCTTGATCACTCAGACGTGTCTGACTCTTTGTGACCCCATGGACTGTAGCCCACCAGGCTCCTCTGTCCATGGGATTTCCCAGGCAAGAATACTGGAGTGGGTTGCCATTTCCTACTCCAGGGGATCTTCCTGACCCAGGAATTGAACTTGTGTCTCTTGCATTGCAGGCAGATTCTTTATCTGCTGAGCCATTGGGGAAGCCCAGATAAAGTCCTGCCCGCTACTTAGATTCTATAATAGCAATTAGCAGTGATGTGCCACAATCATTTGGGCTGTGTTGAAAAATCTTTTTCAAGTAGCAGACTTTCTTCACTTTGCCTGAGGAGTTTAATAGTAACATGAACAGGAGCTAAGCTGTGCTATGTTAAGCTACTGAAATGTTTAGGTTGCTTGTTACGACAGCATAACCACACTCATACCGACAGATTCTCCTGTTATAGCTCTTAGCATTCTTACAATAGTGTCACTGTTGGTTTTCCCCAGCTGAATCTTCACTGTGGATACTGAAGATTTGTTCTGGTAGAGACTGTGTTGTTTTCACTCCTGTGTTGCCAGAATTTTTCAAAGTAGCAAACTGTGTTAGTTATTTTTAGTCACATAATAAATGACTCCGAAATTTACTGGTTTAGAGTGACTGTAAACATTGATATCTTCATGGTGGGTAGTTCTGGCTCCCAGTCACTCATGAGGTTGCAGTCAAGATGTCAGCTGGGGCACCAGTCCTCTGACGGCTGGACAGGGCCTGATGGATCCAAGCCCAAGGTTGCCGTCTCCTGTGACGGACAAGTTGGTGCTCGTTGTTGAGAGGTCTCAGTTCTTGATCGCAGGCCCGACCCACCCGCCTCCCCGCCACAGGCTGCTTGAATGTCCTCATGGTACGGCAGCTGGCTTCCCTCAGAGATGGGAGTGATACTGTCTTTTATGCCTCCACCTCGGAAGAAACACATGGTCACGTCTGCCACCTTGCACTGGTTGGAACTGATTCACTAAGTCTGGCCCACATTCAAAAGAAGGAGAATTAGCTTCTACCTTTTGAAGGAAGAGTGTTGCTGTGATCGGAACATCTGTGCCTCCCCAAATTCATACCTGAAATTCTGACCCCTGAGGACTATGGGATTAGGATGTGGGAGCCTTTAGAAGTGATTAGGTCAGGAGAGTGGAGCTCTCATGAATGGAGTTAGTGTGCTTGTGTTAGATTGGTGCAAAAGTAATTATTGTTTTTGCATTTTTGGAATTTGCCATTTGATATTGGAGTACAGTCTTAAATAAATGTTATGTTATACATCATTTTAATATACATTTCTTGCTTTGTGTTTTTTGGTAACGACTTATTACTTGCTGCTTATTTTATACTTATTTGAGACTGTGGAAATGATGTTAGACAAAAAGCAAATTCAAATGATTTTCTTATCTGAGTTCAAAATGGATCATAAAGCAGCAGTGACAACTCACAACAGCAACAATGCATCTGGCCCAGAAACTGCTAACAAACATACAGTGCAGTGATAGTTCAAGAAGTTTTGCAAAGGAGGTGAGAGCCTTGAAGATGAGGAGCACAGTGGCTGCCCATTGGAAGTTGACAACGACCAGTTGAGAGCCATCATTGAAGCTGATCCTCTTACAACTACAGGAGAAATTGCCCAAGAACTCAGCATCGACCATTCTACAGTCATTTGGCATTTGAAACAAACTAGAAAGGTGAAAAAGCTCGGTAAGTGGATGCCGCGTGAGCTGACCGCAAATCGAAAAAAAAAAAAATCATTGTTTTGAAGTGTCATCTTCTCTTATTCTACACAACACAACAAACCATTTCTTGATTGGATTGTGATGTGTGACGAAAAGTGGAGTTTATATGACAACTGGCCAGTGGTTGGACTGAGAAGAAGTTCCAAAGCACTTCCCAAAACCATACTTGCACCAAAAAATGTCATGGTCACTGTTTGGTGGTCTACTACCAGTCTGATCCACTACAGATTTCTGAATCCTGGCAAAAGCATTACCTCTGAGAAGTCTGCTCAGTAGATTGATGAGATGCACCAAAAGCTGCAATGCCTGCAGCCAGAATTGGTCTACAGAAAGGGCCCAGTTCTTCAGCATGATAATGCCTGATCATGCATTATACAACCAGTGGTTCAAAAGTTGAATGCACTGGGCTCCGAAGTTTTGCCTCATCCGCCATATTCACCTACTTCTTAGCAACCAACTACCACTTCTTCAAGCATCTCGACAACTTTTTGCAGGGAAAACGCTTTCACAACCAGCAGAAGGCAGAAAAATGCTTTACAAGAGTTCACGGAACCCCAAAGCATGGATTTTTATGTTCTAGGAATAAACAGACTTAATTCTCATTGGCAAAAATGTGCTGATTTTAATGGTTCCTATTTTGATTAATAAAGATGTGTTAGAACCTAGTTACAGTGATTTAAAAATCACTATCTGCAACTGCAATTATGGTTGCTCCAACATAATATCAAGGTGTTAAGTCGTAAAGAATCTGCCTGCCAATGCAGGAGATGTGGGTTGGATCCCTGGGTGGGGAAGGTCCCCTGGAGAAGAAAATGGCAACCTACTCCAGTGTTCTTCTCTGGAGAATCCCATGGACAGAGGAGCCTGGTGGGTTATAGAGCAGGGGGGTCGCAGATCATAAAAGAGTTGGACATGACTTATCAACTAAACAACAACAACAAATCAATAAGAGAGACTCCCTCAGGGATGCCTTGGCCCTTTCCCCGTGTGAGGACAGAGTGAGGAGATGTCAGCTGTGAACCAGGAAGAGGCTCTCACCACGATGAGGCCATGCTGCATGTTGACGTTGGACTTTCCAGCCAACAAAACTGTGGTAAATTTCTGTTGTCTATAGGCTACCCAGTCTGTGGTATTTTGTTATCATAGCCTGAATGGACTAAGTATAAGACGATAAGGAATCTTCCTTCAGTGCAGGAGACCTGGGTTCGATCCCTGGGCTGGGAAGATCCCCTGGAGAAGGGAATGGCTACCCACTCCAGTATTCTGGCCTGGAGAATTCTGTGGACAGAAGAGCCTGGTAGGCTACAGTCCACTGGGTTGCAAAGAGTTGGATACGACTGAGTGACTTTCGCTTTCTTTCACACTAAAAAAAAAAAAAAATCTGTGGCCACACCTTAAAACCATCAAATGGGTGCATAGTGGGTCCTCAGTAAATACTTCCTAAAGGAATGATCAACTTTATATTCAACTTGGTAGAAAATGCCTCAGCTGGTTTTCTCTTTTTAGTTCCACAAATCTAAGTTGTTTTCCCACCTCTTCAATTAACCTTTATTTCAAATTTCATCTCTTCATTTCTTTAGCTTATTTATGATCCAGAGAATGAATTATGTATAACCAGTACCTGAAAATTTTTCTGAGTGTGCCTGAGGAGCTTAAAATAGTGAGAGATCTAAGTCTCATCTGCTGTATGAACTAGAATCCCCCAAATCATCACAGGAGATAGGAAACTCTCCTTTCCAAAAGTTGACAAAATCACGTTTACCTTGTTATTAGATTATCCCCAAACTGCCAGTGAGGTGTGGGATTCCATCATCTCCATTTGTAACCGCAAAGAGGATCATTTTCCTCACCCGTGGTTTTCTGGACCGAACCCTGGTTGGTCTCCTTAGGTCGGTTTGTCACGTTTCAGCTGATAGAAGATTCTGGGTAGCGGTTCTGTCAGCTGCATTGCCTCAGCATGGCCCACAGTGCTAAAAATATTTCTTCCCCAAATGCCTGAACTTCTGTTTGTTCAAGTGGATTGCATTAAATGTTCATGTCTTCAAGAAACATATTTTACCTCCAGTTCTCTTAGGAAGAAATGGTGCTTCTCCTGGGCTAATTCTCTCCCAGGCACTCTTTTCTCATGGAGAGACACTTGTGGAGCTTAGCACAGATTCCTCTTGGTTAGAGGTGATTTCAACTTCTCATAGTGGGAATGAGATAACCTGGGGGTCAGGGCTGGTGCACCAACCCAGGTGACAGAGTTGATGAGGAAAGGTGAAAGCAGGAGCCGCTTCTTGTCGCTTCATTGAGACAGTCTTGGGAAGCTTGGAGGGAAAGGTTCTGCAGCCTCCATAAGCTGACCCACCATCTGTGCTCCCTCTATAGGGCCATGTAGAGTCCACACCTCATCCCCTGCTCTCCTCCCCGCCCCCCAGCCACCTCCACAAGAGCCCAGGCTGTTCACCATCTTCTGTTTCTCTCCTTCACTGACATCTCTTCACTGTATCCTACCAGAAACTTCACTGTACCCTACTGTCTTCTTTTAACCTTTTTTCTCTTGTACCATGTGTAGCCTTGCCTCTCCAGGATGGTCAACTGTTCTGCATTCATTTCTTCATAGTGAAGCTCCTTTTTATCCTCCTGCACGTTCAATATTGCCTGTCTTGCATTCCCCCTTACATAGTATTAAAGTTTTGTCTAGTGTTGCTGAGTGCAATAAGGTTGTGAAGTGCCTTATGAGGAAAATTCAAATGTTAGATGAGCTTCACGCAGGCATGAGTTACATAGTACTTTTGGCTGTAAGCTTTAGTTTAATGAATTAACTATATATTTTGTCTTTTTTTTTTTTTTTAACAAGGGTAGTGTTTATTTATTGACCAGGTCATGCAGCATGTGGGATCTTGGTCCCCTGCCAGGGATCGAACTCTTGCCTCTTGCATTGGAAGCACAGAATCTTAATCTCTGGACTACCAGGAAGTCCTAACAGTATATATATTTTTGACATTTTAAAAGAATTATTTATTTAATTGAAGGATAATTGCCTTATAGAATTTTGTTGTTTTCTGTCAAACATCAGTATGAATCAGCCATAGGTGTACATATGTCCCCTCCCTCTTGAACCTCCCTCCCCATCCCACTCCTCTAGGTTGATACAGAGCCCCTGTTTGAGTTCCCTGAGACATACAGAAAATTCCCATTGGCTATCTGTTTTACATATGATAATGTAAGTTTCCATATTACTCTCTCTATACATCTCACTCTCTTCTCCCCTCTCCCCGTGTCCCTAAGTCTGTTCTCTATGTCTGTTTCTCCATTGCTGCCTTGCACATAAATTCATCAGTACCATCTTTCTAGATTCCATTGAAAGGTTGTTGCTGAACGAAAAGACACCGGGATTCTTGGCCTCCGGAGGAGAAGAATTCAATCTGGGGCCAGAGACAAGGCTTGATTGCTCAGAGCTTTCGTGTAATAAAGTTTTATTAAAGTATAAAGGAGATAGAGAAAACTTCTGACATAGGCATCAGAAGGGGGCAGAAAGAGTATCCCCCTGCTAGTCTTCAGCTGGATGTTATATAGTCACTAGCAGTCTGTTATGGATGGAGGAGCCCGGTAGGCTACAGTCCATGAAGTCACTAAGAGTTGGACACGACTGAGCGACTTCACTTTCATGCATTGGAGAAGGAAATGGCAACCCACTCCAGTGTTCTTGCCTTGAGAATCCCAGGGGCGGGGGAGCCTGGTGGGCTGCCGTCTATGGGGTTGCACAGAGTCGGACACGACTGAAGCGACTTAGCAGCCGCAGCAGCAGCAGTCTGTTAATGAAAGAAAGTCTTAAAACTCAGAATGGCACCAGGCCCCTCACCCATAAGATACATTTTGGGATAATCTTGACACCAGACAATTCATCCCGGGCTATAAAATGATTAACTTGAATCTTGTAGAAGAAGGGCAGATTACCATACAAATAGTTTCGTCTACATAGATTAGGGGAACAATATCTGAGTATAACATACTGCTTTGTCAAGTAGGTTCTGAGCCATTAGGCAGAACTGACTTGAAGACAGAGTTTGGGGTAAATGCATAGTACATTAGCATAGCTTAAGAGAAACTTTTCTATAAGAAAAATGCATTGGTTATCTCAAGGTTTGAGAATAGTTAACTTGAGGTGAAACCAGGTGTCATTATGGCAACACAGTATTTTAAGAGAAACCTCCTTTTAAATTTGTATAGAGAAGGGAAAAATATCGCTAGTTTGTTTCCTCCTGCCACTTAAGAGAGATAAAAATGTCTGACACTTGCAGGCTATTTCCTCCTTTTGGAGACCCCTGGCCTTCCTGCCTGTTACCCTCTCACCATATATGCGTTAATACATGATGTTTCTCTTTCTCTTTATGACTTACTTCACTCTGTATACTAGGGTCTAGGTTCATCTACCTCATTAGAATTGATTCAAATATGTTCCTCCAACAGTATATTTTAAATAAGATGTCTTTAAGTGGAATCATATACTGAGCACATACTATATTAATTATAATATATTAATAATGAAGCACATAATATGTTGATTAGTGGATGAAATATTGTGATCAGAAGCTCACAGGAACCTAACCCTGTATTTCTCCTAGAAGTATGGTTCAGTATTCATGGCAACTTTATAGAACACAACTATCACAAGTGATGAGATTTGATTGTATCAATTTCTTGAGGCACCCCCCCCCCCCATTTTAGTAGTGGTCCTCTGTATTTATTAAGGAATCTCAGGGGCAGGACCAGTTACAAAGTTTGTGGGCTCAGTGCATATAAAAAATGCAGGACCTCTTGTTCAAAAGTTAGGAATTTTAAGCTGACCAAAAAAAGAAAAATTTAAAAAAAATTTTAAGAAAAAGTAGAAAAAATAACAAGAAAAAGGAAAACAGAAAAAGAATTTCAAGATGAGCATTGAATCAGGTAAGCTGCACATATGGGTCCTCTGTGAATACACGTCACAGGCCCATAAAGCTGGTCCAGCTCATGGGTTTGCTTTGCTATATCTGAAAGACTGTACCTCTAAACAGTAGGCTGGGAGAGAAGGGGAGAATCTGATAAGCCCACAATGGCTATTGCTTTTGATGGCCAGTGTGAAGGGTTTGAAGTGCCAAAAATCTTGGCTTTCTCTGCCCACCGAAGTTAAATAAAAAATACGGGGGCAGAATTTGGAGGAAGTAGAAAGGTGGCTTTCATCCTCAGCTAGTGGAGGGGAGAACGCAGTGGGCTGGTGCCTCCAGAGCTGGGCCCCTCCTCCCTTGAGGAGTCCAGGGGCTTATATAAGAGGAAGACTCACAGTCATGGGGAGGTGATGAGGAACAAAGGTGTAAGGATCTTGTCGTCTTCCTCTGTGTTGTTTCAAAAACAGTCACAGGCTGGTGTCGGTAGCCGGGTAGTTGGGTCTAACGTCTTGTGCATTGTTCTGGAGCCTTCTTTCGGAAATGCAGAAAGAGAAGAACTACAAGGGGTGGTCTTCGAAGAGAGCGAAGAGAGTGCTGTAAAGGTGAGCACCAGCTGGAGGATGTAATTAGCATACAGTCAAAGAATGATAGGTATGGAATGTAGCCCCTGCAGAGTTAGGGGCAGAAAACCAAACTTAGTTACAGGCTACAGATTAGGAACAGTTAAAGTAAAAACTAGGAGTGATCAAGCCTGCTCATGGTTACCTTCTGTGTTCTCAGGAAAGAAAAGAAAAACTGATTCCTCTTTTTTCCTTTTCACTGCAACAAAAGTGAAGGCTCACCATTCAGTGGACTCTGCTAGTCCACTAGTGTAGAGTCCTTGCTGGCCCAGGCTTTGCCCAGGCTGCTAGGTTCCTATTTCTAGAGCTCCCATCACATGATCAGTTAGTTACCCATCCCCATAGCGTTAATATCATGGGAAACCCTTGAGTCTGGAGTACAGTCAAGACTTCTTCCCCTTTTTGAAGCTCTCTTTGGAGGACTTATTTCATATGTCATCCCAGTCTATCCTGATGATTTTCTAAAATGTTTAATTTGGAGGCAGCAGCCATCTGTAATACAGCTACTTCCAGGAAGGTCCTGGAACTTGATGCTCATTTGACTTTTCTTATTCCAGGGGTCTTCCCAGTGAGCGGGAGGAGGGCTTTGCTAACTTAAAGGGCCAATCGATTCATCCCCTCAAAGTGTGAAAGCCCAGGAGCCTTGGCTGCTTATGAAGAGGCTATCAGGTTCCTCTGCATAGAACAGTGACGATTTGCTCCGGGGGACTGTCTGGTTCTTCCTTTGGTGCAGCACTGAAGAGTTGACACAGAGGGGTCATATATATCTTTATTTGGTTTGGCCTACAAGGAGTTTTCGTCTTTTTTTATGAAATTTCAAACAAGTTGTTGGTATTTAAATTTCATGAAGAAGTCAATTGCAAAAAAAAAAAAAAAAAAAGTCAATTGCAGCCTCTTTGGGGGGAAAAAAAATCTGTGTATCTGAGAGCATGTGGCTTATATTCCCACATCTGCCATTCTCTGGGGCTGACAGCAGCCATATAGCGAGCATGAGCTTTCGTCTTCTGCAGCCCCTGTGCCCACTCCTTCCCTTCTCCTGCTGGTCCAGGTAGGCAGGGCTGACAGATGCTGATGGGGACAGTTTTGAACCCCTTGGGCCCAGGTGGTACCAGTTGGTAAATACTTTGAGGATCACCCCTGCCTGGAGCCGTTTGAGCTGCTAACCTTGCTCTGCAGAGAAGCAGCTGTCAGCTTCTTGCTAAAAAACAAATTTAAATTCTGACTCCTGGGTCACTCTGTTACACTGATTAATCTGTTAGATTGTCAGTATTCTCCACTGTTTCATTTGTCGGGAGCAGGCTTTCTAGATGAGCCTAAGAGGAATTCAGAAAGTCTGGCCTTGTCTCTGCTGATGGAGTGGGCACCTTGGGAAGCCAATTAGCATGAGGGCTGAGGCCCTTTCTGGGGGATAATTCATCCTGATGAAATGAGGAGCCAGGTATGGAGAGCCCGACCCTGTTAGAGGAAGCTCAGCTGTCAGATAATGGCATGAGGTCTGACATCTTGATTTCTCTCTGCATCCAGCCCTCAATGGCTCCTCTATTTCCTTGGAAAGTGGAGTGACAAGTAAAAAAGGAACAGTGTTTCTCTACACACTGTTGGGTATCCATCTCACAGAGCTGAACGTAAAAGGGCTAAAGAGACATTCTCCCATTGATTCCCACTGGGCACTTGCGACACTTTGAACACACCTGTACACCTGGCGAATGCTCCAGGGCTCTGGGAGAAGACATGTGGACCACTTTTGGTGGTTTGGGGTCCTCGCTAATCATCCTCACCCCTTTTCAGGTCCTGAAAGTGTAGCAAACAGACATAAGGAGCCAAATGGGTTCAGATTCAGAAATTAAGAATATGGCAGGGTGGGTATATTGTCTTCAGTTTTCTTAAAATAGTGTAGATGATGCTCTGTGTGTGTTTGTTAAATTCAGTATATACACTGGGAACTGTTGATGAACATCTTGATTATTCTTAGCCTGGATATCTATTGCCACATAACCCACCCTAAGGTTTACTGGGTTCAGTTTAGTTCAGTTGCTCAGTCATGTCTGACTCTTTACAACCCCATGAACTGCAGCACGCCAGGCCTCCCTGTCCATCACCAGCTCCCGGAGTCCAACCAAACCCATGTCCATTGAATCGGTGATGCCATCCAACCAGCTCATCCTCTGTTGTCCCCTTCTCCTCCTGCCTTCAGTCTTGCCCAGCATCAAGATCTTTTCCAGTGAGTCAGCCCTTTGCATCAGGTGGCCAAAGTATTAGAGTTTCAGCTTCAGCATCAGTCCTTCCAATGAACACCCAGGACTGATCTCCTCTAGGATGGACTGGTTGGATCTCCTTGCAGTCCAAGGGACTCTCAAGAGTCTTCTCCAACACCACAGTTCAAAAGCATCAATTCTTCAGTGCTCAGCTTTCTTCCCAGTCCAACTCTCACATCCATACATGACCACTGGAAAAACCATAGCCTTGACTAGACGGACCTTTGTTGGCAAAGCAATGTCTCTGCTTTTTCATATGCTATCTAGGTTGGTCGTAACTTTCCTTCCAAGGAGTAAGTGTCTTTTAATTTCATGGCTGCAGTCACCATCTGAAGTGATTTTGGAGCCCAAGAAAATAAAGTCTGACACTGTTTATACTGTTTCTGCATCTATTTGCTGTGAAGTGATGGGACCAGATGCCATGATCTTCGTTTTCTGAATGTTGAGCTTTAAGCCAACTTTTTAACTCTCCTCTTTCACTTTCATCAAGAGGTTCTTTAGTTCTTCTTTACTTTCTGCCATAAGGGTGGTGTCATGTGCATATCTGAAGTTATTTATTAGTTCTTCCTGCAATCTTGATTCCAGCTTGTGCTTCCTCCAGCCCAGCTTTTCTCATGATGTACTCTGCATAGAAGTTAAATAAGCAGGGTGACAATATACAGCCTTGACGTATTCCTTTCCCGATTTGGAAGCAGTCTGTTGTTCCATGTCCAGTTCTAACTGTTGCTTCCTGACCTGCATATAGGTTTCTCAAGAGACAGGTCAGGTGGTCTGGTATTCCCATCTCTTTCAGAATTTTCCACAGTTTATTGTGATCCACACAGTCAAAGGCTTTGGCATAGTCAATAAAGCAGAAATAGATGTTTTTCTGGAACTCTCTTGCTTTTTCGATGATCCCGTGGATGTTGGCAATTTGCTCTCTGGTTCCTCTGCCTTTTCTCAAACCAGCTTGAACATCTGGAAGTTCATGGTTCACCTATTGCTGAAGCCTGGCTTGGAGAATTTTGAGCATTACTTTACTAGCGTGTGAGATGAGTGCAATTGTGCAGTAGTTTGAGCATTCGTTGGCATTGCCTTTCTTTGGGATTGGAATGAAAACAGACCTTTTCCAGTCCTGTGGCCACTGCTGAGTTTTCCAAATTGGCTGGCATATTGAGTGCAGCACTTTCACGGCATCATCTTTCAGGATTTGAAATAGCTCCACTGGAATTCCTTCACCTCCACTAGCTTTGTTCATAGTGATGCTTTCTAAGGCCCACTTAACTTCACATTCCAGGATGTCTGGCTCTAGATGAGTGATCACACCATGGTAATTATCTTAGTCATGAAGATCTTTTTAGTATAGTTCTTTTGTGTATTCTTGCCACCTCTTCTTAATATCTTCTGCTTCTGTTAGGTCCATACCATTTCTGCCCTTTATTGAGCCCATCTTTGCATGAAATGTTCCCTTGGTATCTGATTTTCTTGAAGAGATCTCTAATCTTTCCCATTCTGTTGTTTTCCTCTATTTCTTTGCATTGATTGCTGAGGAAGGCTTTCTTACCTCTCCTCGATATTCTTTGGAACTCTGCATTCAGATGCTTATATCTTTCCTTTTCTCCTTTGCTTTTCACTTCTCTTCTTTTCACAGCTATTTGTAAGGCCTCCCCAGACAGCCATTTTGCTTTTTTGCATTTCTTTTCAATGGGGATTGTCTTGATCCCTGTTCTGTACAATGTCATGAACCTCCGTCCATAGTTCATCAGGCACTCTATCAGATCTAGTCCTTTAAATCTATTTCTCACTTCCACTGTATAATCATAAAGGATTTGATTTAGGTCATACCTGAATGGTCTAGTGGTTTTCCCTACTTTCTTCAATTTCAGTCTGAATTTGGCAATAAGGAGCTCATGATCTGAGCCACAGTCAGCTCCTGGTCTTATTTTTGCTGACTGTATAGAGCTTCTCCATCTTTGGCTGCAAAGAATATAATCAGTCTGATTTTGGTGTTGACCATCTGGTGATGTCCATGTATAGAGTCTTCTCCCCACGGTTTCCTGGGTTAGAAAGAGGCATTTTAGTATTTCTCATGGGTCTGTGGTTGGACTGACTTATGTGGGAACTTCTCACTTGGAGCTTTTTGTGTGGTTGCAGCCCAATGGCAGCTGGGGCAGGAGACATCTGGGCTGAGTAGATGTCAGCGGGCTTTCTTTCCTCCTGGCTGGCGCCTGGGCTGGGATGCCGGGAGCAGCTGGGGTCTAGCCGAGCATCTCTTCCCCTCATCCGCATCCCATCCCCTCTCACTCTGACACTATGCTTTTCTAAAATTTTGCCCCTTGAGGCCTCCCTGGTGGCTCAGATGATAAAGAATCTGCCTGCAATCTGGGAGACCCAGGTTTGATCCCTGGGTTGGGAAGATCTCCTGGAAAAGGGAATGGCAGTCCACTCCAGTGTTCTTGCTTGTGAAATCCTGGGGATAGAGGAGCCTAGTGGGCTACAGTCCATGGGGTTGCAACGAGTCGGACACGTTGAAACACTTTGATGTTTCTCCCCACTCTTTTCAAGTCCTTTGGTGAACGTCTTTCTCCTTCCTCCCCACATTTTAACAGTTTCCGTGTTAAACTCCCCTCGCATTACCCGGTCTCAGCGTGTCCTCTGTTTCCTGCCGGGACCTGTCTCAGACCCGAGGTGAGCTGGTTTCTCAACTGGGAACCGTTTTTGTCCTTCGGGGGACAGTTAGGAATGTCTGAACGGGTCGTTGGCTGTCACCAATGAAGGGGGTTGCTGCTCTCATCTACTGAGTAAAGGCCGGAGATGCTGCCAAACAGCCTCCGATGCACAGGGCAGGCCCCATTAACAGAGACTTACCCGCCCCGAATATCAGTAATGCCCAGATGACAGATAGCTCTCAGGTCTGCTATTCAACTATAAAATCAACACAAATTTTACAAATCACATAGGAATAAAACTATAAAACCAATGACATTTAAATTAACTATATTCATTGAAAGTTAAAGATGCCATTGTTTTGTTGACATTAAACTGCTTCTCCTGGTATGAGGTGCTCCTGACTGCTTAGTGCTCGCTGCCTGTGAGGCTGGCTGATGTCAGGCCTTAAGCTGGGCCACTCCCTGCTCTCCAGATGTCTCTCCTCGTAGGGCACACCATGGGGTCTTATTGGCCTTTACTTGGCAACAATATGATTTTCATCTAAAGTCTCCCATTATCCTTTCTTTCATTAACTTGTATCCATGGATGTTACATTAATTGGTGTCAATATAGATGTTTGCCAAGGAGAACTCAATGGTATTTCTCAGTATTCAGATATTTTTTAAGATTTAATAGAAATGAAGGCAGGAGACAAAAACAGAATGTTTATAGAGAGCTCATGGCACCCCAAGAAGCGATCCTTGAAGTGCTGGGAGAGAACCACTCTTCCAGTATTTGATGAAAATGGAAAGAGATGCCTGTTTCTTCTCATGGTTGAGGATGGAAATACAGAAAGCGCCCACTGTGAGCGGAAGGCTTTGCTAACAGACAACCGCAGCTTGCTTCTTGGCTCTTTTTGTAGTGCCTCAAAGATGAAGAAAGGGCTTTCTAATAAAAGCTTGATCCCTCTGCCGCACAGTGGGAAGTGCTCACACGTTCCAATCAACATGTTTTGCTTCCTCAGCTCTGGCTTCCTAAATGAACTTCCCCAGTGACAGGAGGAGAGCAACACGAGATGTTTCTCTTCATGAAAGAGATTTGTTGGATTTCCTGCTTTTTCCCCTGGCGGGGGAAGTGTATGTGCTTCTGAGAGCTGTTGAGTTTGCCCTGTGCAGACTAGCTCTGCAAAGAGCCCGTGTTCTCCACTTGGGCCACGCAGACCTCATTCCTGGATCTAATAACACATCCAGCTGAACAGATCCATCACAGAATCTTGTCTTGCTCCGTACTTTGTTCACGTGTTAGCACCTTTTGCGAATCTAAAACAATTATGAAACCATTTAGAAACAATAATGCTTAAATGCAAATACTTATATGTTATTAAACTTAGCATCTTGCTGAATTATTTCCTTATGGTTAATTACTTCATTTCTTAATAGCTAGCCGTGATTGATTGCTGGTTAGGGCCATTTCTACTCTGTAAGAAAATATAGTTATGTGCTTTGAAACTCTGGGATGCTCACCATCACTTTCCAAACTGAGAGTGGTTTTTTTGTTTGTTTTTGGTCATGGGAGTTCTTCATTTTAATTTTGTTTTTATTTTTAAATAAATATTTAGCTACAGTGATTTTGATGAAAAGCTCTTTGCTGGCTTAATGAAGGAATTTTATGGGTCTATATAACATCAGTGTCTTAATTACTACAAATGGATAATAAACCCTTTCTCATATGTGGGAATGGGAAACACACAGAGTGAGTGCCATTAGAAACAATTGGATTTTCACTTGATAATTCAGTAAAAAAAAAAAAAAATTGTAAATACTGCAAATAACAGCCCAAGGGGTAGCTTCTGCAGCTCCACCAGAAACCATAGGGCATAACTAATTCTTACAGAGATTTTCTCCATGTTTTTTGGGCTGTGACAAAAGCAAAATATAACTTCATGCAGGGAATGAAATAGTTTTTCATTTGGTAGATGCTAATTAATTTCTCTCTGTATGCCAGAGACATTTAATTCCTCATCATAAAAGGTCCTTGAATTTAGGGGAACACGTGAGAGCAATCTATGACCCTAGGCAAGTTGCTGCGGGTTCCCGGGAGGATTATTGTGCAGTCTTACCATGCGTGTGTGTGGCTTTAAGAAATTCACTTGATTTTAGAAACTGTCACTTACTGCTGATGCAGAACGGCCTTTGCCTGGTTAGCAGAAGGCCAATCAGAAAATAATCTCAAGAGAGATTGTAGGGTGTGCATTTCAAATGAGCGAATGAAGAGCTGTTTAGTAGATCTTGAATGAACTATTGAATTATCACGTTCTTTTAACAGTTTCCAAATCAGAGATTTTTCAAGGTGGAGTGTGTCTAAGAATTGCCTGGGAAACTAGGTAAGATGCTCAAGTCCAAGAAATTGATTCAGCAGCTTTGGGTGGAGTCTGAAAGTGTTGGTCACTCAGTTGTGTCTGACTCTCTGTGATCCCATGGACTGTAGCCCACCAGGTGCCTCTGTCCATGGAATTCTCCAAGCAGGAATACTGGAGTGGATAGCCATTCCCTTCTCCTGGGGATCTTCCCAACCCAGGGATTGAACACAGGTCTCTCACATTGCATGGGAATTCTTTACTGTCTAAGCCACCACAGTGGAGTCTAGGAATCCTTTATTGATAAGAAACCTAGGAATGGACCGTATTTTGAGCACACTGGTTTCTTTTGGTAGGTTAAACATTCTTTTGGTAGGTTAAACATAGCCTATAGACCATGCTATAGGCTATAGCAGACTATAGCCTGCTGGGCTCCTCTGCCCATGGGCTTCTCCAGGCAAGAATACTGGAGTGGGCTGTCACACCCTCTGCCAGGGGATCCTCCCGACCCAGGGATTGAACCTGCATCTCCTACATTGTCTCCTACATCTACCTGTCTTGGCAGGTGAATTATTTACCACTAGTGGCACCTAGGAAACTCAGTATATAATTTTCAGTTCAGTCGCTCAGTCGTGTCCGACTCTTTGTGACCCCATGAATCACAGCACGCCAGGCCTCCCTGTCCATCACCAACTCCCGGAGTGCACTGAGACTCACATCCATCGAGTCAGTGACGTCATCCAGCCATCTCATCCTCTGTTGTCCCCTTCTCCTCCTGCCCCCAATCCCTCCCAGCATCAGAGTCTTTTCCAATGAGTCAGCTCTTCGCATGAGGTGGCCAAATTACTGGAGTTTCAGCTTTAGCATCATTCCTTCCAAAGAAATCCCAGGGCTGATCTCCTTGAGAATGGACTGGTTGGATCTCCTTACTCAGTCCCTAATCAAATGGGCTGAAATTCAAGTTAAAAATCCTCCTTATGTACAAAAGTTAAGTTGCCCCCACCTTCTTGGCCATCCAGTGTATTTATGGTCTTTGAATTATAGCAACCCTGAGGTTCTAGAAAATGGCAGTTATTTGAAAATAGTGGCTCACGAATTAAGTACATAACTATCTCTAACTTTTTCCATAGCTTTGGTTTGAATTATGGTAGGGATTCCACAGTCCAGATCTGAAGAAAGACTATGCCTCTCGGTTCCAAAAACCTAATTTATAAGCTGCTTATAACAAGATTTTGGCTGGACCTATGTCTATGATGATATTTGATTAAAGATTTATCACTGTAATTGGGGTTTAGCTTTTATTTCTGATGGTGTAAAGCATTTCCTTTGTCCTGTAATTTGCTCCTTTGCTTTTCCACCCCCATTTTTAAACCTGCAGTGTTCCATAATGTCTTATTTATTTTCAAAGGAACTTGGAGAAAAATTCTTCTTTTACTTAAATTTCAGGATCTTAAGAAACTGACCTGTTTTCCTCTTTGGGAGAAAAAAAAAGGGTCCACCATGTCTAATGCAAGAGGACCAGGAGGGTCCTAGGGAATTCTTGTGCTCCCCTGACTTGACTGTTAATATTTTGGCATAGTTGACTTTACATTTTCCAAGTCTAGATTTTTGTTAAAGGGAGTTTAAGTTTTACAGTACTCCTTCTCAGAAATTTATTAAAAACCTCTGACCTACATGGCCATGTTGTATCATGTCTTTTGGAATGTCTCCTAAGAGGAGAGAGAAAAACACTGTAGGTTTAAAAAAAAAAACATTTATTTGATTGAAGTATAGTTGATTTACAGTGTTGTGTTAATTTCTACTGCACAGCAAAGTGATTCAGTTGTACATACGTATGTACTTATGTATATGTATATACATATGTATGCACATGTATACACATTATTTTTCATATTTTTCATTATGGTGTATCTCAGAATATGAATATGGTTCTCTGTGTTACACAGTAGGACTCTGTTGTTTATCCATTCTGTATATAATAGTTTGCACCTGCTAATCCCAAACTCCCAATTCATCTCTCCCCCAGCCTCCATTCTCCTTGACAGCCACAGGTCTGTCACTGACGGATCCTTGGAGATATTTCAGAGGCTTTGTACCAATTCTGTTATTGGCTCATTTCAAACTGGTTCTCTCTTCTAATCCTCTTGGGGTTTATGAGATCCAATTTGGGGACCAGTGAAAGAAATTTCTGTCTTCCTCCCCCTCCTTCCCATTCCTTTCTATTCCTCCTCCCCCGTCGTTTCTCTCTTCAGCCGGCCTTCTCTGGGTGCAAGACCAGACCTCCCCAAGGAGTTCTAATCGATCGATGCCCACATGATGCACTAGAGAGGTAGATTTTTCTCTCTGTTGTGACTGCTGTAATTTGATATTCACCATGCCAATAGCCACCACATGCTTCCCCTAGTTAAATGACATTTATTTGACATCCTTTGTCACATGAGTAATCTTTTATCCTATGCAGCGCATTTATCTTCTTTCAGTCTTTTGGTGACAGTTTGTTCAGATAACAACAGTAGCAGGTATTCGTCAGTTATTGACCACTTACAGTGTGCCGGGTGGTATGAGTGCTTAACATGTACTTACTCTGAATCCTGGCAGCCTTCTCTGAGGCCGGTGGTGGCACGATGCTTTGGCAGTGAGGCCCTGAGGCTCAGAAGTTTAAGGAATTTGCCTTGACACGGCAGGTTCCAACCCTGGTTTCTTGCCTTGCCAGCTCATGGTGACAGTGAGTGGAGACTGAGGACTAGGCAGTATTATTGTTTTAAAATCCTCTGCAGTCAGTGCTCTTCCTTATTTCCTGCACTCGGGGAGAATCACACCTCCCACCCAATGCCTGGCCCTTGGTACATTCCTGCTTGAAAGATGGCTTTGTCTTCAGGTGTGTTTTGGGCTAGTTCTAATCCATTTCTTGACTGTGTTCCCATTGTTTTTCTCAAACAAAGGCTCCTGGAGGAGCCAGGGTTACGATTGTTCGGAGGAATCACTGGTCTGATCATATGAGCCCACTGCCCCACCGTCGTGAAAAGAGGAGTGTAGGATGCTCCACAGAGGGCTGAGTGTTCCTCGGTTGTTGGCACGGTCACCCCAGTCCACGGGGGGCACTACTGGCCAGGTGTATCACCATAGTTGAAATGCCCCATGACCCTGGTATAAAGAGAAAGTCAGTGGTCTACATCAAGATCAAATCTCTTTGCCATTTATATTCTTGAGGAGAGTGCTCAGCTCAGATACACTAGGCCATCCCTCCTCCCCAACCAGGCTCCTCTGTGCATGGGATTCTCCAGGCAAGAATACTGGAGTGGGTTGCCATTTCCTTCTCCAGGGGATCTTCATGACCCAGGAAAATTGAACCCAGGTCTCCTGCATTGCAGGCAGATGATTTATCAACTGAGCTATGAGGGAAGCCCACAACATAAACCAATTAGAATCAAATGGGACCAAGGTGGCAGATCAGACTAGACCTTGATCTTCAGTCAGCAAGTGAAGTGACACACCCAGAGGTGCCATGCCAGTTCCAAGGCACTGTCAAAAGACCAAGGAGTGGGAGGCGGCCCGAATCCTGGAAATCTCCACCCCTTCCCAAAAGTAGTTGTAATAACCCTCCCACTTATTAGCATATGAAATTACCCAGCCTCTAAAAACTAACCATGCCACGTTTCAAGGCTGCACTCACCCTCTGCGATGGCCCACACTCGTGTCTGTGGAATGTGCTTCTCTCTGAAT